>NC_065534.1:14854204-15164012 GCF_932294415.1 Quercus robur | reverse complement strand
TACAAAAAGGGAGAAGGGGAGGGATACTATGCTTCTCGGACAGCGTCCGAGGACTTAAATCCTACAACCCGCACTAATGGAAGGCTTAGCTAGTCAAGCCCAGCCCACCCATATACAAGCTTCCATAGAAACCCCGATTACATCGCTGACCTGTGACTAAGGTTCTGCCTTTCAAGCCCACTCTCTACAAATCATATTGTTAAGGCCCTTTACTTACGAGCCCAATGTCATTCTTGGGCCGCCAAATAAACGTGTCCCTACAATACCCATGTCTCAGTGACCTAATCCATGTAATTTAAGCATGGGTGAACTTTTTACAAGCATCACCAAAATTAAATTCATTATTTCTTAGTAATTACGCTTCATAGGTAGGGATGGCAATAACAACCCAACCCGCGGGTACCCAGCCCAATCCAACCCCAATGGGTCGGGTTTTACTCAGCTCGATAAAGAATAGGGGCGGGTATGGGTAAAAAAAAAAAAAATTTAAAAAAAAAAAAAAAAAAAAACCCCTCTAAAGCAGGTCTTGGTCGAATCCAAGTTTTATCAAAACCTAGCCCTAACCTGAACCCAGACCCAATCCGGTTAGCCTAAATGTAAAATTACAAAAAAACCTACCTATATATATATAAATATATATATATATATCACAACCGTAACCCTAAAACTCATTTCTCTCTCAACTCAGCCGCCTCTCTTACCTCACCCTCACTAACTCTCACTCTCACTCTCATTTCATCCGCCCCTCATAGTCTCACCTAATCATCCTCACCCTCACCATATTCACTCACCAACCCACCCTCACCTTCATGGAGGAGGACGGATCTCGTGGTGGTTGTCGTTTGTCACGGAGGAGCGCGGGATTGTTAGATCAAAGAGAGATGTGGTCGTGTTGTTAGATCGGAGCACAGGATTGTTAGATTGGAGAGATGTGATGATCGGAGGAGTTCTTGGTCATGCTTAGTTCAAGCGAAGCACAGGGGTGGGATTGATGGCTGAAACCACCGTCGTGTTTGAGTTCTTCAGTTTTTTTTTTTTTTTTTTGGTTCATTTCCTCTCTTAGTTTTTTTTTTTTTTTTTTTTTTTTTGGGTATTTATTTAAGGATTCAATATGTATAGAATTTAATGCATGTGTATATTTTGTGTTGGTTTAGTTGACTATAGCGCCTGAGATAACTTTAAAGAATGTGAATCAGAGTTGATGTTTTTGTTAATGTAAAAATCTGTCCATAAATGGAGTTTTGTTTCTTCTATTTGTTGTGTTTATTTATTATTTATTTTTTTTCTAAGAATCTTATTTCAGCAAGACTGATAATACAATGTTGATTGATTTGTGTTGTTGTTTGTGTTTCTGTTTCTGTTTGGTTTTTTTTTTTTTTTTAAATAAGATTGGGTTGGATTGGGCCCCGGATTAGGCCCAGAAGTGGCTGGATGGGGCCCGCAGAGACCCAACAGGGTGGGTTTGGGGCTAAAAAAAAAAACTCGTTTATTAAACGGGCCGGGTCAGGGTAACGGGGGAGGGCTCGCAGGTCAAGTCCTGGCATCAAAAAACTCGACCCAAACCCAACCCATTGCCATTCCGATTCACAGCTCTCATGTATTATAAGAAAGGGATTTGTCAATATGATTTGATGAAGTAATAATTTTTGTGGGTGGGCCGAAAAGAGTGGACCCATCCCCAGAACAACTTAGGCCCATTTTGGGGTGGTCTCGGCCCAAGATAGGCCCATGCTAGCCAAGAGTATAATGAAACATCCTAGATAAGGGACCCCACCTCGGAAAACTTTCCTACAAGAACCCATATAAGCCGAAGATGCAAGGCAACGTCTTGGGAGAATCCGCCCGCCAGACATAGGATTCGGTATCTAGCATAAGTTACTAGAGTATCACCTCAACAGCGGATAGTGGTTCCTCTCTCTAATACATGACATGACATAATTGAACTATAAACAAGACTTAAGAAACCACCCAAGCCTTATGGGTGAGGGGAACCACCAACAAACTGGATATTCTCTCATTATGACTGTCTCACTGAAACAATGGTATAAATTGGAGGGGAGGGGCAAAAATTGGGGGTTAGAACAAAATTTAGGGAAGAGATACACAAGATAAAAGTGAGGACATAATCTTGGGATTATTGAGGTCTTGTTCAGACCTCAAGCAGGGAATTCGACAATAGCAAAGTCTTCTCAACTAGGCCTACTTCAAAGCATTCCTACAAAAATTAGAACCAGTGTGTGATCCATCTTAGCATAAATCACTTTAGGAGTCTCCCATTGTAGGCTATACCCAATCCAAAATACAAATAAATTGGGGCCCAAATCCCAGAAAGCCCAAGGTTTTTTGGAAAGGAGCCACCACAATTTAAAAAATTGAAACATGGAAGCAAATGGGATGTTATAATACTATGAAGCTAGTGGAGTGGAATTTCCTTTTTATGATTAGAAGATGGAAACTAATTTGTAAGCCATTTTGATTTGTCTGCCACAAAGCTACATATTTAAGCACCATGATTTTTTTTTATACGTTTTTTTTTTTTTTTTTTTACACACACTAAAACTTAATTACATTTAGTTCCTAAATTTTAGTATATAAGCGATTTTAGTCTCTAAAATTTAAAATAATTGCTTTTAGTCTCTAAACTTATGCTCGACGCCGAATCCACCCGCCAGACATAGGATTCGGCGTCGAGCATAAGTTACTAGAGTATCACCTCAACGGCGGATAGTGGGTCCTCTCTCTAATACATGACATGACATAATTGAACTATAGACAAGAGTTAAGAAACCACCCAAGCCTTATGGGTGAAGGGAACCACCAACAAACTAGATATTCTCTCATCATGACTGCCTCACTTAAATAATGGTATAAATTGGAGGGGAGGAGCAAAAATTGGGGGAGAGATACACAAGATAAAAGTGAGGACATAATCTTGGGATTATTGAGGTCTTGTTCGGACCTCAAGCAGGGAATCCGACAGTAGCAAAGTCTTCTTAACTAGGCCTACTTCAAAGCATTCCTACAAAAATTAGAACCAGTGTGTGATCCATCTTAGCATAAATCACTTTAGGAGTCTCCCATTATGGGCTATACCCAATCCAAAATACAAATAAATTGGGGCCCAAATCCCAGAAAGCCCAGGGTTTTTTGGAAAGGAGCCACCACAATTTAAAAAAATTGAAACATGGAAGCAAATGGGATGTTATAATACTATGAAGCTAGTGGAGTGGAATTTCCTTTTTATGATTAGAAGATGGAAACTAATTTGTAAGCCATTCTGATTTGTCTGCCACAAAGCTACATCTTTAAGCACCATGATAGTTGTTTATATGTTTTCTTTTTACACACTAAAACTTAAATACATTTAGTTCCTAAAATTTAGTATATAAGCGATTTTAGTCTCTAAAATTTAAAATAATTGCTTTTAGTCCTTTAGAGACCAAAATCCAATAATTTCAAGTTTCTTAGGGACTTAAAACAAGCAATTTAAGTTTCTTAAGGACTAAAGGCAATTACTTTAAAATTCAGGGACTAAAAAGAAATACTTTAAAATTCATAGACTAAAATCACTTATGTGCTGAAATTTAAGGGTATAGGATTAACTTCGTCACCACTTTATAGTTGCATTGAATATAATAGTTTTTAGAAAAGATAAAATAATCAATACAATTATATATTTGAATTTAATTGGAGAACCTAATCTACAATAACAAAGAAATTGTAATTCCCTGCTTGATATCTAAAAAAAAAAAAAAAATACATTATTGATATAAAAAATCATATAATAATTGACTAGATTATTGTAGATTACATTATTGATATAAATTTGTTACAAAAACCATATAATTTCAATCGCCTGGTATATATCTAAAAAAAAGATTACATTATTGATATAAATTTGTTACAAAAATCATATCACAAATACATTCAAAAAATTCCTTCTCTAATTCATAAAGGCGATGGCTTGGAAAAAAAAAAAAAAAAAAAGTGATCCCAATATATATATATATATATATATATATATATTTATCAAAGTTGACTAGACTCCTTACCATGGAGACCCTCCTAAACCAATGAGGAAACAAGAGCTGAGGTTGAATATATGTACGCCATCAAAGTGGACAAAGCTTATGTCAGCTAAGGCTATCTATACAGAGGTAAGCACTTTATGCACCTAGCCAAATAACGATAATTTGGCAATTTCTTGGTATATATCAATTCATATAATAAGACAAGTTTTTTTTTTTATTATTAATTAAAAAAGGAAATATCTTTTCCAATTTTTATCACACAAATTCACTCACTATCTATATATGAAACATCTTTATCCTCATAAATGATAAATCCCAACAAACAAATAGTATGGTGGAGCCGTTGGAGGTTAAGGTAGTGTTAAACCTTGTAGTATAAATATGTGTCAATTCACAATTGTCTAACATCAAACCTTCTATCTCTCAAGGAGGCTCTAGATAGAACTTTTCGTGAGATAATCTGCATATTTTATGGTATACTTTGCCATGGATACTCTTAGATCATTTCAACTGCTTTCTTTGTTCTTCCTAGTTTTCACATTTTCTGCTTCTGTTTTTGCTTTTAACATGCCAAGGCTTGGAACCCAAAGAAAAACAACGCAGCGTGAACCCCAAACCACATCTTCAATATCCAATCTTGAAGATCTCAAAACCTACTATTACACCCAAACACTTGATCACTTCAACTATAGGCCTGATAGCTACACCACTTTCAAACAAAGATATGTGATCAACTCTAGGTATTGGGGTGGAGCAAATGCAAGTGCACCAATATTTGCGTATCTTGGCGCAGAAGAATCCTTGGATGACGATTTGCCCATCATTGGATTTCTAAGTGATAGTGCCCCCAGGTTTAAGGCTCTCCAAGTATACATAGAGGTAAACTTTAAAAAGTGATGTGTCAATTATTTCACGTTTCACAATACCTATAAACTTATAACCAATTACTATATATATATATATATATATATATATATATATATATATATATATATATGATAAGGGTCATGTTAACAGATATGGGTAATAATTAATAATTTATTTTAGAAAAATTTTGACATTATTTTTATAAAAAATTGTAAAAACTGTCAAAATATTTTTTTCTCTTTTTTCATAAAAACTTTTTAAAAATAAATTATTAACCATAAGATCATTCGTTAACATTTTTCATATAATAAAATTACCCTGAACATTTTTTTAGACTGTAATATTTAAACCGAACCATAAAATGAATCCTCAGACGAAGAAAAGCTTTTTCCGTTTTGATGTGATATGTATCGGAATCTTACACTAAGAAGTTGTTGTATATATTATTTATTCTAAATAGCATCGGTACTATGGGAAATCAGTACCATTTGGGTCAATGGAGGCGGCTTTGAAAAATGAAAGCATTCGTGGTTATTTCAACTCAGTTCAAGCTATAGCCGATTATGCTGCTGTGCTCTTACACATAAAGAAAAAGCTATCTGCAGAAAATTCTCCGGTAATTGTTGTTGGAGGTTCCTATGGGGGAAGTAAGTCATTCTAAATCCATTTTTTTAGACAATAGCTACTAGTCTATCACAACTTTTTCATGTTTTTTCTTACTTTATTTTTCTCTTTTTTACATAATTTTGCAGTGCTTGCATCATGGTTTCGGCTAAAGTATCCGCATATTGCCCTTGGAGCTGTAGCTGCTTCAGCTCCAATCCTGTACTTTGACACCATCGCACCACAAGCTGGATACTACTCTATAGTAACCAAGGATTTTAAAGTAACTCATTAACTTACCTTATATTTATGGATTTAATGTTAAAATCGATTTAAAACAATAAATTTAGAGATACAACATTTTTCACAATTATGATATGACATGGATGTTATTTGTGCATAATAAAATTAATATCAATAATAAACCCAAATAAAATAATCATAGCAAGTCACGTCAATTTAAAAGCTGCCCTCAAAAGCTTATAGAAACTGTGATGGCCCGTGCAGGAAACTAGTGAAAGTTGCTACGAAACCATACGGGAATCATGGGCGGAAATTGATAGGGTTGCTTCAAAGCCTCATGGTCTTGAAGCCCTTGGCAAGAGATTCAATACTTGCAAGTACTAGCACAGTTTTGCCTCATTGTTATATAAAATTCTAGCTAAGAAAACAATTCTCTCCATTTTATATTGATCAACTTTGCATAGCGTGATACACTGTCAAATTCAGAAAATAAAAAACCTAATGATCATGAAATAGAGAGGATCTAGTTTCTAGGGGTCATTTCTAATCAATCTAAAAAATTTTTCTCCGCAGTCGGTTAAATGGATCTGTTGATCTCAAGGACTATTTGGACGCAATATATACTGAAGCAGCTCAATATAATCACCCCCCAACATATCCACTTAGCGTTCTGTGCAGTGCCATAGATGGAGCTTCTGTAGGAACCGATACTCTTGGCCGAGTATATGCGGGTGTAGTTGCTTATATGGGAAACCATACATGCTATGACATGGATTTTTACAATCGTCCAACTGAAACCCATGAGGGGTGGAACTGGCAGGTACAGCTTTCACAGTTCTACATTACAAGACCATAATAATAATATAATTAATGATGATAATAGCTACTGTAAGTTTTAGGTCTTCTAATGACTAAAAAAAGCATAGTGGTAACATGTTTTAAATGTTATATATTATAAGATATATTAAGCTAATTATTTTAAAAATAGGAATAGTAGAAAATATTAATCAAGAATTATGAGAAGTAAACCTCTAGATGCACTTCAATATGGCTCTATTGGTGATTAGTTTTGGCATCATTAAGCCCTTCACTAAGTAGATCCCACCTAAAAGTATCCAAATGTGCATCAAAATGTACTAAATATAATCTTTTTGCACAAAATTATTTTCTGTCACTCGATATCTCTCCTATTTATTTATTTAGCGAAGGAATGAGAAATTTTTTCCAACTACAAACATGAGTAGGTGCACGGAATTTGTTTGAGTTGGTTATAATGATATGACTAATCTATATATTATATTATATGTTCAGACATGTAGTGAGATGGTTATGCCCATTGGCCATGATAGCAAGGACTCAATGTTCCCACCAGCACCTTTCAATCTAAACAAATTCATCAATGAATGCAAGAGCTTGTATGGTGTCATGCCTCAGCCTCACTGGGTGACAACTTACTACGGTGGTCAAGTATGTTTTTAATTTAAGTACTTGTCCTTAATTGACTTAGTTAAACATTTCAAAATTACTTTTGATGATTTTGTCTGTATTCAGTGATGTTACTCGTTGCAAATTACTCTTTGGGCTTCTGATAATAGTCAAATGACTCAAATTATTGCAGGATTTGAAACTCGCACTCCATAGGTTTGGTAGCAATATTATATTCTCCAACGGACTAAGAGATCCTTACAGTAGTGGCGGGTAAACAAAAAACAAACTAAATAAATAAATAATCAGCTTTTTAGTTATTCATTTTATTTGGAAGTTTGTAAATTTTAATGTATTCTACCTACTTATTCGTTTGTCCATCTCTGATCATAGGGTTTTGGAGAACATATCAGAAAGTATCCTTGCTGTCACTACAGTTAATGGTATTGATCATTTCATTAAAAAAATTGTTACCTGAAGGAAAATAAATAATATAAAAAAATAAAATAAAGACATAATATAAACAAAACAATGGTTAAATAAACTATTATTAGGGAAGAAAAAATCATGCATATAACCTATGGTGCCTCTTGTTCATTGTTAAAATGATGGTTAAATTATTAAGTTCACTATTTCCTAATTTATATTCTTTATGATAATTGTCATGCATATAACCTACGTGCTAAATGTTCATTTTCTGCAGGTTCTCATTGCTTGGACATACTCGTGGCAAAGCCAAGTGATCCGCAATGGTTGGTTATGCAAAGAAAGACAGAGGTCAAGATAATTGAAAAATGGATTGCGAATTACCATGATGATCTTCTAGCTTTCAAATAGCATGTTTAATACATATCAGAGGAACTCCACATATAGTTTCAGAAAGAATTATGGAGCCAAATAATGTAGTTAACGCTCAATCCGAAATCAATGAAAAAATATTAAGTATTCTAAATTCCTGCACTCATGATAGTTGAGCGATTATTGCATGTAATATGATATCTGTGTGTTCGTTTAGACCCCTCAAACAGATTGTTTAACCTAATATATTAACCAAGTGATTATTTAGATTAATTATTCAGATCTAGGTTAAATAAGCATATATCATATCATTCACAAAAGTGGAAAAATAAATAACACAATGATATGATGACCCAAAAAAACCAATGAAACTAACCGTTTCAAGATATAAACCTGGAGACGATTTGACATAACTATCCTCAAGGTAAAGTAAATCCACTATAAGAAAATTGAAGTTTTTACAATCAAATTTAACCTTAAATCTATTGTTACCTCATATAGTAACTTACTAACACGACCACGTGCAAGCTCCGAATCCACAGGCTCCTTCTCTTCTTGGATTTACAAGTTACAGCAACACAAGCCGCCTTGCTTGTGACTTTGAGATCCCACTCAAAGGTTTCAAATTACTATCGGTAATGATCTTGATGCAACAACTATGTTCTACTAACACTTTATTGTAGTTCTTACTCCAGTAGATTCTTGTGTTGTTAGAAGGTACAAAACCTCTCAGATCTCACAAAGAGTAACACACAAGCTTTCTAAAAATCTTCAAAACGTGGCTAATGTTTCTTTTTTATATGTGGAGAAGTTAGAATGAAACCTTAAACGTTTTCGCGGGCTTAGGCCTGATTTAAAAATCTGTAGAATTTCTGTTGCTGCGATTTTCAATCAATCGAGCCTAATTTCTCGATCGATCGAGTAAGGCAGAAATTGTCTTCCTTTTTCTACAATCAGTTGGACTTGAACCTTAAAACCAACACATTTAATCATTGCCTAACACCTAGACTAGACATATTTTGCTCTCGATTTGCCAACACAATAAAAATATGATTCTAAACATTTACACCTAAATCTTTAGAACCTAACAATATCATTGAAGAAATAATCATAGATTACTGTTATATTTATAATATTTTCATAAAAAATCTTATGTGTCAAACTGTCATTGGTTCTAATATGGGTTGATTACTAACATCATTTTTCACCCACAAATAACAACTTAACTATTAGTGTTTGTTGTGAAAGTATTGTGAAGATAACACTACTTATAATTATAATGATCAAAGACTCAAAATTTCTTTCGTGGAATCCACCGGTTCTTAATGGATTTAAAGTGTATGTATATGTGACCACATTATTATATGCATTTGTGGGGTAAAAAAAGGGAAAAGAATTTTGACAGTGGTGGGGCATGCCACCCCATTAGGGACCAACTTTTTCATTTCTTATCCTTTTGTTATGCCCTCGAGCACGACTTCATTAATTAAATTCCATATATCACTTGCTGTGTATGGCCGGTGGTCCTTATTCAACAAAGGTAACTTCCACTATTATTTCTTTCCCAGGATGTCTTATGAGCAAATAACAAATGGGTCCATATATTAACCTAGAAGGAGAAATAGAGGCAAAAGTAAGATGACTTTTAGAAAGATGATAGAGAATATTGGACTTCCACAATTCAAAAAAAAAAAAAAAAAAATTCAATCTAACCCAACCCAACCCACATGGATCGGGTTGGGTCAGGTTGAACCCATGAGTTTGACAATTTTTTTTTATTACTATTATTATTATTAAATTGAGCCAAAAAAAAAATATATATATATATATATCTCACTTGCCACTTGAGTTGATAAACAAAAAATACATGAACTAGTATTCTTACTCAATTATAAACAAAATTTATTCAACTGAGTTGATAAACAAAATATACATGAACTAGTATCCCAACTCAATTATAAACAAATAGGAGTGGAATGGGAGAGTGGGACTGGGAGGTGGCAGAGAGAGAAATCAGATTGTTAGGGTTTACGAGGTAATTGGGTTTTATATAAGAAGAGCCGAATAGGGGATAAATTAAACTTAAAAAATTATTAACTATATAATATATTTTTTAATATATATTAAATATATAGATGGGTCGGGTCAGGTTAGGCATGTTTGTGATTGTTATGACCTAAACCCAACCCAACCCACTATTAAAAAAATTTGTATAACCTAACCCAACCCAACCCACTAACCCCTAAAAACCAACCCAACCCGACAAGTTGGGTTGGATCGAGTTAGTTTTCGCGTATATTGGTAGGTTGGCTGCACATCCCTATATCATCATGTGCAGCCATTTGAGTTAGCCTACATTACGTAATCTAGAGTTGGAATACTCGTGCAACACAAGTAGTCATCTAGAATAATAACTATGCTTAACCTTTAGAACCTTTAATTATGCTTAACCTTTAGAACCTTTCTTTCAATGATTGAAATGATAATCAACTGGAATAATAACTTTCTAGTGGCAATATTGCAAGCAGCTTATCTTTTCACGTAATTAGTGTACACACAAGATCAATCCTTGACCATTTCCGCCATATCAATACAATGTTGATTTTTTTTTTTTTTAATTACAAGATAGAGATTGTAATCTAACTTAATCTAAATGTATATGTGGGTGAAACCCTTTTTTGAAAACGTGAAGACTAATCCTTACCTTCTACACCCTACAAACGCTTATACTTGTAGTGTGAATATACCGCCAGAAGCACGCGGTAGTCTGATGTTGATTTTCATCATAGATACTTTTGACCAGATTCCGTTCAAAAAAATACTAAAGTTTATTGAATTTAAAGGCCGCAATATATGACCAATTTCTTTCAAACTCTGACCTATGGAAATTTTGAAGATAAGACTGGAATAGTCACCACCATGATCTTTGAATTGTTTTCATGGATGCTTTAGCATACACGAAATGAATCTAGCTAGATTTAGCGGGCCAAAATGGCCAAATACCAAAAATTTTTGAAATATTTTGTAAAAAAACACTATTTCAGAACTATATATGGAAATATCACTTTTTATGGAACTCGAGTTCCTAGGAGTTTTGTCACCGTGGCACTGCTAAGGTGGAAATTGGGCCATTAAAAAAAATTATGTGGTACTCGAGCATGTTGACGACTCAACCCGATTTGAATAATTAAAAGTTATAATTAAACTCAAGTTCCTAACAAAGTACTCGAGCTTGGTGAGCTTGAGTACCTTAGAAAAAAAAAATAGCATTTTATTATAAAATGGTACTCAAGCCTGGTATACTCGAGTATTGTGTTGCATAGTACTCGAGTTTACCATGCTTGAGTACCACATAATTTTTTTTAATGGCCCAATTTCCACCTCAATAGTGCCACGATGGCAAAACTCCTAGGAACTCAAGTTTAAGAAACTCGAGTTCCATAAAAAGTGGTATTTCCCTATATAGTTTCGAAACAGTGTTTTTTTACAAAATATTTCAAAAATTTGTGGTATTTGGCCATTTTGGCCAAATTTAGCGGGTAGAGGTCATGTCCAGATAGACTTGATCGAGATGCAATTAATTATGCGAAAGAGTACTTGGACATGAGCCTTACGTCATCCTTATTTACATAAGACATTCTTGATTTTTTTTTTCTTTAATAGTATTTGGTTTGAGTTTATACCTCTTTGTGTTGAGCACCTTGTTGCTTCTTATGAATAGATATTGTAGGGTTGATGGGTTCAAGAATATATGTTGCGCCTTGGGCCTTGTCCAAGGACACTTAGTAGTCTGAGGATAGATAAACAGTAATAAATATGTGAAACTCAGAGCTCCATGAGCAAGGTACGAATGGGAAGGTTGGGGAAGGTAGGCCAAGGAGGAGTATCTCCTCAGCTAAACTAAGCTGAGGGCAGAAAGTGTATTCTGTCATCCAAAGCGACGTTTCAGGAAGTTCTATTGATAAGGATATGCATTATGAACGTAAAGGACAAATGGGGAGCTGTGAAATATCTAAGGGAAAACTGCTACCACCGCATTGAATGTTCTGCAGCTAACTCTCTAATCGCATTAATGAGGAAGTGATACCTGAACAGCAGTTTTCAGCCTTACAACTACTCCCCAAAGAATTCAGGAATGTGCTGATGTGACAAGGATCAACACCAACAATCTGCTTTACACGTGGATGGTAGAGATGAAAGGAAAAAGATAGTATAAAATAGAAGTCAGGCTTTGAGAGAAAGGGGATCGGAAAATTGAGAAAGAAATATTGGAGCAATAAGAACTGTACTTGTAATCAACTTCAAGAAATATATATAGGAATTGATCTTCTCGGACTGTACCAAGGACTATTTTCTTTAGAGAAAACCAATCTATCTTTGCCTTATTGTCATTTGGATCCATTATAATTGCTATCCAACTCATTATAGCCTAGTTTTCTAACCCACTCTTTACAAATTCATTGTATTGGGTTCTTTAGGCCTAAATCCTTTTAACTTTTGTGCCTAGGACTCAAATCCTATCCATACAATTAGCGTTGTCTGTGGGAACCTTGGCAGGAGGAAAAGGTGCTTAGAGGATAAAGGGTTGTTCAGAAGAGACTGTTGCAAGGGCAGCGGGAGGTGGGAGTTCAGCTAGGACTTCACAAATGTCTAGAGGATTGTAGACATTCCCAGCTTGCCTCCACTCCGAGGAAGCAGGGACTCCTGCAAGGTTGAAGGCTTCCATCCACACCTTTTTGCAGTAATCTCTACAGACCTCAACCAGCTCGTCTACCAGACGGACCTCTGTCTCTTGCACCCTGAGCTCGTGGGACTCCATCTTCAGAGCCTTAGCAGCCTCCTTCACCCTCCCCAACTCGGCCTTCAGCTCCAGGACCTCTTGTCTTACCGTGGCTAGCTCTAGATCGGTGTGGTAGAGCCTTTTGCACTGGTCCTGGGCGCTCTGAAGACCAGCTTGGGCACTTCTCTATGCCCTCTCCTCGACAATCAACTTTGCGGCAAGCTCCTTATTCTTCTGTTCAGATGTGCCCAAGGCCTTGTTAGCCTCAGCGCGGAGGTTGGCCTCAACCCGAGCCTCATTCCGAGCGTCCTTGATCCACTCCTCAGCTACAAAAACTTCCTGGATAGCCTGCATATAAACAACACCGGAGTATGTTTAAAAATAAAAAATAAAAAATAAATAAAAACCGACCTCAATGGGGAAGGCTAAAAAGCTTACCAGGGCAAGATCCCTCTTCAAGGACATGAAGAGGTCTGGCTGGCTTACGTGCCTCAAGGGAGCCATGTCCTTGGGTAGAAGAAGAGGCTGCTCCAAAGCCTCAGCCAAGTGTTGGGCGTGCCCTTTCTAAAACTCCCTGATGGTGGAGTTCCATGAAATGGTTGTGCCATCTAACTCCAGCCGAAGAGCCCAAGTGTGATGTTGGTGGCGCACCTGGGTCCTCCCTGCTCTCTACAGAGGAGGCCCGCCCTTTATCTTGGGCCATTTTCTGCTTCTTGGCCTCCTGGCGGACCACACCCTCCTCCTCCTACTCCTTCCTTTTCTTCTTCAAATTGGGTATGGGGAGTAAGCCAGTAATAGGAGGGGGAAGAGAAGAAGGGGGCTGGGACTTCAAGGCCTCCTTAGAAAATGACCCTTTATTCCTCCCCGCAAGGAGTCCTTCAAGCCTTTCCTCGAGTTGAGTGCCATCTTTTCTTCTTCCTCTTCAGAACTGTCTTCTACTTTTACAAGTATGAGGCCTAGGGTGCGAACACCTGAGATCTTGTCAAACTCGTCCTCAGGGTCTGATATGTGGATGACAAGATCCCCCTGCTCCTCCCTCTCTTCCTCGAGTTGGAATTGGTCTATTTCCTCATCGAGTGATAAGCGTGAGGAAGCAGTTTCTTCCCTTGGAGCCGCTGCTTCAGGGAAGGCAAGCTGGGGAGGCAGCTCAATGGGCACAACGTCTTCTTAGGCAAGGAAGCCAGGTACAGAGACGTCTATCCTGCGAAGCCAAGGGTCGCCTACCCTGATTGCGTGCCATCTCTTCTTCTTCCTCCTCGGAGCTGTCGTCTACTTTTGCAAGTATAAGGCCTAGGGTGCGAACACCTAAGATCTTGTCAAACTCGTTCTTAAGGTCTGATATGTGGATGACAAGATCCCCCTACTCCTCCTTCTCTTCCTCGAGTTGGAATTGATTTATTTCCTCCTCGAGTGATAAGTGTGAAGAAGCAGTTTCTTCCCTTGGAGCCGCTGCTTCATGGAGGGCAAGCTAGGGAGGCAGCTCAACAGGCACAACGTCTTCTCAAGCAAGGAACTCAGGTATAGAGACATCTATCCTGCGAAGCCGAGGGTCGTCTGCCCTAATTGCGTGGCCCACTTCCTAGAAGTTGTTCAATAGTAGCTCGAAGTTTAGAGTGAGGTGGACTGCTCTCAGCTGCCTATCCTCACTCACAAATACCTCGGACCTGAGGACTCTGTTAAGGTCTGCGATGTTGACCAAATTGAGGTTAGGCACTACGTGCCTTTTATCTGCCAAAAAAAAAAAAAAAAAACAGCCGAGGAGAAAAATCACAGTCAAATCGATAAAATCCATGATAAAAAAGAAATGAAATGTTAAAGGTAAGAATAGCATAACTAAAAAACTAAATCCTGTGTCAAGGGACCTAACCTTAGGGCACGCCACCTAGCTCTCCCTCCCGAGTTGGGCAATGAAGACCATTATGTCATTCCCTAGAGGCGATTAAGTAGTCATCTTTCATGCCCTTGTTGGACTTGGGAAGACATGATACATGCCGAACGATTGAGGACCTAGACTTGAGGTAATACCCCGAGTCAGCAAGCAAATGGCACTCGTACATATAAACAACGTCATGCTAGGTGAGTCCCAAACCCATTTGCTCGTTGAGAGCATCAACGCTGCCTAAAACTGTAAATAGATTGGATGCACATTGGTGAGGACACAACCTATGGGCAATTAAGTAGTCTCTGGTCACCCTACCTATACGAAGCGTCATTCCTCCTTCTATGAAGGCTATCATGGGAATGACAACCTCCCCTTCGTTCCTATGTGTGAACACCTAGTCTGGAGCACAATACTGCAGGGAAACTCCTTGGGGAATGTGGTACTTGGCCCTGAAGCCCCCCATACCAGCGGGAGAATCTATGAGGTGCTTGAATCTACCCATCTAAGCAAGTTAAGGGGAAGTAAGGGAAATGTTTTTGAAAAGGAACTGAAGATTAGAAGGCCGAGGAGGTTGGCCGAGAAGGAAAGAACTTAAGAACGTAGAGACTTACGAAAATAAAAACAGATGACACTCCAAGAGCTTCTTAAGAGTTGGGAGATTTGGGAAGTCTCGAAAGCTTGAGAGTTTGAAAGGTCTTAAGATTTTGCAAATTTGTGAAGTAAAGGAAAAAGTAAACCCACCAAGCGCCTTATATAGGAGGCGGAATAAAGGGGGAGTTATCCCACTCAAAATTCAAGGAGAAATGCCAGTCGAAGGATCTACATCTCACTATAAGATGCAAGGAACAAAGAGCCACCTGCAGCATTTAATGAGACGTCGCAGGCTCCGAAGCGTCAGGAACAGTTACGAGACACGCGAAGCAACGTTCTCACATGTGGAAATCAAAGAAACATATGGTTTTAATTATCCAGAGTCAAAACCCCACTTTTTCTCCTCAGACGAGAGGGAAAAAACCGGAGTTTTGAGGGACTATTGTAAGGTTGATGGGTCCAAGAATATATGTTGGGCCTTGGGTCTTGTCCAAGGATGCTTAGTGATCCGAAGACAGATAAACGGTAATGAAGATGTGAAACTCAGAGCTCCATGAGCAAGTTACGAATGGGAAGGCTGGAAAGGTAGGTCAAGAAGGAGTATCTCCTCAACTAAACTAAGCCGAGAGCAGAAAGTGTGTTTTGTCATCCAAAGCGACGTTCCAAGAAGTTCTATTGATAAGGATATGCATTGTGAATGTATAGGACAAATGGGGAGCTGGGAAATATCTAAGAGAAAGCTACTACCACCACATTGAATGCTCTACAGCTAAGTCTCTGGCCGCATTAATGAGAAAGTGATGCTTGAACAGTAGTTTTCAGCCTTATAGCTACTCTGCAAAGACTTCAAGAAAGTGCTGATGTGACAAGGATCAACACCAATAATCTGCTTTACACGTGAAGGGCATAGATGAAAGGAAAAATATAGTATAAAATAGAAGGGAGGCTCTGAAAGAAAGGGGATCGGAAAATTGAGAAAGAAATACTGGAGCAATAAGAACTATACTTGTAATCAACTTCAAGAAATATATATAGGAACTTATCTCTTCAGACTGTAGCGAGGACTATTTTCTTTAGAGAAAACCCAATCTATCTTTCCCTTATTGTCATTTAGATCAATTATAATTGCTACCCAACTCATTATAGCCTAGTTTTCCAACCCACTCTCTACAAATTCATTGTATTGGACTCTTTGGGCCTAGATCCTTCTAACTTTTGGGCCTAGGACTCAAATCCTGTCCATACATATATAATTTTTTTTTATGTAATAAATTTATGTGCAATTTTAACTTAAAAAGGATTTTGGGCACAAATGGTATAGTTAAGTACATTCTGACTAGCCCTTGGAATTAGATTTATATATATTTATATATATGTGGGGGCCAATTATCTAGAAGGTACTATTAAAACTGTATGAATTGGGCTTATGTCCCAATCCGAGAATATCAACCAATTCGAGGATGGTCAAATAAGATTATAATGGGAATGGTATAAGAAGAAGAAATAAAGATTGTATGTGATAATCCAAAATACGTCCGAGGAGAAAAGTCATCTCGGAAACGGAGATCCAAGGTCAGTAAGAATGTCTTATCATCCCGGACATTCTTCAAGGTTATATCACAACTAAGAGTCAGACATTGGATAAGGGATGAGCAAAGGGAGGCAACAAATATCTTCAAAAGCTGCTACCTCCACATTAAATGCCTCCCAACTAACTCTCTGGCCGCATTAATGTGGAGGTGATACCTGAACAGTGGTCAAGCAGCCTTACAGCTACTAGTTGATGGTTCTGGGAGGTGTTGGATGGGACAAAAAGGAGTTCCTAGAATCTAACCTACACGTGTATGGTAGGGATGATACCAAGATTGTAGTATATAGCATGGGAATGTGACCTAAAGGAGGGGGATCGGAAAAAATCAAGAAATCTTTGTAATAATACTGTAAACTCTTGTAACTTTGTTCATCAACAAGACATTATAACATAAGCTCCTCAGGCCATGTCGAGGACATATTTTCTTATCTTACTTGTATTTAATGATCTTAAATCAACAACTTTTATTGTCTTTCTTCTGGAGTAGAACTAGTTCTTTCACCCACACTCTACAAATTCATTGTTTGGGCTTGTTGGGCTAAAATTCAATCCTATACTGGGTCCAACCCAAATTCAGTCCTTACAATTAGTGCCGTCTGTGGGAAGGACTTGATCTATTCTGAAAGAGATTCGGGTACAACGTTTAAGATGGAAAAAGCAGGTCCACACCAGGTAGCGACAGGACCACACCAGGTGGATGCTAATCCACACCGAGCAGAATCAAGGGGATCTCAACATAGCAATCCGCGTAGGGGCCTCGAACAAAGAGGAGATCGTGAAGAAAGTGTGCACGCAGCTTATACTAGTAAAAGCCAGTCTCGAGGGAAGAGCCATGTTTCCCATGCAAGGAACGATAAAGACATGCAACGTAAAATCGATAAGTTGAAGAGGGAGCTACGCCACGCACGGCAAAGACGTTCATCGCCTAACTCCGAGCTGTCCTCTAAGGAGACAGATGGTGCTAGTTATAGACGGAGATCCAAAACTCCGCCCAGCAAATCTTTCTCCTATAATGAGGAGTACCACCTAGTCGTAGACATAAGAGCCCACCTCACAAAGGCCTGGGGAACGATGCCATGAACAAGGCGTTGAGCCAAGTTTCTAAGTCGCCCTTCACACAAAACATAGAAGGCGCAAGTCTTCCTCAGCGTTTCCACCAACCCACATTTACCATCTATAATGGTCGAACAAATCCAGTGGAACATGTCAGTCATTTCAATCAAAGGATGGCCATTCATTCCAAGGATGAGGCTTTAATGTGTAAGGTCTTTCCATCTAGTTTGGGCCCAGTGGCAATGAGGTGGTTCAATGGTTTGAGGGCTAATTCTATTGACTCCTTTAAGAAACTAACTCGGGCCTTTGGTGCTCGCTTTATCACTTGTAGCAGGGTTCCTCGGCCTTTGGGATCCTTGTTATCTATGTCCATGCGGGAGGGGGAAACTCTGAAGGCCTACTCAGATAGATACTGGGAGATGTTTAACAAAATAGACAAAAATTATGACGATGTGGCCATTAATACTTTCAAGGCTAGCCTCCCAGCCGAGCATGACCTGAAGAAGTCTCTGACTAGTAAGCCTGTTACCAGTGTGCACTAACTTATGTATCGGATTGACAAGTACAGAAGGGTAGAGGAAAACCAAATACAAGGGAAAGGAAAGGCTAAGGTGATCCCTCAGGAGAGGAGGGATTTCAAGTCGGACCGGTACAATAAGAACTGACCTCGGAAAGATTTTGTTCGGCAGCCAGGATCTGCCAACACCCAGGTGGTTAATGCCGTATTCCGAGAACCAGTACAACAAGTCCTGAAGAAGATTAGAAACAAGCCGTTCTTTAAATGGTCGAACAAGATGGCAGGAGATCCTATGAGGCGCAATCAAAACCTTTACTACCACTATCATCAGGATCATGGGCACACTACCGAGGATTGCAGAAACTTGTGGGACCATCTAGACCAATTAGTCCGAGAAGGGAAGTTAAAGCAACTCTTGCATCATTCCAGTAGTCGGGGAAGCCAAATGGGTTCGGAGCTTCGGGGAAATGCTTCTTCGAAACTCCCTCTTGGCACAATAAATGTCATTTTTGCTGTCCTAGGGAGGACCGGATCTTGTCCTTCCAGAGTAATGTCAGCATCTCGTTACCCAGCTGAGGAATCCAGCTCAATGCCTAAGAGAGTCAAGATGGGCATCCCACTGGTGTTAGGTTTTTCAGATAAGGACAAATTTGGAACCATACAGCCCCATGATGATGCTTTAGTGGTTACACTTAGAATTAGTGGGTACGATGTGAAAAGGGTGATGATTGACCAAGGCAGCGAAGCTGAGATAATGTATCCAAACTTATATAAGGGGCTAAATTTGAAACCTGAAAACTTAACAGCCTACAGTTCTCCTCTGGTGAGTTTTGAAGGTAAAATGGTCATTCCGAAAGGTCAAATCAAATTACCTGTGCAGACCAGCCCAGATGTGGTGGAGGAGGACTTCATTGTTGTAAATGCTTTCTCTCCATACACGACCATTATAGACAGACCCTGGCTTCATACCCTGGGGGCCGTCTCCTCTACTCTTCACCAGAAGATGAAGTACCCATTCGGAGGCCAGGTTTTGGAGATATTAGGAAATCGGTCTACAGCCTGGTAGCGGCTATCTAACATCGGCCTGAGGCTGAAATCTCGGCCACCACTGATAATGGCTTATAGCAATCAGAAACTTCGGCATTACCTTTCAATGAACCAGCCGGCGAAGCAAAATGTGAAGATCTAGAGAGGGTAATTGTTGGCGATGATCTGGATAAGTTCTTTCAAGTTGGAGCTCAACTGCCTCTACAGGAGAGGGAACAATTGGTTGAATTCCTTAGAAAAAATGTTGATGTGTTTGCATGGAGCGCGTATGAAGCCCGGGGTGTAGATCCAAGTTTCATTTGTCATCCTCTGAATGTCACCCTTCCATCACTCCGAAGAGACAGCCACCTCGGCGTCCGTCAAAGGAGCACGCCGAGGCTGTCAGAAATGAAGTAACCAAGCTCAAACAAGTAGGGGCTATCAAGGAAGTTTTCTATCCTCAGTGGTTAGCTAACACGGTGGTGGTAAAAAAGAAAACTGGGAAATGGCGTGTGTGTGTGTGGACTTCACGAACCTCAATAAGGCCTATCCCAAAGATCCTTTCCCTATGCCTCGAATAGATCAATTGGTGGATGCAACGGTAGGCCATCCTCAAATGAGTTTTTTGGATGCCTTTCAAGGATATCACCAAATACCACTAGCATTGGACGATCAGGAAAAGACAGCCTTTGTCACTCCAACTGGAAACTATCACTACAAAGTGATGTCCTTTGGTTTGAAAAATACAGGGTCTACTTATCAACGGATGATGACAAAAATATTTGAACCCCAGTTGGGCAGGAGCATTGAAGTCTATATTGATGATATGGTCGTAAAGAGCAAGGTGGTGTCTAAGCATATGGGAGATCTTACGAACATTTTTGGAATTCTGAGAAAGCACAAGTTATGCCTGAATGCTTCTAAGTGCTCGTTTGGTGTAGGCTCGGGAAAGTTCTTGGGCTACATGGTGACTCACAGGGGAATTTGAGGTGAACCCTGATCAAATCAAGGCCATTAATAGCTTGCAACCACCTCGGAACCCCAAGGAGTCCAGAAATTGACGGAAATGACTGCTGCTTTAAACTGATTTATCTCCAGGTCAGCAGATAGGTGCAGACCCTTTTTTCCTTTTGCTGCATAAATGGAAAGGATTTGAATGGACCGAGGAGTGTGCTGTAGCATTTCAACAGCTTAAAGAGTACCTATCTCGGCCGCCCATCATGTCCAGTCCTAAGGTGGACGAGGTTTTGTTTGCCTACCTGGCGGTAGCCTCTCATGCGGTAAACTTTGTTTTGATACGAGTAGACAGTGGCATCCAAAGACCAGTCTATTACGTAAGTAAGTCACTTCATGAAGCCGAGGTGCAGTATTTATCACTAGAGAAGGCCATCTTGGCAGTAGTGCATGCTACACGAAAACTCTCCCACTATTTCCAGGCACACACCGTGGTTGTTCTAACTCAATTACCGCTCAAGTCAATACTTTGAAGCGCGGATTAACCGGGAGGATTGCTAAATGGGGTACGATTCTAAGGGCTTTTGACATTAAGTATATGCCTCGTACCTCTATAAAAGGCCAGGTCCTCGCCGATCTAGTAGTCGAGTTTGCTGAATTTCCTGAATAAATAGATGTGAAGCAGCATGGCATGGATGAAAAATCGGTTGGCCTAATCTCCGCACAATATCCCTCACCCTGGAAAGTATATGTGGATGAAGCAGCAAACCAGCGGAGATCAGGAGTGGGGCTGGTTCTGGTATCTCCTGAGAAGATCACCATTGAAAAATCTTTGAAGTTGGGGTTCTTGGCTACAAACAACGAAGCAGAATATGAAGCTTTGTTGATGGGAATGGCGATGGTTCAGAAAATGGGTGGAAAGACAATGGAAATGTTCTCAATTTCAAGACTGGTCGTAGGCCAAGTAAAAGGGGAATTGGAAGCTTGAGATACAAGAATGCAGGAATATTTGGGCCAAGTTAGGCGTATGCAAACAAAGTTTGAATTCTTCGACTTATCGCATATCCCCAGAAGTAGAAATACCCATGCAGACTCTTTGGCTACCCTTGCCACTTCCTCGGCACAGGATTTGCCCCGAGTGATACTTATCGAAGACTTATGCACCCCTACCCCAATAGAGACTTGCTCCAAGTCCATCAGATCAAGTTAGGGCCGAGCTGGATGGATCCTATACTGCTATTCCTTGAAAGGGATATATTGCTTGAAGAGAAGTCAAAAGCTGAGAAAGTACGAAGGAAAGCTCCTCGGTTTTGGCTGTCCGAGGATAAAAAGTTGTACAAACGTTCTTTTTCTGGAACATATCTGCTTTGTGTACATCTCGAGGCATCAGAATTACTCCTAGAAGAACTACATGAAGGAATTTGCGGAAGTCACACAGGAGGAAGATCTTTATCTCACCGGGCCATTACTCAAGGATACTGGTGGCCAGGTATGCAAAAGGAAGCACAAGAATATGTTAGAAAATGTGGTTAGTGTCAGAGAATCGTGCCAAACATTCACCAGCCTGGAGGAGTTCTTAATCCTCTTCCAGCCCTTAGCCTTTTACTCAATGGGGTTTGGATATTGTAAATCCTTTCCTTAAAGTACTAGGAAATAAAAAGTATCTACTAGTTGGGACAGATTATTTCACCAAGTGGGTCGAAACTGAACTTTTGGCCAATATCAGAGATGTGGATGTCAAAAAGTTTATCTGGAAGAATATCGTTACTCGATTCGAGGTCCCTCATACCCTCATCTCGGATAATGGCCTTCAATTTGATAGCAAAGCTTTCAGGAAGTACTGTTCTGATCTGAGGATAAAGAATAGATATTCCACTCCAGCCTATCCACAAGGAAATGGGCAAGCTGAAGTTGTCAACAAAGTCATAGTGAATGGACTTAAAAAGAGGTTGCATGATGCGAAAGGAAAATAGGTGGAGGAATTACCACATGTCCTTTGGACGTATCGGACAATGCCTCGACGGTCAACAGGAGAGACCCCTTTCTCAATGACATATAGGGCCGAGGCTGTAATCCCTCTAGAAACAGGTTTCCCGATGCTGAGAACAAATGCATTTACCTCGAACAGCAATGATGGGTTGCTGGAAAAGAGTCTAGACTTGATTGAAGAGCGAAGAGAGAATACGATGGTCCAACTGGCCTACTATCAGCATAAACTCAAGCAAGGTTATGATACCAATGTAAAGCTAAGACCGTTGGCCATAGGAGATCTGGTATTGAGGAAAGTTTTGGAAACCACCAAGAATCCAGCCTGGGGAAAATTGGGGCCTAATTGGAAAGGACCGTATCGAATCACTTCGGTGGCAGGAATAAGTGCATATTATTTGAAGGATCTAGATGAAAAAACTATACTCCATCCTTGGAATGTAAACAACCTAAAGAGGTATTATTATTAATAAAAATAGTTCTGTTTAGTTCTTCTTTAATTCGTTCCAATCATGTATCGTGATAGTTTTTAGACCCCTTAAAAACATAATTGGATTAACCTAGGTTAATTAGCCAAGTTGTTACTTAGTCCAATTTAACAAATCTAGGTTATCACAATCACAACAATCATATCATGCATAGCAACGGAAAGATAAATAACACAAAGATATGATCACCCAAGAAACCAAACCGGTAAAAACCTGGGGAGGATTTAACCTAGCTATCCTCAAGGTAAACCTGAATCCATTATCTTGAAAGAATCGAAGTTCATACAATAAAACTTACAAGCTCCCACGCTCGACTTCTTATTGCTACCCACCAGTAGAACTTACTAACACGACTACGTGCAAGCTCCAAATCCACGGACTCCTTCTTTCTTGGATTCTCCAACAAGTACAAGCACACCCGCTTGTGTTTCTTTAAGCTCTTTAGTGCAACAACTGAACAATCATCAAGCTCTTGAAGAAATCTCCTTCTTGATAATTCTAAGCTTGTGTAAAGGAAAGCTCCTCACAGATCTCACAAGAAATTTACACAAACAGCAATATGAACAACAATAAAACGTGGCTAAGGTTTGCCTTTTATACCTAGAGCAAATTAGAAAACCCTAAACGTTTAAAACAAACTAGGGCTGAGTTGGTATTCTGCAGAAAAACGCCTCTGACCTGATTTTCGATTGATCGAGCCTAAGCTTCGATCAATCGAACCAGGCCAAGAAGCATAAATGAATCCTGCAGCAGCTTAATCTAACTTACATAAAAGAACCAACTTTGAGCAAGTCTAAACATGACTAAACATATTGTTTTGATCATGGTTTGCCAACAATACACATTAAAGTTCTAAATACATAAAATCCTAAGTCTTTAGAACCTAACAAACTCCCCCTTTGGCAATCTGTGACAAAACACAACTAGAAGCTCAAAGTTTACAAAGAAAATCCCTTTACAAAAGTAATGCTCATAAAAAAAAATCCAATCCTAACTACTATCCATCAGTTGCAAGTGTAGACAACAGCTCAATTGAATCAACCTATATATTTCTTGAAACACTAAACAAAATACATAACCGCATGTGTGGAAAATACAAGTAAACAAAATAAATTCTTGATTTCAAACAACACACAATGAAGACATATATTAATGAAAAACTCATAAATATAAATCAATAAGCAGTTGAAACAAGAAACAAAATAAAGCAGTAAAAGATATCTCCCCCTAACATGAATATCCCAACAAAAATATGGCAAGAGCTAAAAAGATAAAATACAATGTGAAGCACCTAGATACAATCTAAACTCCACAAGCTCCAACCAGCAAAAAAATGTTCTCCCCCTGAAAACAAAACTCTACAAGTGCCCAAATATGTACTCCCCCTTTTTGTGACGGAATGCCAAAGGGCAATCAAAATCCATCATCAAAAGGAGGTGGCGGTGAAGATCGTCAAAACTGTGCCAACTCTACGTGCAAAGCACGAATCTCATCGAGCACGTCCACCAAAATCTATCCATGAGCCGCCTGAACGATTAAGACATGATCCAACATACGTCGAATGTCTGAATCATCCGAAGTAGTCGGTGGAGGAACATCAGCATCAGCATCAACAGCACCAAACGTCTCAACAGCATCAGCATTTGTAGAAGAGGGAGGAGGGGGAACAACACCAAATGACGCACCTCTAGGACACGTAAGATCAACTCTTAAGTGAGTAGCCCTCTGCCTAAGAAATGTGGCACCTATGGGAGCTACAACATGAACGGGCTCACCAGAAGGGAAATCATCTAGACCAAGAAACAACAAAATCCTATGAATAAAAATAGGATGGATAAGCGCATGCCCTACGGCAAAACTCCTATGAACCTCGTTCAAAGAACAAAGGAACAGATGTGGGAAGTTGATATACGCACCAAAAACAAAAGCGTACAAAAACACATATCGCTCTAGAGGGATGGTGTGGAGATGAGAAATAGACCACAAAGAATGACACGCTATTTTAAAGAAAAGATAGGCAATCTCAGTAAGCTCAGCGGACGTGATCCGAGGATCAGAACCCCACTAGATAGAAGACCCAGTGATGTATGACATGACAACATCTAAGGCTGGAGACTCATCATAAGGATAGTCAGGCTCCCTGACGACCGGAACCCCAAGAGCATCAGCCACTACCTGAGGAGTAATGGTGAACTCAACACCTCATATCCAACTCCTAACAAGGGTGTTGGAATCATAGACGTGGCAAGAGAAATTCGAGAAGAACTCTCTAATCAGAGCGATCGAAGGTGGATGATCTATCTCTAATAGGGACATCCAACCTCTAGACTTAAGGTTTGCCCTAATAGCCGGATCAACCTCATCTAAAACCACAGAACGCTCAGCCCAAATCTTACGCTTACAGTTCAGTTTCTCAAAGGCCTCTCTGCTTTTGTCATTCCGAAACATCTCACTCCTAGAGGGAGACTTAGAGGAAGTGGAGGGGGTCCTATGGGCTCTAGTTTTCCTAGGCATGGTGCTAGGATAAGGACCAAGACACAAAGCAAAAAAAAAAAAAAAAACCAAGGGCAGACTACAAGTTAGCATAACACACAAAAAAAAAAACAAAAAAACAAAAAAAAAAAAGCAAAAAAAAAACAAACAAACAAACAAAAAGTCTATATAATGCATGAACAAAGTAAATGTCATGATGCATGTCCTAATGCAATGCAATTAAGTTCAAATCAAGTTCAAATGCACAAAATTGGCTTGATCATAGAGTTTCTAACAAAAACTCCAAAATTTTAATAACCACTTGATCAATTTAAAATAAATTTATGAATTAATCATTACACAAAAGAGATTACATAAAATAATGATCAATTACATCACTTCTACAAGCCAATTTCATCAATTGAAACCAATTTGAACAAAATCCCCAATTCTGGTTCAATACAAGCCTTAGAATTTTCTAATTATCACAAAACCCCAAATTGATCAAATTAACCATCATAGATCAAGAATATATCATTGTGGCAACAAAACCCATTGATCAATTTCACAAAACAAGGTTTGATTCATAAAAAATCCTAAAATATGCATAGTCCGAAAATTGTACCCAAAAACCATGAAAAAATGCATGAAACATGACAAACAATGCAAAAGGAAGGGTAAAAAAGACATATCGGCTTAGGGAAAGAGAATCCTTGCAAGAAATTTGGAGGAAAACGACAAAAAAATCGTTGTGGAGCCTTGCCAAGTCGGAGAGAGAGAAAAATTTTGAAAAGTTTTGAAAATGTGGTTTGAACAAGTCAATTCTGATTTTTTTTAAAACCTGATTCACGAGTTTCGATTGATCGAAACAAACATAGGCTCATTAAAAAATTTTAAAACAATTTCAAAACAGTTTTGATTGATCGAAAAACAGATTGGATCAATCGAAACAGACAGAGGCTCATAAAATTTTTAAGGAAACACAGTTTTTGAAAAAAATTTAGGAACAACTCAAAGCATTGAAATTCATGAACAAAATACATGAGTATGTGATGATATGATTTTCAAAAACAAGAATTTAAGCCCAATTTTCCCAAAGATAAAATTTCTTACATTCTCCAAAAATTTTCAATCATCAAATCAGTTTTGCATAAAACTCAAGGTGCTTGCAAACTTGGTTGGTCAGACCAAAGACACACACAATAACATGTACAATGTTTAGCGAAGAGTAACTTGTGCAACTAGCAATAGCTTGAGTTACATGTGAGGTGATATGTGTATAGCAATTAACCACAAAGTCTACAAAATTCATCACAAAGAATTTGAAAGAGACTATCACCTAAAGAATTACATCATATAACTCCCACATCTCCTAAATCATGAGCTTGCAATCATGTAAGTTTCTTGATTTTGCCTCATATTGTATACACAAATTTTTATTATTCAGAAACTTATTAAAATAGTCAGGATAATGTACACACCAATTTTATTTGATTGATTTAACATTAAGATGTACACACCAATTTTAGCATTTAAATCGAGGCTACACCTTATGTTCTTTTTGTGCATGTGCTACACTTTCTCGAGCACAAAATCTTACGATATGCACCAAGGTGTTCATGATTGGCTAGTGAACAGTGGTGAGATGATTATTTATGTCTTTCTCTAAAGGTTCAAGTCCGTCAGTCAAAAACAAGTGACTTCAAGATTAAGACAAAATAATTAAAACCATAGACATCTTTTCCACACAACATGCACTACAAAGTTTTAACTAGTAAAGTACAATAAGTAAGCTCATCAAGGCTAAATAAGGTACAAAAGACATGTTATGTGAAAATAAATTGACCAATCTTGTTCTCAAAAACCAAGAAAAAATAATGCAAAACACAATTTGCTTCCTTTTTCTATGGTCACAAAGGGTAGAACAATGAAGCATAAGGACCATGTCAGAAAGACTCAATTAGTTTGAGTCTTTTGCATCCAAAACCTTTTAGATGCACCATGAGCATTGGAGTTCTTATTCACATGGGAATGATTACCAACTCCAAGATTGGAATAAAGGTTTAAAGCCTTTACCAATTCACCAATGAGTACCATAGGATCTTGTGCTTGAGGCACAGGTACTTTTGGTTTGTTTGTTCTCTTAGCAACTTGCAGCTTGTAACAGTTTGGATGAATGTGTCCAGACTTTCCACAAAAATGACAAACCCATGCAGGCTTATCATGTGACTTGTCCTTAGAAAGGGTAGGCTGCTTAGGTTTAGACTCTTTCAAATCAACCCTAATCTTCCTAGATGGTGAAATTTCTATGGGCTTGACAACCTCACTCACAGGGGGTTTGACAGTTTCACTCACAATCTTACTCACAGAAGGTTCAGAAGAAGATGAAGGGACAAAGTTTGTGGAATGAGGAATAGACACAGAGATGCTTTCAACAAAACCTAATCCAGATTTGTCAAAATGAGACTTTTGAACACTCAGCATTTGATCAAGTTTAGAACTAGTAGATCTAGCAACAGATAAATCAAATTCCAATGATTTAACTTTATCAAGCAATATCATATTCTCAGTTTTCACATTGTTCAAAAGTTCATTAGCATCAAACAGTTTTACAAGCAAATTTTTCTTATCAAGCTCAAGAGCTTCAATTTTCTTCAGGCCAAGTTCAACATTCATAGCATCCATTGCAGCAACTTTGCAAAGTTTATTGTAGACCTCTTGAAGATCTGCATCCTCAAAGAGTTCCCCATCAGAAGGGTTCTCTTCAGCAGATATGCTCTCATTGACTACAGCAGTAGCAGTGAAAGCAATGAAGTTTCCATCCTCGTCACAACCAGACTCATCATCAGAAACTTCATCATCACTAAGGGTTACAATCATAGCCTTACCCTTAGACTTCAAATAGGTAGGACATTCAGATTTCATGTGACCATACCCTTGACATCCACAACACTGAGAACCCATAGAATTATTTGAAGATTGTCCTACTTTTTCTTTAGGTTTATCATTATTGTTAACCTTAGTGGGATCATTCTTCCTAAAGTTTCTAGGTTCAACAATGTTCGTATCTCTTGCCCTTCTATTACTATTCCTGAGGAAGTTTCTAAAGTTCTTGGCAAGATAAGCAATCTCTGTAGCAGAGAGTTCATCATCAAATCCACCAGCCTCAACATCATCAACTGACTTAAGAGCCATTGACTTGGATTTGCTAGTTTTGGGTAGGTCCAACTCATAGGATTGAAGAGATCCTACAAGTTCATCAACAGTGATGGAGTCCACATCTTTACTCTCAGTGATGGCAGTCACCTTGGGTCTAAAATCTTCAGTCAAAGA
This sequence comes from Quercus robur, assembly GCF_932294415.1. Taxonomy (NCBI): domain Eukaryota; kingdom Viridiplantae; phylum Streptophyta; class Magnoliopsida; order Fagales; family Fagaceae; genus Quercus; species Quercus robur. Next base: position 15,135,372 of record NC_065534.1, on the reverse strand, counting down.
TCTAAGAATCTTCCTAACAACTTTAGGTTGATCATAGATTTTACCCGAGTTATATGCAAAATTAACAATATCATTGAGTTTAGCATAGAATTCATCAAAAAATTCATCATCAAACATCCCAATGCTTTCAAATTTAGAAGTTAACTGCTGCAATTTGTTGATTTTGACAGCCTTTGTGCCTTCATGCACAGTCTGGAGGATATTCCAAGCAGTATGAGCAACCTCAACATTGGAGATTCTCTTAAATTCCTCCATAGAGACAGCGTTAAATATAGCATTCATAGCCTTGCTATTGAACACGGCTGCTTCCTTTTGAGAAGTTTACCGGTCACTAACAGGAGTAGTGGACTTCTCTCATCCGTATTCAACGGAGTTCCAAACTCTCTCATCAATCGATTTCAGGAATGCTTTCATCCTTACTTTCTAATAAACATAATTATTTCCATCAAAATGAGGAGGAATAACAAGAGAGTGTCCGTGTTCCATGATAATAGGGGTCAAGAATCAGCTCAGTGATCAAAAGATCAACAACAAGAGAGCAACCCGCTCTGATACCACTTGATAGTTTTTAGACCCCTTAAAAACACAATTGGATTAACCTAGGTAATTAGCCAAGTTGTTACTTAGTCCAATTTAACAAATCCAGGTTATCACAATCACAACAATCATATCATGCATAGTAGCGGAAAGATAAATAACACAAAGATATGATCACTCAGGAAACCAAACCGGTAAAAACCTGGGAAGGATTTAACCTAGCTATCCTCAAGGTAAACCTGAATCCACTATCTTGAAAGAATCGAAGTTCCTACAATAAGACTTACAAGCCCCCACACTCGACTTCTTATTACTACCTACCAATAGAACTTACTAACACGACCACGTGCAAACTCCGAATCCACAGACTCCTTCTTTCTTGGATTCTCCAACAAGTACAAGCACACCCGCTTGTGTTTCTTTAAACTCTTTAGTGCAGCAACTGAATGATCATCAAGCTCTTGAAGAAATCTCCTTCTTGATAATCCTAAGCTTGTGTAAAGGAAAGCTCCTCACAGATCTCACAAGAGATTTACACAAACAGCAATATGAGCAACAATAAAATGTGGCTAAGGTTTGCCTTTTATACCTAGGGAAAATTAGAAAACCCTAAACGTTTAAAACAAACTAGGGCTGAGTAGGAATTCTGCAGAAAAATGCCTCTGACCCGATTTTCGATTGATCGAGCCTAAGTTTCGATCGATCGAACCAGGCCGAGAAGCATAAATGAATCCTACAGCAGCTTAATCCAACTTTACATAAATGAACCAACTTTGAGCAAGTCTAAACACAACTAAACATATTGTTTTGATCATGGTTTGCCAACAATACACATTAGAGTTCTAAATACATAAAATTCTAAGTCTTTAGAACCTAACATATCGTGTGTTTCCCCATCTATTGGAGTATTGAACAGAAACTAAGTCATGTCAGGTTCCTCGGACCACAGACATAGTGGAAATCAATACCCTTTGACATCTATTGGAGTATTGAATAGAAACTAAGTCATGTCAGGTTCCTCGGACCACAAACTTAGTGGAAATCAATACCCTTTGACATCTATTGGAGTATTGAACAGAACAGAAACTAAGTCATGTCAGGTTCCTCGGACCACAGACTTAGTGGAAATCAATACCCTTTGATATCTATTGGATTATTGAACAGAAACTAAGTCATGTCAAGTTCCTCGGACCACAAACTTAGTGGAAATCAATACCCTTTGACATCTATTGGAGTATTGAACAGAAGCTAAGTCATGTCAGGTTCCTTGGACCACAGACTTAGTGGAAATCAATACCACTTAGTGGAAATTAATACCCTTTGACATCTATTGAAGTATTGAACAGAAACTAAGTCATGTCAGGTTTCTCGAACCATAGACTTAGTGGAAATTAATACCCTTTGACATATATTGAAGTATTGAACAAAAACTAAGTCATGTCAAGTTCCTCGAACCACAAACTTAGTGGAAATTAATACCCTTTGACATCTATTGAAGTATTGAACAGAAACTAAGTCATGTCAGGGTCCTCGGACCACAGACTTAGTGGAAATTAATACCCTTTGACATCTATTGAAGTATTGAACAGAAACTAAGTCATGTCAGGTTCCTCGGACCACAAACTTAGTGGAAATCAATACCCTTTGACATCTGTTGAAATATTGAACAGAAACTAAGTCATGTCAGGTTTCTCGAACAATAGACTTAGTGGAAATTAATACCCTTTGACATATATTGAAGTATTGAACAAAAACTAAGTCATGTCAAGTTCCTCGAACCACAGACTTAGTGGAAATTAATACCCTTTGACATCTATTGAAGTATTGAACAGAAACTAAGTCATGTCAGGGTCCTCGGACCACAGACTTAGTGGAAATTAATATCCTTTGACATCTATTGAAGTATTGAACAGAAACTAAGTCATGTCAGGTTCCTCGGACCACAAACTTAGTGGAAATCAATACCCTTTGACATCTATTGAAGTATTGAACAGAAACTAAGTCATGTCAGGTTCCTCGAACCACAAACTTAGTGGAAATCAATACCCTTTGACATCTATTGAAGTATTGAACAGAAACTAAGTCATGTCAGGTTTCTCGAACCATAGACTTAATGGAAATTAATACCCTTTGACATCTATTGAAGTATTGAACAAAAACTAAGTCATGTCAAGTTCCTCGAACCACAGACTTAGTGGAAATTAATACCCTTTGATATCTATTGATATCACCTAATAAAGATATAGACCACAGTAAGCCCATGAGCATCACTTAAAGTATTCTGGGGTGCCCCGGACTTAACTTTATTTGATCAAACATTAGAACATTTTTCATGAAGTTAAACTTGTTAGAATTAATAGATTCAAAATATTTCTTAATAGTACTACGGATTCAATGGTTACAATCCACTCTGATTACCAATTAAAAATATGTGTAAACTTTTTTTTTCTCTTGTTTAAGTAACTTTGTACTTTCCTGGCATATGATTATGTTCAAACAAAGGACAGTCAAATGAAAATTACTTAAAAATAAATAAATAAATAATAAAACAAATATAAATAAACAAAAAAAATAAAGTAAAAATAAAATAAATAACAACTCATACAAATTTGAGAAAGTAAAAATGCATATTTCATTAGAACATGTCTTGGAAAAAAACAAATTACATTGCAGAAATCATAATTACATTACAAAATGAAGATTCAATGTTTTAATTTTATCTGAAACTTGTCCTTGGAATTCTTGTTAGCTGGTTTGTCCGCTTCAATATGAATTGTTTTCTCCTTCTCTTTAGGGGCTCCCTCGGCAAGCATAGTAATTGAAGCTAAGGCTTGTTCAAAATCTTGGGAAGCTTAACCTCTACAGCCTTGCCCGGGGATGTTTCCTTTGAAACTTCAGGTTCGTTTCCTGCTCTTGCTGATTGGGAGGAAGAGGATCCTGAGGCTGTGCTTCCTCGACCGAGTCAGCAATTGTAGAGGCCACCTCACCTTGAGTGGAAGGAAGGTCTGAGGCTCGTATGGCTGGTGAGAAGTAGATGTTTTCTGGCCTTCTCAGCTCAGAAGAAGCCTCAACCCCGGCTCGGTTGAGAGCTTCCTCCCAAGTCTGAGCACAGTAGGTTCAACATACGGCAGGGACCTCTGCCCAGAGGGTATCCTCGGTCTCTGCTACACCGACGTCGTAACCATGCTATTCAGCCTCGTCCCTAGACTTCTCGGCCTCAGCTTTCAATTTTTCAGCTTGATCCTTAAGCTTCTGGGCTTCTTCCAGTTTCTTCCTGAAGGCTGCTATTTGCTCCTTGGAAGAAGGCAGCTGGTCATTGGCCTCACGAAGGCGCTGCCTCTGATCCTCGACCTATCTCTCAGCACTCTCCAGAGCCGAGTCAGCACTCCTCCGGGCCTTTTCCTTCTCGGTCAGCTTCTTCCTTAAATCTGCATTACTTTGATCAACAATGTTGAACGATTGCACAGCTGCTACACGCCTTTTCCTCTCGTCGTCCAACTACTGATAGCAAGAGTTGGTTATCTCCTCAACCCTGAAAGTGGCTTAGACAGCCTGAAAGAAAAGGGTTAGTAACAAAAAAAAAAAAAAAAAAAAAAAAAAAAAAAAGAGATAGCATCATACCATGCCCAAATATCTTTTGAGGTTGAGGAAAACCTCATTCCTCCTGATATTCCTCAGCTCGGCCATATTGTTGGGGAGTAACAGAGCCCCCTCCAAAGCTAAGGCAACATGGCATCCAATGCCCCCATTGAAATCCCTTAGTGATGCATCATCCCTCAAGGGTTCACCATTAAGCATGGGTGCTGAAGGCCAAGCCTGAGGCTCTGGAGGCTGATTATCTCCCCTCTCCACACCTCTCTGCGATGTCTAGCTAATCCTTTGATGCTTTGCAGCTCTCTGGGTCTCATCCTCATGAGTAGGACAAGACCTCCCAACATCCACTACATCTTTTCCCTTCTACTCTCTCTTCCTTTTCGAATCAGCAAGATCAGGTCTGGATGGCGGAGAAGGTTGAGGAGGAGGAAGAGGAGATTTGGGAGGAAGAGAAGGAAGTTTTGGCTGTGTAGATTTCCCCGATGCACCTTTTCCTGGCTGAGATTCTATTAATTCCATCAAACTCCTATGGGATTTCCTCTAGATACCCATCTCGTCCGAAGTAGTGACTTCTGCTTGATGCTGGAAGTCAACGCCAGCCGATATACCCTCGGGAGATGAGGCTTGGTTGAACACTTCAAATTCCTCTAAGGAATCTAACAAATCTACAATCCCCTCTGGACTTTTTTTTTTTCTTCTTCTTCTTTCTCTTTTTCTTCTTCCTCTTCCTCTTCTTCAAGAATGAATTGGGACGAGGATGCTCCTACTGAAGGGGTGGCTACGAAGAGTGGCCGAGTAAGGGGTGTACCTTCAGGAATGGGAATACCCTCTAGAACGACGAATCCTTTATAGGCAACACTAATACGGTGAAGCCGAGGATCGTTGGCTTTTATCACGTACTTAGGGGCTTGAAATGCGAGGGAAATGGATGTGTAACCAAGAATTAAGTGCGCCGCTCACAGTTGACCGTCAACTTCGTTTACATACACCTCAAACCGTAAAATTCTATCTAAGCTCTCTTTGTTGACTAAGCTGAGCTGGGGTTTAGTAGAACGCTTATCTGCAAAATCGTTAAAATGGAAGAAAATTTTGTCAGAAGCAGGGATATTGGGAAATAAAAGAGAAATACAAGCCAAGACACATAAATTTACGACTATACCCCCACCTGGTTCTCCCTCCTTAGTCAGACAGGGTAGGCCATCATGCCATTCCCTAGAAAAGATTAAAAAGTCTTCCTTTAGGCCTTTGTTTGATGTGGGGAGACACTGGATTAACCTTACTGCAGGATACCTAGACTTAAGGTAATATCCCTGTCCCGTCAGATGGTGTAAGTTGTATACCCAATTCACATCATGGTGGGTCAAATTTAGGTTCATTCTCTCGTTTAGAGCTTCTATACTCCCCAATACCCTAAACATATTTGGGGCGCACTGTGTGGGAGATAGTCTAAAGAACCTAAGATAGTTCCTAGTGATAGTACCCATAGGAATGGTCATCCCTCCCTCTATGAAGGCGATCATGGGGATGACCACCTCTCCTGTTTTCCTAGCACCTACCCATTCCCCCTGGGCAGCGTATCTCATGCCCATTGTTGGTGGGATCCTATACTTAGCCCTAAATCTTTTCATACCCTCCTCAGACTCAACTAAACACTTGAACTTAACCATTTTCTAAGACGTTTTGAAGAAAAATTAACAAGTTTGAAACGAGAACTAAGAGGATTCAAGGAAACTTACAGGTTTGAAAAGAAGGTCCTCGGACAAATTTTTAGTATTTGTAGACGCACAGGGAGGTGAGAGAGAGTGATAGGTTCAGTGTATGAGCTCTAGGACTGTGTGATTGTTGAAAGTAGGAAAAGGAATTGATTTGAAAAGCTATTTATAGTGGCGCAGAAGTTACAAGCGGGAAAATTCTTGCTCGTAAACCTAAGAAAATCCTCCACCGTTGGATTTACATCCTACCGTTGAACATGGGGGACAAGGGAGCCTCCAAAATTTAATGATGGCACGCTATGGACGCCGAAGCATCAGGAGCGTGCCTTGAGCAGGTAAAAAGGCATTTGGGAGTTCGAGAAGGCATAACCATAAACGGAATGGGTTGAGGATATCAAAATCCTCCTTTCCTCCCGAGGAGTCGAAAAGCAAGATTTTGAGAGGCTATTGTGGGGGCCAATTATCTAGAAGGTACTATTAAAACTGTATGAATTGGGCTTATAGCCCAATCCGAGGATATCAACCAATCTGAGGATGGTCAAATAAAGTTATAATGGGAATGGTATAAGAAGAAGAAATAAAGATTGTATGTGATAATCCAAAATACGTCCGAGGAGAAAAGTCATCTCGGAAACGGAGATCCAAGGTCAGTAAGAATGTCTTATCATCCCGGACATTCTTCAAGGTTATATCACAACTAAGAGTCAGACATTGGATAAGGGATGAGCAAAGGGAGGCAACAAATATCTTCAAAAGCTGCTACCTCCACATTAAATGCCTCCCAACTAACTCTCTGGCCGCATTAATGTGAAGGTGATATATGAACAGTGGTCAAGCAGCCTTACAGCTACTAGTTGATGGTTCTAAGAGGTGTTGAATGGGACAAAAAGGAGTTACTAGAATCTAACCTACATGTGTATGGTAGGGATGATACCAAAATTGTAGTATATAGCATGGGAATGTGACCTAAAGGAGGGGGATCGGAAAAAATCAAGAAATCTTTGTAATAATACTGTAAACTCTTGTAACTTTGTTCATCAACAAGATATTATAACATAAACTCCTCAGGCCATGCCGAGGACAGATTTTCTTATCTTACTTGTGTTTAATGATCTTAAATCAGCAACTTTTATTATCTTTCTTCTGGAGTAGAACTAGTTCTTTCATCCACGCTCTACAAATTCATTGTTTGGGCTTGTTGGGCTAAAATCCAATCCTATACTGGGTCCAACCCAAATTCAGTCCTTACAATATATATATATATATATATATATATATATATATATATATATATATATAATTCTTTTATATAGAGTGAATCAAGTTTCAAAAAATATATAGAGAGAGTGAATCAGGATTTAGTCTTCACATTGGGATCAAAACAAGTCATATTAACTAGTGTGTAACCCCATACGTGCTATGTGCATGTATAATTAAAAGCAATTACAATTATATGGTTCAAATTATACCTTTTTTTTTTTATAGAAAATGTTATAATTATACATAATATTAACTTACACTATTTTTTAAATCATACATTTCTAAAATATGTAATGGTTTCTGAAAGTTCAAAAACGTGTACAATACACCTTTGAACGTTTAGACCCCCAAAATACAACTTAACCAATACAAGCAATATGTCAAACAACTAGTGTGCGGAAACTTAACACATGCTATAATATGAAATTGGTTAAAAACTATCTAAGCCATAATAATATAAAACCACAGCAGATAATATAAAGGCAAAGATAGAGAGGAAGGAAGATGCAAACACAAAGACAACACGCGATGTGTTATCGAAGAGGAAACCGAAGACCTCGGCGAAAAACCTCTCCGCCGCCCTCCAAGCGGTAATCAATCCACTAGAAAATACAGTTGGGATACAAGGACAGCAATAGACCCTCTAAGCCTAATCTACCCAGTGCACCTAAGCCCTCCAAGCTTCTTGCTCCAACGAGGTTGCACCAAACCTTTTTCTTTTCTAGCTTCCCGGATTCCGCTACTAGACCGTAGCATCAACCAATGAAGATTGGCTCCTTCCTAACTGCTTCCCAGAACTCCAAACGACTGTCTCATAGAGATGATGATGGTGAGAACCAGGTTTGGTATAATGCCTCTCAAGGATTTGACAATGAAGAGGAAGAGAGTTGAGGAATATGATGAGACTCTAAGGTAGGGATTGTGTGTGAAACAATCTTGTTTTTCTTTAGGGTTTCTCTCTCAAAATTCTCTCTGGAAGCTCTCTTTCAATCGTGGGTTAAAGGGGTATTTATACTGGAGTGAAGAGGAATGTGAAACGTCAGGTTTTTCCAAAACAGGGGTGGCTCGCGGCTTGACCTCGCGGCTTGACCAAGTCGCGAGTTCCAGTCGCGAGTTAACCGTATGGCCAGTTGTCCTGTTTTGTCCTGTAGTGCTCCAGCTAGCATGACTGTTCATCTTCCAGCATGCTTGGCACGTGTGCAGCTTCTGGCGACTTGCAGCCGCGAGTCCACCCGCGAGTCCCAGCCGCGACACTCTGTTTTCTTGCACACTCTTGAGCAATCTTCACTCTATCTCACTCACTACCCTTACAACAATCCCACCTAAATACAGGGTTACTAAATGCTGAATTACAAGCAAATTTGGCACGGAATAAAGCCAATTAGATGGTTGAATAAATTCAACCTTACAGTTTCTTATTTTATTATGTGTGTTTGTGTGTGTGTGTGTGTGTAATGGAATATGATTTAGAATTTAATTGGTTTTAGAATCTTTTATTTTTACACCCAATAATTCACTTACTACAAAATTAAAAACTTAGATAGACACGTGGCAAAAAATTGGATTCCATTTGACATCCAATTTAGAATCTAATTGGATTTGGACAATTTCATTTTTAAACTCAATAATTCACTTAACACAAAATTAAAAATTAAATGAGACATATGGCGCAAAATTGAGAATATAATTAAAATCTAATTGAATTTTTTTTGAGATTTAACTATTAATATATATATATATATAGATAGATAGATTAATAATTTAATATATAATAAAATTGTCAAGAGTCTTGTAACTTATCAATTAATTACCTCCTTCTTTCACCCCCAAATTTTGAAAAAAAAGTAAAAAAGAAGAAGTATATGTAAATTGATTTTAGAAATATAACCCAATAAAATTAAACTTGGTCTCCCTCAACAACATCCTTGGCCCTCTTAGCCCATTTAGCCTTAAAAATTTAGCCGAATTGACAAAGTTTACCAAGAAAAATTAGTTGTGGCGTGAATTGTAGTATTGGATTGTGTACATAGTGTCGTGGTGGGTGTTTTCTCAGTATGTGCCTCTTTTTGTTCATTTAATTGTTCATTTGTTAATTTGGCTCTTTGAGATTTGTCCTAATTAACATATATTTTTTTTTACTTTAAATTTTTTATTTTATTGTATTCTTTTTTCACTAAGCAACAATAATTAATTTTAAATTTTTCTGAGATTTATCTTTTGATAGATAGTTGTGTAAGATTCGCTAGCTTGGGAGCACTTTCAATAAATTCATGCAATCAGTAAGCAAAAGTAAGATAGGATTGTTGGTGAGGTGGACCACAGCCGATGCATCTAATTCCACAAATATATTGGTGATCCGAAGGATCCTTCGATAGTCCTAGTCAATCCCAACGCACCAAAAGTTTACCATAAGAGTTTGCTTGGATATTTTTTATTACTAAAAACTGAAAACACTATAACAAAATAATTTTTAAATGTGTGAATAGTGCCGTAAAACCTAGTTTTAAAGTTGATTTTCTTAAATTAAAAAAAAAAAATACTTTTGAATCCCGTGAACAATACACAAGACCTACTAAAAAAACACACTTGCTAAAAAAATGCGTAAAATGCGCTTCCTACACTTACACTAAGTCTATAACATTAGTGAAATGACTGGAATCTATATTCATGCTTATCGTATTACTGCTTCTCAAAAGCATAGAGGTAGGCATGAGAAATACAATGTCTTTGTAAATGACATTGCTTTGACTCAGTGGTGTCATTTCACCTATATATCCAAATAAAGAGTTGTTGAGCAGTTCTAGGGTAAGTTTGGCTACAGCTTTTTGCTCTTTATTTTTGTGTCGACTTTATTTCAAATAATCTATTTTAATTTATGATGAGTGTCTAAGAAAAACATTATAAAAACTTCTTACATATACACACTTCCTACTCCAAAAGCCATACTAGATCATTTCAAGGCTAATTTTGGTAGTCTTATTTAAGTTTCTATATAAAAATAAAAAAATTTTAAAATTGTGTTGTTTGTTTTCTATAGGAATTCTTTTTTATGATCTCTATAATAACTGCCTTGGAGAATTAGATAGATATGACAGATCATCTCATTATAATATTGTTATTTTTGTTGTTGGTTTCGACTGGAGGTGATTCTTCTAGCTTATACTGAATTGTTTCAGTTGTATAATTTTTCTATTTGAATGAAATTCTATCGGTTATTCAAAAAAAAAAAAAAACATACTAGATTGTATTGTAACTACTTGAAAACTTAGCACACATTCTAGAGTCCCAACATAACATGAAATTCATTTTTCAACATAATATTATCCTCAACTTAATTATGGGAGAAATAGAATCTGATATCCATATTGATCTTGAAGTTGTCTAGTTCATTTCTAGAAAAGCCACACCCACTACAACAACATATTACAAGACACGAGAAGATAAAATTGAAATTCAGTACAATAATTAGTTAGGGCAAGACTTAGGTACTGTTCCCTTTTTTAAAATTCTGTCATACGGATTTTTTCTCATGTAATAGAAGTGTAACTTTTTATTAAATAACCACATAACTAAATTTTAAGAGGAGAATCTAAAGAACAACATCTAAAATGTTGTACCTAAGTTTTGTCCAATTAGTTATCGTTATTAGTTTAGTCTAAATAATAGAAACATAATAGTTAATAATAAAATCGCCAAGAATTTATTACCTTTTATTTAAAAAGGTAAGATAATTTTCATCACTACCACAACAACCAAACAAATTAATATCACCATTATGCATACAAAAGTTTTCCATTAGGCCCAATAGGTTGTCGTGGTTGCACCATGTTTAAGTGATCCAGCCCACAAGAAATATAGACGATATAATGAAAAGGATTTTGCGTATCTGCTTCAGGCAGCGGAAACATATATATTCTCTTATGTTGTAGGGTAGATGGCTACATATCAAGTATGGCACCAGCAGGCTTTTTTTTTTTTTTTTTAAGAATTTATTTTTTAGGACAGTCACTCACATGAGAAAATACATACACAATATACTTGGTATATATTTCCTATCTCGGGTGTAGGGTCCACTCCCAAAAATGGAACCCAAAATTTATATTTAGGAAACTGAGATAAAACTATCGTATTGATTCCAAGCCAAATAAATAATGAGTTTTGTTGATGGCACGAGAGAAATGCAGTAGGTTTATAAAAGAGGGAGATTGAGAGTGTCAGAAAATGATGAGTGTAAATAAATAAATAATTTTTTTTTTTTAAAAGTAGGCAAGTAGCACAAAAAGATAAGAAAGATGAGATGCAAAAGTTACAAAAAGAACACTGTGAAAGAGAAAATGCCTAAAACGATGGGAAAGATGAGATGCAAAAGCTACAAAGAGAATACTATGAAAGAGAAAAAGAAAAATGAAGTAGAGAAATATAAGTAAAGTTAGAGAAGAAATTGTAATGAGAATTGAGAAAAGGGAAAAAAAAAAAAATCAACCAAAAAAAATTATGATGTATCACACACTTTTTCACAATTGTCCTATATGGCAGACTATAATTGGTTGTTTGTTCCTACAATTATCTTATATGACAGACTGTGATTGACTGTCTGTTATTATCACATTAATCACCATTTTTTCTTCATCATTCACAATCTACCATATAAGAAAATTGAAACAAAATATATGTAAAAAGATGTGGTACCAGTATTATTAAGGGGAAAAAAAAAGAATAAATAAATATAAGTAAATATATATATATATAAAAAGTGGAGCTACAAAAGGGCAAACATTCACATGGAAAGTATATTGTTTATAAATGTTATTACGCATTTTTTTCATTATTTACATAAATGCCTCTTTTTTTCCTTTTCTTTTTTTCTTTCTTTTTTTTTTTTTTGTGGTGGAAATAAAGATATTAGATGTTGAGAAATGGAAAAGGACAAAACAAGTGCAAAGTTGGGATTTTGAGAGTCAAAAATTTGGTTGAAGTGTTAGGGGGGGGGGGGGGGGGGGGAGGGGAGGCAAAGCTTTGTTTTTGTAGGGCTAGCTCTTTAAAAAATTGAGTGGGTTCTATTTTTACTTATTGTTGGAGTGTTTTTAAAAACTTTTGGGGCCATCTCACTATATGGCTTCACTCCTGTCTACCCCCATCCTCTCACATAGGGCATTTGAGAGAGAGGATATATGCATCGGATGCATGTTATACATCTTCCAGGCAACAAAGTTTTTTTTTTTTTTTTTTTTTTGAGAGAGAGAGAGAGGCAAAATGAGTTTGGTAGTGCCAATTACATGGTGCTCCTACATCTTCCAGGCAACAAAGTTTTTTTTTTTTTTTTAGAGAGAGAGAGAGAGAGAGGCAAAATGAGTTTGGTAGTGCCAATTATATGGTGCTCCTAGAGCCCTGTGTTTATATTTTAATTTTTAATTTTTTTAAGTTGGAGGCAACATAAATTTATGAAACTCCCAAATCATTTTTGCAGGTTTGAGTGAACACGAGTTTGGGAGTGCCAATAGCTTTCACCTTCCAAACGTTTGTTGGCTTAAACCTTCCCTATTTTTCAAGTTCAAGGAAATGTGCCAATATGGCACTCCCAAACCCATGTTACACAAACCCTCATTTTTGCATGTTCGAGGGATACACAAGTTTGGGACCACCTCCCAAACCCATGTTTCCATATACTATCAAGCAATGCATTTTTAGGCTTTCTCATTAGGTGTTTTGTCCAAGGATGGAGGGGCGGGGATCAAAATGGGGCGTCAGACATTAATTAGTTTCATCATGTGTTGACTTTTGTGGTAGATTATATTTATTCCTCCAAAATTGGGATTTTTTTTTTTTTTTTGGTGTTTTTCCTACTTTGTTGTGAACTCAAGATTTGGACATAATTTGAGAAAATATTATTGTAGGGACACGATTTTTAACGACCCAAAGATGACGTTGGGATCGTGTGTAAAGGGCCCGAACAATATGATTTGTAGAGAGTGGGTTTGAAAAGGCCTGCCTTTGGGCGCTGGATTTCGGTCTGGTCCCGGTTTCATGAGCGATCATACAAAGATGGGTTTGGACTGTATAGCTGAGCCTTGCATCAATATAGTTTGAAAGGTTTGACTCCTCGGAATTAGTCCGAGGAGCATTACATTCTCACCATTCCTCCTCCCTTTTTCTCCCTTCTTTCTCCGGGGCCTCCTCCCCCCTTTCTTTTTAGCTCTCTTTTCCCTTTTATACTAGTATTCACTTCCCCTTCTTCATCTACGTGTCAATTTCTCCTTATTTGGGGTAATTACTCGTCCTATCAATCCATACGTCAGAGTGGTTGGGAAAAGCTGGATAGCATGGTATGGAGTATAGGCTTGCCAGGCGCTGGACTCCACATTATGGTGTTAGCAGCTTTCTCGTTTATACTGCTCTTGTACTGAGTTTGTCCTTTTCCCACAGACGTTTTGTGAGGTGTTGAGCGTGAGATTGTCCTCGGCCACATTCTTGGGCCGTTAAGGGGCTTTCGTCATACGTCCTCGGCAGTAGGCTCCTCGGCTTGGGCTTTGGGCCCTTAATGTGAAGTGGGCTGGGATTTCGAATTTCAGGCCCCACAATTATAATTAATTTTATTGTAATGGATTTGCTAGAGTTGGCATGTTTTCCCTTAAATTTGAAAAGGTTTTCCATGTAAATCTTTTTTTTCTTTTTTTTTTTGCTTTGTGGTTGACTTGTGTTCTTGGATTGAGAATTTTGGTGAGTTTTTTTTTTTTTTTTAATTGAGATTGATTGAATATTGTATGTTGGATTTTTTTTTTCTTAATTCACATTAGACCAGATTGTGACCCAACACAGTTTTATAAATAAATAAATAAAAATTAAAAAACAAAAAAAGAAAAACAATTGAGGGACCTCGATTTAAAAAATTGATACAATTTAAATGTATAAGGTGAAATTTAAACCATGATAAATGCTGGCCCAAAAAAGAAAGCAATATATACCGGACCAACCCATTATATAAAAAGTAGGCCCAATTTATCAACGCCTAGCCAAGCCCACAGCTACACAGTCACACTGCACAGCGAATAGAGGAACTGAGGAGGGGAAATTATTGTATAGTCCGGGCCTACAAGGTCAGCTTGCTGACCTTGTAATCCCAGCCTATAAATACATGACACCTCACCAAAAAATGCTTACGTAGACTTTCATGCCACGTCAACTCCATAACCCCTACCCATCTTAACATCTGTTATCTCTGTTTGAGTGCTTTCTTCCTTGAGGGCTGGATAGACATGGCAAAACGGGCGGGTCGGGTCGGGTCAATCGGGTCACGGGTCAAACGGGTCATTTTAAGCAGGTTGAAAACGGGTTCGGGTCAATCGGGTTGCAGGTCGGGTCGGGTTAACCCGTATTTTTTACATGAAATTTTTTACTTTTTATTTTTTTATTTTTTTATTTTTTTTATAAAGAAAACAATATGTATTTGCCATTTGGATAGTTATGCAACATATTACTTGATGTAAAATGCATTATTTTGAATTCACTACTTATATTAAGAATAAACTCAGTTAAACTTATTAATACTTATTTAATAATTTTAAAATTATACAAATCCTAACATTGCTATCTAAAACAAAACAACACAAAGATAAGTAAAACAAATATACAAGTTTTATTTTTACACAATATCAACATTCCAAAAAAAAAAAAATTACAAATGACTTATTGGATAACTCATTTGATAAAGAATAAAAATATATAAGAAAGTTACAATTTTAAAAATTAATTTTATAATCTATTATCAATTGTGGTTGATACTCTATTTCAATTTGAGATATACATTAAAGTTTGATTGCTTACTTATTTATACCTAGTCTCTTTTATGAAGATCATATCATTGTTAAGCAGCACACACTCTAGGAAATATCATAATTTATTTTGAAAAACCGTTTATTTTGAACATAAATTGTTAAAAAATAGATCTAAGCATTTATAATTTATGCTAATTTGATACTTTGGCTTTACTATTTTCACACTTGTGA
This sequence comes from Quercus robur, assembly GCF_932294415.1. NCBI lineage: Eukaryota > Viridiplantae > Streptophyta > Magnoliopsida > Fagales > Fagaceae > Quercus > Quercus robur. The sequence goes on along the minus strand of NC_065534.1, from coordinate 15,120,266 downwards.
ATGTGTCTCACACATATTTACAATTTTAAATCTGTTTTTAACTTTACTGTAACCATATTATCTTGGCATATACTTTGCTATTTTGATATCTAAAACTCTTTACTCATTACAGAATGCTCAACCATTTATTTTTCAATTAATTTACATGCAGTTATGTAAATGTATCAATTGTTTCCTTAAAACTCACAATAAACAATTAAACTAATATTGTCTTAATTTCACTATTTTTTTTTTACAAAAAAAAAAAAAGTTTTAAAAAAATGGTTCGGGTTCGGGTTCGGGTCGGGTCACGGGTCAACCCGTTTTTGCTTCGGGTCAAAAAAAATCAGGTTCGAGTCGGGTATTTTTCGGGTCGGGTCAGAAAATTCTGACCCGTTTTGCCATGTCTAGGGCTGGACCTCCGATAGCTATGGCTTTGCTTGCTCAACACTTCCTTGAAGCTTTCATCACCTCCATCAAGCAATATGTTATGAATGGCTTGTCACCTCGAGGAATTCATCTTCCACTGGTTTGTTCGCTTGCACCTAATTATATATTATCCTTTTCACGCTCTATGTCAGCTTGTCCTGTACCTTGACCAACAGTACCGTCGATTGTTTCCCATTTAGGATTTAGAGACGTAGACTCTGAAAGAGATGACTTCTTGGCCGTTCTTTTTGTTTGGTTATTCACAAGGAAAAAGAACAAGAAAACCATCAATCAGAAAAAGTAACAATCGTATATAAACACATATAAGACGAATCTGGTAAAATAAACATGAAAATTAGGATTTTGAGGAGAGAAAAAGCGGTAGGGACTTGGGGGCAGAGCTTCGAATGGTGTTGTCCTTGAAGATCTCTTCGACGGTGCAACGGTCGAAGCCATAATTGCGGAGGGATCGGCCAAAATTTGGGTTGGATTTCACTCCTAGGAAGGCAATCACATATAGGCTCTTGTAGTATTGGACAGAGGTATTTTGAATCTTTGATGTAGAAGGAATATTTCAGGAAAATGAAAAATGAAAAATTTTAAGTTTTGAATTCTATACTGAAAAGTTTCACAGCCCCGCTCAATCCCAATCTAAATTTTGAACTCACTCAAACGGAGTTAACAGATGTTAAAGATGGGTTGGGGTTATCGAGTTGATGTGGCATGAAAGTCTATGTAAGCATTTTTTTGGTGAGGTGTCATGTATTTATTGGCTGGGATTACAAGGTCAATAAGCTGACCTTGTAGTCCTGGACTACACAATAATTTTCCACTGAGAACCAGGCTTCAGAGAAAAACCGTACCATTCTTCTTCGTCCTACTCCTCGAGTTTTGTCTAAGAAAGCCACAAATCTGATTGAAACGATGCAGAATTAATTTGAAGCGATTGACACGCCAAGTTTCTTCTTCGACCAGAGCTACGTACTGTATTGGTTTCTCAGCTTTCAAGGCACCAAGATAAGCTCTTTCTTCTTCCTTCTCACCAGCATTTAGCTCAAAGATCCTCCATTCGCTTCCTCGACGTTTACCAGGTACTTTTCGTTTTCTTTCTTCGTCTGGGTCTGTTTGGTTTCTGAGAAAACATGTGGGAATAAGAGCAAAAATGAACCTTTCCATTTTCTGTTATTTAATATTTTCTTCTTGTTAACCAAGAGTACTTGTTCAAGTTCAAATGTGCCTCATAATATCACTGTTTGAGCTTATTTGAGGTGGAATTTCTTCCATTTCGTTTTTCATTTTGATATTATTCCTATTTGTTAAGGCATATATGCGTATCAAATTTTAATGCATTTCGTATTGGTGCAATCTATATTGGATAAGCTAAAAAATTTTGTTGTTATTTAAAAACCCTATTGATTGTAGCTGGGAAACAAAGCGGCAATCGAGAAAGAGTGTGCTCGGCTGTGACTGTGAGTCTCAGTTTCTTCTTTTTTTTAGATTCTCTTTTATTGATGTGAGTTTGGGCACTGCAGATGAGATGAACTAGAAAACCTCGCCGATATTTCAGAACTCAAGCAACATGGTGGTAAGGTATTGGAGCCATATCTTCTACTGTGCTAAAATAAATTTTGTTGAGAATTCTTTTAATTGAAAGGAATGATTTACATTGGTTTCCATGTAGTATATTGATATTGAGTTAGAACCATTGAGATTTAGTTTATATCAATTTTGAAATAACTATAAAATCCATTGTCTGTATTATGAAGATGGGGAATTTGATTAAAAATAGTATGCTAAAATGGTCAACTAGAACCTATTTTTATTTTTAGTATGAAAAATCTACCTAGTTGGGTCCTAGTAGTGGAGGTTTCTGTTACCTCAACCAAGTTGATGTGTTAGGATCTTAGAAAACTTTAGACCCATGCATGTTATAAATTTGTAATTGAACAAGATGATTGAAGAACAAGTGTAAACTCTTTAACCCTTTGCATGTAAGTAATATTATTTATTTTATTCTAAAGTGTCTAAGATGACTTTATTACCGGTATTTGTGCAGATTGCAATGTAAAATAACATCATAATTCCATTTCCTACAATGGCGGCCGTGAAGTTTCCTGAGTTAGAAGTGAACTACTCTGAACATTTTGAAGCTGCCCGTCACTTACAATGGAGATATTGTTGATGCAGACAACTTAGCTAATTCTAAAGGCATCTTTGCCATGTCCCTCATTCCAAGCAAATTCCCAGGTATAGAACCTTAGTTAGCACGTAACTTGTTAATTAAGTGGTCTAGGAACTACTTAACATGGTTTCATAAATTATATTCGTTTTTCAGACCTCAGATCTTGGAGCTGTTTGTCAGCTGGAATAAGGTGATTAAAACTACAATTCAAGAAAAGGATGTGATCATAGGAGCAGAGGGTAAAGATTGTTTCTCATTTTAACGGGTTATGTTTATGTATCAATCCTGCCAACTAGACATTAATTTCAAAATATTTTCATAATAAACCTTAAACAGTAGAGGGTATTACATTCACAATATTTTTATAATAATTTCACAATAAAACTTAAGTGGCAATCTCTTATTGGTTTTTATCTAAATTTACCACTGACATCACTTTTTTATTTATCACTAATAATTTACCACCTAAAATTTATTGTAAAAATATTATGTTTGTAACATTTTTCATAAATAGGAACATTTAAAAAGAAATTCTGAATTTCATCTCATAGTAGAATTCTTTGCTATCTCTAGAGTACCCTTTAGATATGCTACTCGAGTGGTTGCTCTATTTTATTTATAGTTGGAGTTTTGACAGTTGTCTTTCTTTTTCTTTCTTGTCATTGTGTGTTCTAGTATTGTGATTTTTTCAATGTTGATTAGTGTTTTTGATTGTCTGTATTTTGAAATTTTTTGAGTGTTTCTAACATAGTTATAAGCATGGTTTTAAAAACCGGACTAGCTGGTTCAATAGAGAACCAGGTACAGTTCAGTCCGATTAAAAAATGCCCAAAACCGATAAAAATTAGGAACCGGAGGCAAATTCGGTTTTGCCCCTGATCCAGTTTTTAACTAAAGTAGTGACTTATTGGTTCAACTAGTGGTGAACTGTAAATTTATTAATCGCCTAAGTAATATATTTAATAAATATAAAAATAGTTCAAATAAATTAAAAATAAGTCATATATCTAAATTATAACTAGAAAAACATATATATATATATATATATATATATCATATGACATAAATTTAACAAATATAAAATTAAACACATCATTTGTACGTGTAATAATTTTGATTGCATAAAGAAAGAAATTCCATAAATTAAATAAAAAGCTTATAATGATGCGTAGTTGCATGCACTTGAATAGATGATGCTGCCAATAATATTATATAAAAATTAAAAAAAAAAAAAAAAAAAAAAAGTTAATTGGAATAAGGCATGGCACTGCAACAAGTAAGAATTAAGAGTGACGGCATGGCCTTAAGCTTATTGAGTTTTTTGCTGAAAATATTTTATTGAAAGTATGCTAAAATATACTTATACCTTGATAAAATTTTAAAAAGTGAGAAAATGCCAAAAAAAGTGAGATTTTAAAAAGTTATAGATAAACCACCAAATAACACAACAAACCACCAAGTGTGGCCCAGTAGCTTGTCCACCACTAGTTAAGGCTCTGGAGTTAGACTAGGTTTGCTCCCCAATTAAAGTCCTAGTAGCTGCAACACCTTGTAACTAGCAACAGGCTCCCACCGTGAATGGGGAATAGTCAAGGTGCGTGTGGGAAACCAAAAAAATAATGATAATAACACAACAACAAGATTTCGATTTCCCAAGGCTAACGAAAAGTCTGCCTGACAAATAATCCCAATTATCTTAGTCCCTTTGTTGAATTACTAAACACTAATCACCATCCAAATCATAGTTGTTAGTATTGTACGATACACAATACATATCGTACGATACGTATCATATTGTGTGTAAAAAGTTCTGTATCGTATCAGCGTATCATAAATGCTCATGAATCGTATGATACAATGTGTGTATTGTATGAATCGTATCGTATCGTACGATACATATACAAATACTTTAAAATAAGATTTTTTGTTAAAATTTATACTTTTATTTGAATCTAACAAGTTGTTAGACTTGTTTTAAACACAAAATTATTAGGTTATTTAATTTAACATAATAAAATAACATATTCATAAATTTTTTTTCCCTCTCTTTCTTTTACAAAATTTGGACTTCATAGTACACACTTATACTTCACTTTAATATTTACAAATATATCTTCTATACTATGAATAAGATATTAATCTAGAATGCCAAGAAGAATTTTTTTTTTTTTAATTATTAAAAGAAAAAGAACAAGAAGAGATAGTAAATGTTAATGATGATAAAGAAAATTTTAATGAAGAAATAAATTTGCAAAATGATAAACGTGATGATAGTATTGACTTAAATAGAGTTGATTAGCCAATATGATGGATGTGATGAAAATAAATTAATTTTTAGGTCATTTGTAATATATTATCACTTTTGAATTTAAGCAATTTAAATGTGTATGATATAAATACGTGCTAGTTTGATTTATTTAGTTAGTTTGTTAAATATTATTACATAAGTGATGAATAAATTAGTCATTAGTTGAATATATTCAAACTTTATAATGAACATACCCTTTATATATGTATATCTATAATTTTTTATAAATTTTATTAATTGCTTATGTATCTTACGATACACGATACAATACGATATACAATACAGAAAAAACAAAAATCGATTCACGATACGATTCACGTTTTGACAACTATGATCCAAACTACTATCTTCTGAAATCCTTCCATTGTCATCAACTACGGTGGTTTCCTACATGCAACCAAAAAATAAAGTTTTTACATGCTTTGTGCAAGCTTTAAGACTTTTTTATTTTTTTGATTAAGTGTCGTAATTTTTCATTTATCCTACTTGTTTGTCCAATAATATTATTCATTGAATCGTGACTAGAACCTACTTGATACAATTTAAACTTATATAAGGTGAAATTTAAAGTATGATATATGTTTTACTAAAAAAAAAAAAAAATATATATATATATATATATATATATAAAGTATGATATATGCATTGTAAAAAAAAAAAAAAGTGTGATAAATGCATAGGATCAACGTTCTAGTTTAGCTTCATTTTATTTTTATTTTTCACCTAGAGATGCTGGCCCAAAAAGAAAGCAATATATTAGACCAACCCATTATATAAAACATAGACCCAATATGTCAACACCTAACCAAGCCCACAGCTAAGCTCCACAGTCACCCACAGCTGAGAAGTGAGAACCAGCTTTCAGAGAAAGTCCGTACAATTCTTCTTCTTCCTAATCCTAGGGTTCTTCAGAGAGAGAAGCTTAGGCACTAATCAGTTTGAAAAGATGCAGAGTTTGAAGCGATTGACCCACCAAGCTTCTTCTTCAACCCGAGCTACTCTATTGGGTGCTCAGCTTTCAAGCCACCAAGACAAGCTCTTTCTTCATCCTACTCGTCAGCATTTAGCTCAAAGGTCTTCCATTCGCTTCCTCGACATTTACCAGGTACTTTTCGTTTTCTTTTCTCATCTGGGTCTGTTTGGATTCCGAGAAAACGTATAGGAATATGAGCAAAAATTAACCTTTTCTTTGTCTGTTATTTTCTTCTTGTTAACTAAGACATGTAGTCCAAATGTACTGTTTTGGGTTATTTGAAGTGGGATTTCTTCCATTTCGTTTTTGCTTTTGGTATAATTCGAATTTGTTAAGGTATATATGCTTATCAAATTTTACTGCATTTCTTATTGGTGCAATATGCATTGGATAAGCTAAATTTTGTTTTTGTTATTTGAAAACCCATTTGATTGCAGCTGGGAAACAAAGCAGCAATCGAGAAAGAGCGTGCTCGACTGTGAGTCTTTTTTTTATTTTTAGACTCTTTTGTGGAGCATATTTTGAAATTCCATGGGTATTTATTGATATGAGTTAGGGCAGTGCAGATGAGATGAACCGGGGATACTTTGCCGATATTTCAGAACTTAACCAACATGGTGGTAAGGTATTGGTGCAATTAAATACTGCCATATCCTCTACTGGGCTAATGTAAATTTTTTTTAGTGGAAAGGAATTATTTGCATTGGTTTCCATGTAGTATATTAAGTGTATTGATACTGAGTTAGAATGGTTGAGATTTAGTTTACATCAATTTTGACAAAACTATAAAATCCACTTTCTGTATTGTAAAGGTAGGATTTTATTAAAAATAGTGTGCTGAGATGGTCAAATAGAGCTTACTTTTAACTTTTAGTTGTGATTTCTGTTACTTCAAACAAGCTGATGAGTTATAATCTTCTTGGAAAGCTTACAAACTGTGCATCTTGTTATAGGAGTATAGGACTAGTTGATAAAACAATTAGCAAGTGAATCATGTTCTTTATTTTATTCTTTAATGTGTAGGAATCGGTTTTTTTTTTTTTTTTTTTTTTTTTTTTTTTTTTTTTTTTTTTTTTGTGCAGATTGCAATGGCAAATAAAATTATAATTCCTGCAATGGCAGCCATAAAGTTTCCTGCATTAGAAGTGAACTACCCTGATGGTACAACAGTGAAGTTGCCAAAAACTTCCAATGGAGATATTGTTGATGTGGACAAATCAGCTATCCCTAAGGCATCTTTGCTATGTCTTTCATTCCGAGCAAACTCTCAGGTATTGAACTATAGTTATGCTTATTTGGATTGCTTATTCACTTAATATCTTGTACTATACCCTGTATGTGCAATAAAGCATGTAACATGCGAAGTGATCTATGAACTACTTAACATGGTTTCATACACGATATTCATTTTTGGAATTGAGGTCTAACTGATGTCTAGGAGCTGTTTGTGAGCTGGAATAAGGCAATTAAAACAGTAAAATACAAGAAAAGAATAATGAGTGGAGAGAGAGAGAGAGTGAAATCTTGGTATGCAATTCATTCGTTTTTATTTGGGAGGGGGGGGGGGGGGGGGGGACGAAGAAAACTTGATGCACTTAGTAAAATCAAAAATGAAATCTATCATACTGGTTCAATTATCTCCCTCACTTGATTACATAATGTAATTCCCTTAATTAAGTTTTCTGAATATCAACAAATGTTAATATTTTCCCTCTTCTTCTTTTTTTTACAAAGCCAAAGCTGAGACTTTCGTGGATCCTATATCTCGGTTGGTTGTTTGGGAATTTATTCTTTTCTTCTCTAATAAAACGTTTATTACTTATCCAATACACGCACACATATTATATATCAGTTGGTTGGCATCTTCTATTTCTTTATCTTGCTGTTGCTGGTACAATATGGTGTTATCTTTCCTTGACAGGCAATGATTGATTCTTGGAGTGGGCCTTTTATTGATGCTTTTAGTAATTCAAAAGACGTTCAGCTATATGAGGTACTGTAAATTTGTTATATATGATTGGTTCAATTTTTAAATTCTGGACCTAGATCAGTATGTGATGAATTATACAAATATAGCTCAGATAATATGTATAACATATGTTCGTGAAGTTGCATAGCTGTGTACTTAGAGTTTCAATGACTGAGCAGAGACTTGTTCTCTCTTTAACTTTACAATTTCTGGCACTGTGCTAAATTGTATAAGTTGCCTATCCTCCTTCACCATCTGGTCAAGCATATTGAAAACTGGAGCCCATCTGATGACTACTGTGTTTTGTGATAGATTGTTAGACTAGGCCTCTTCCAAATTTCCAGTATGCAACCATTAACAAATTCTTATGTTGGTTTTCTTTCCTGTATAAAACACCGGTAGCTTGGGTTTTAAGCAGCAATGTGATTCTAAAATGGTTTAAACAACCAAAGCTAAACGCCATTACAGAGGGTTAAGTTTTCTGTCACGCAGACATTCAGAATCAGAAACCCTTTATTTAAAGACATCTTATCACATAAACTATTTTAATGCAACAGATATTATCTTTTTCTTGGAAAATATTAGTAGAAAGTCAGGGAGCAAAATCAAATATTTTTGGTAATTTGTGCTTCAATAGTTATCAAGAGCTCTAGCTCAAATTTTCTTCCTTCCCTTGCAAGAGCAAGGTTGATGATGAGGTCTTTGGTTCAGAACTCACTAGGTGTGTGCCTTACATTCCAGTTAAAAATTGTGTTTATGCTTCATGGTTAGCTCATTTCAGACACAATGCGAAGGTGCATTATTAAGGATTTAAAATGTGTCCAAGTTATATTTTTTTCATTATTAAACATTCAGATGATACTAAGGTGCATGTGTCTTGTTATTATCTTTTCAGTGTGCCTTAATAATTTATTGCTAATAATTATCTTTCAATTATTACAATTTAAATTATCAATAACATATTTAGGTTGTTCCAGGTATCATTTATAGACTCATGGTTCTTACGTTTGAACCCTATTAAGTGGCTGCTTCTTCGGATAATGAAAAAATCTAATGGAGGGAAGGATGCTCTTCAGAAGCAGATTGTATATTCATTCGGTGACCATTATTACTTCAGAAAAGAACTAAAAGTTCTGAACCTTCTCACTGGGTACAAAATTTTCCATTGCCTAAATTATTTCATGGAAAACCAGATGAAGTTGGTGTAAAAACCTTTTATTGGCATTTTCAGGTATATTTTTCTACTTGACAAATTTGGTAGAATAAGATGGCAAGGCTTTGGATTGGCAACGCAAGAGGAGTTGTCATCCCTTCTTTCTTGCGCGTCACTTCTTTTGGAAGAGAAATGAGGTAGCCAAAGCATTTTCTATGCTTGTTTTACTTTATCTTAAACTACATGGCTAATGATATTATAATAAGAAAAAATAGAATTGCACTGGTATTGTTGGGCCTCAACTTAAGTATGTCAGATATACCATAGTATTATGATGATTATATTTTGATGCAAATTTCCTCTTCTTCTTTTTCATAAAAAGTTAGCTGGTTTGTCATTGCCTCCTGTTTTCGTTTTCCTTATCATTATGCATTGTTATTTCTCTATTTCTGTTATTTTGTGAGAGTTTATTAGGGTACCCCTTCTTTTGCAGAATGAAAATATTGACTTCCTTCCCCATTGGTCTGAAATCACCCATGGTTATTTGCAGTGATATTGGCTTGTGAAAAGGAGTGGGAAGAAAGAGTTGTCATGGTGGCATTTGTAATAAGCCTCTTGGCCCAATGGATCTGGGGATTCAGATCTGTAAGGGGCCTCTGTTTTGTAGCTGTGAGACCTGCAAATTAGCTTTTGAAAAATCAACTGATGTAGAATAACTTTCATCTTTATGAAATTTGTGGGGAAAAAAATCTACAAAATTTACGATGAGCAGGAATGAAATAGTTCTTTATTCTTGGTCTTCTAAACTTTATTTCTTTCATTCCACTATAAAAGTCAAATGTAACAGTTTCTTCATTTTATGTAAAGTTGCATTTAAAATTTTCTATTACAGTACATATGTTACCACGTTAAAGTCTTCCCATTGCATAATGGAAAAGAGCTTGTTGTGGTGGGACACTCTTGCTCCAGACTCCAGGCTCCAGCAGTACGAACAGATGGAGTGCAAAATTTATTTAATAGTGCAAACTTAAAAGTTTCTGTCTGGCAAGGATGCTTTGATGAGATCTACAATAGAGAGAGAGAGAGAGAGAGAGATTCTCTTCTAAAAGAATATGTATTTTCAAAGATGCTTTTGAGACCAAACTCTAGAGATAGAGAATATGTTCTGAGATATGTAATGTCATAATATGTGTCTTTCCTTTTTGCCACATCCGTTGTACAAATATGGATGTTAACGGACACAGATTAATGAAAATTCGCCTATGTTGTGGATGAAGAGTCACAATGAGTAGTACTTGTATTAGTTGGGGGATTGTAATAAGGGAGGGATTTATTTTTTCTTACAATGGTTCACTAAGAACTTATTAATAAGCATGTTCTTTAAGCATCAATTAGCTTTATCATGATTTGGTCATAGCAAACACTGCATTATGAGAAGGTGCGTAATAATGATCAATTTGCTGAGAGCTCCTGACTGTTCCTTAAAGCTGCATCAAGCAAAATCCGTATGTATAATTCTAGGAAACACGCAAGGGTTAGTAAAGCATATTGCCAAATATTTCCCTAGAACAAATTCTAGGACTGAACTGTTTTAGCTAATAAGTGGATAGATATATGAGGATTATAAGCATGATGAAAACAAATTGCATTGGAAAATTTTCACCTTTATTGACTTGCATGATTGAAGTAACATAACATTAGCATTAGTTATGTTGTTAGATGCTGCATTATATTATTCATGATTTTTCCTTATGCTGGAACAACACTATCAATGAAATGCATGAAGATGCTTCAAACAATGAGCCCATATAAAGGCTACATCAGCAAGCACACACCATTTAAGATTGTTGTTTAACATGATGAGTTTGCATCATAAGAAGAATTTCTTGTATAAGTTTGCCTAATAAAGATTGACATGTTGAAACCTCTCATTATAAGTTATATTAGATTACCATTTCACTGCAAGGGTTGGTGTCATACTAACAAACAATTCAAAATCCAAAACAAAGCTTCACTTAGAAATACATTATCATTACATATTTGGTTAGGGCAAAAGCAGGATATGGTAGTTTCAATGTTTAATTTATTTACAAAATAGCTACAAGGAGGTAAAAGACATTGCTTTGTCATAACCAGGATGGAAAAAGAAAGATAATTTATCCCAAACATGATCTTTTACCACATGTAGTCTCATATATCTGCAAACCAGATTATCTCTGAACTGAAGTTTGACAAGGCATAGTAGGGGTCGAGCTACTTTCTGCAGCGTAGAAGTAATCAGCACAAAGCACAGCATACTGTATGTCTTTAACTGCTTACATGCCTGTCTCCAAATTATCATCAAAAATCAAATCATCCCAGTTCTTGTACAACCCCTCATAATCCTTCCTGCATCTCCTCAGTAGCCGATGTTTATAGTGAACATACGCTAAGGACTCTGCACAACCTGCATTCACCAAGTTCCTCTTCACATTACAAATAGTACTCGAATGTAGTCAATGCTCCTCCTGTGCAAGTGCTCTTAACACTTTGCGGCAACACTTTAATTGCCAAACTATACAACTCTGGAGCACTTACACCATATAAATCCCACCATGACAGAGAAGACATTGTCTCTATCTTTTACAACCCCTTTGTTGTTGATGAAATCACTCAGTTGCTATCGAACAATTGACACTTCTTTGAATCCCAAACATGTCTATCCACAGCATCTAAATAAACTTTGTTTACATCGAGATCAGCATGAGGTTTCCTTCTTTTGTTAGCACCTATGCAAGAGTATGTAGAGGCAGTGAGGCACTCCCATCATCCACCAAACAAGATTTCGGACAACCTGACACAAATCTGCATTAATAGATAAAGCTAACTTCATGCATCCGAGCATGCCACCCATTCTTACTTATATGTTCCCAATACAAGCTCTATCTGAATCACAATAGTGAATTACATCCCATATCATTTTTGTAAATGTCAATATGATGATCTTCAACTTCTTCCCAAAGTCATCTTCTAGAATAGTTCTTCTAACCTCTCCATGATCCATACTTGATTTTGACCATGTTAATTAGATCATTCTTTAAGCGAAGAATGCTCTCTAAAACAACAAAATGTTGTCCATCTCTTCTCTTTTTTACTCGTAAAACATCCAGTGCAGAAAATGTCTGAAACATATACAATGATGAACTATGGTTTTTAATGTATTTCATGATTTCCTTCGCCTGATTATTTCATTTAGCAACAAAAACCAAACTTGGGTATATACAGCTTTCAATATCTTTCAGCAGGAGACTAAGAGTGCACCTTAACCAAAAAAAATGTGGGTACGTTTTTTCAATACTTTTACCAGCAGCCTTACAAGTGTGTCTGTGTGTGTATTATCAGTAAAAAAAAAATTGCACCACTAGTGTTTGCACGACAATCTACAGAAATATCAACTGAAATATCATCTCCTGAACAGTTTATGCCACTAATAAGCATTGCCTTACCTTCTAGTGTTTGCCCGACCATCTGACACTATAGAAACTCCATATGTTGCCCAAAGTTGTTTATAGTCATAGAGATCAATGCTCGGTCAACTTTTGCTCTTTCCTTGTCAACAAGGGCAGTCCATATCTTCTCTGAACTTGGTGGTCCATATCCTCTAGGTGCTGCATTGATAGCTCTCACCTATCATTATGGAGTGAACAAAGGACAGTAACTATGAAATATGATAGAAATTGTTAACTCGGGATGCCATCATAATTGATTTAGAGCCATTGGAGCTATGAGAAATTCTTGAAATATAATCATGACATCCCTCCCAAATAAGAAGTTACACCAGGATAGCCAAATGAAATAGTATTTTTTTCGAAACTTATTATTGGTCATGTAAACTATATATTTTCAAAAAGAAAGATTCCAAGCAAATATAAGCAGAATGTATGACGACAATTAATAAAACTAAACAACCTATCAAAAAAGGAAACATAATACTGCAATGGATTTTTTCTCTCTTTTCCGACAGGGTTTTAGTTATTATTATATTGATATCAAGATCGATTATCATGTTTGTCTTTATAGGTGTATTAGAGTTGTCATCAATGATCAGAGCAATGACAAAGATTGGTTTGATTCCAGTGAAAGATGTCACGATTCACATATCGCCCGTCACAATAAAAACCTATCCAACCACAAATCTTACATTGAAAAGTAGTATCTCTCAGTCTTGATCAAAGAGGTTCATGGCTGAATGAAATTGGACTCTTACAACTTCTAAAGTTGCATTCTAAAATTTGCTACCCAATGGGACCATGAATTTTCCAGGTTGTAACTAGATTAAACTTTGGGCAATAGCTTAATCACTGTCCAATTTAGAACACGAAGGCCTCTCCTTGGGCAACTAATCAGTATGAAACACCAACAATCCTCCAAAACCTCAAGCATGTCTCATAAAATTAGAGCCAATTCCCACTAGGCTAAAGATGCTTAATACGCATTATAATACCTCACTTGCCCCTCTTAAACCTTCATTGAGCCAAAAATAACTAGTCAAATTGTTTCATAATTTTTTCATAATAATTGCCGAGACCATGCTAAAATTGCCCAGCGAGTAAGTACATGAAACAAGCAAAACCCAGTAGGATGGCCTTTTAATACCTTTACCTATGACTAAATGCGACACAAGAGCAACTAGATCACCCGTGTACAATTTGACGAAAAAAAATCTTATGCATTTGTACAATAAGTCCTCATTCACTAACACAAAAAACATAGTAATTCCCAATTGCACCACATGGTCCACATCTATAATTCTATAGAACAAAAAGGTACATTGTTCATAAACTAAAAAATGATTCACTCCATTTTTTCTAATTCATTGGAACCATGAAATTCAGTATCTTTCACTGCACGAATTTAGGCAAAAACAAAAATACACGTCATAACCTTTTCAACATGTTACAATGCTGCTAAAACATCACCACTATTGATTTTGAAGACAATAATGCTATGTTTGGTTGCACAAAAAATTCTAAACCCAGTCTTGTTTCTTTCTCTCTCTCTTTTTTGGTTCTTTGTGAGCTGCGGGTAAGCTCAAAATAGCTCAATTACATATAAACACCAGAATTATGAATGTGTTTTTTCCTGTATCACGTCCTCTACTTTTCACAGCAACTAAACAGACCTCAATGAAGTGATTAAAACAAAACGAAGCCTAGCATGTGAAAGAAATAAGGCTATAAATTAGTAAGAAAGGCAAAATTAGGTTTATCAAGAAAAAAAAAAAAAAAAAAGGTGGTCTAACTTTCCTTCACAAAGAAGGTTAGCATTAACGGGTATCGTAAGGTGCCTATTAAGAAGTAGTTTTATGTCAAATCATTTTATTTTTTGTCAGATTTTTTACCAACTTTATACGGTGTAGAACCAATAAAGCTAACTTTTTGAGTTCCACTTGTCACTTCGGTAATATTTTCAATCCTCTCATCAATTTATACCAATTTTTTATTAAGTAAATCCCACAATAAATCATCCTTAACGAGTACCTTATGGTGCCTGTTAACATTTCCCCACAAAGAAATGAGAAAAGGGATACTTACTGCCACTCCAGTAACTGGTACTGATAGAGCAAACTGTTAGAGATATATTAGCCCATTAGCATAGATCCAAACCTAATTCTACTTTGTGTGCAAGCCAAGTCTCCTACTTGTACTAGAAGTCTATTAGTCTAAGGTTTAGTCTACTATATATACACATGTTATGATTCATTGTAACACATGATTTGTATTACACTCAATATATTATTGATGTAGCCCTTTAAGGTTTCCTTCGTGGATGTAGGCCGTTAAGCTGAACCACGTAACCCTCATGTTACTGTGTTCTACACTTTATGTTTTCGCTTCCGCATCCATACTTGCATATTTAACATGGTGTATCAATGGTAATATTTAACAAGGTATCAAAGCCACCTTCTTATGGCCATGATTTTCTGTCCTTGCAGTATATTTAAGAGCAATTTTTGTCTTCCTCAGTGTTTTTTCACTATGTTCATCTCCTTTGGCTTCCTCCTGCTGCCGTCAAAACTCTCCAGTATAGTCATGCCACCATTAGAAGTCACATCAACACTGCAAAACCATTGCCTTCCTCAAACTACCGTCATAGAGCCAAACTTCATTCAAGGAATCTTCTCAGCCTTATCAAATCTCAAGATTTCATCAAGCTTCCATCTTAAGTTTGAGAGGGGTGTTAGAGATATATTAACCCATTAGCATAAGCCCAAGCCTAATTCTACTTTGTATGCAAGCCAAGTCTTCTACTTGTACTAGAAGTCTATTAGTCTAGGGTTTAGTCTACTATATATACACATGTTATGATTCATTGTAACACTGGATTTGTACTACATTTTAATATATTATTAATGTAGCTCTTTAGGGTTTCTTCCGTGGATGTAGGCCGTTAGGTTGAACCACGTAACCCTCGTGTGTTATTGTATTCTACACTTTATGCTTTCGGTTCCGCATCCATACTTGCATATTTAACATGGTGTATCAATGCTAATATTTAACACAAACGAAGTTATTTCCTTTTAGACACACACAAAAAGAGACCCTAGTGTATGTTTTTTTTTTTTTTTTTTGGAATTTATTCTTTATCTGTAATGCATTGTCCACAACATTTTCATAACAAATTTTAAGTAGCAAGTTATTACGAATCGTTATTAGTAGCCAAAAAAGTAATTTCATAGGTAGGTAAAATTAGAACCAATAATAACTTACTACCTATGATTTTTTGTAAAAATATTGTGAAAATATTATGGAGGTAGCATTTCTCATTTTTTAAACCCCTATTTTGAAAAATAAAGTTGGACAAAAAAGTAATCTACAACAACATCATTTACCCCACATTTTTTTCACAACTATCCTATGCGATAGATTATAACCGATTGCTTGTCACTTTTACATTAACCCACCACTTACAACCTACCGCATTGATGCATCAAAATTATTACAAAATTTCTGCTCACATATCTTACCATTACAATTACCTTACCTAACCTAACTATTTACACTAGTTTCTCCCAAAAAAAAAAAAAGAAGATTTACACTAAGTACCGTCAAATAAAGTGTAGAGAGAAAGAGAGAGAGAGAGACAAATAACTTTGTCGGAAATTTTAGGGCCCGTTTGGCTTGAGGATGGAAGAAGGGAGAATGCAGGGAAGCAGAGTAGAATTAGCTGAAAATAAGCTAATTTGGAACCAAATTTACTCTACTCTACTCTACTCCCCTCAATCCAAACGGACCATTAGTCGTGATTAATTGTGAGTGTCATTTTTATACAAATTTGTCATTTTCATTATCATATTTAGTGCCTTCGAAAGCAAATTTAGTGCATCGAACCATCATTGATTGCCCAGTTTGTGATTGGTGTAAACAGGAGCCGGCAACAACTTTGCATGCTTTGTGGTCATGTCAAGAACTTGATGTAGTTTGGGAAGATGAAGACCTGTGGGCTTGTCGAAGATCAGTCACCTTCTTGAATTTCAAAGAGCTGTTATCGTGGCTAATCAAAAAACAGAATCACCTGGAGCTTTTCTCTATAACTACATGCATGGTCAATATGGACCCAACGAAACCAGGTTCGCTTGCACCAACTGAGCTACAGTCCCCATCAGATTGCCTCTACTGCAAAAGATCGACTTGCAGAATTCGTCTCAGTCCAGCCAGCCCCTCGATCTCACCCTCCTAGGACACGAGACCAATGGCGACCTCCAACTTTGGACATGATAAAGATAATTTTTGATGGAGCCATCTGCAACAAGGAGCCCAAGTCCGGGATTGGAGTGGTCCTGCATGATGTCCATTGTTCATTGCTAGCCTTTCTATCTCGACAACTGTCACAGGTTTACAGTCCATTGGAGATCGAAGCAAAGGCGGCGTCATCAGCTCTTCAATTTGCTGTCAATTTGGGTTTCAATCAGGCGGTCTTAGAGGGTGACTCCCAGGTTCTTATGATAGCACTGGTCAACAACAATATGTTTTTGTCCTCATGGTTTGCTTATTGATGATGTATGTCTTAGCGCTAGATTTTTTCATCAATTACGTTACTCTCATATAAAGAGAGGAGGTAATAAGGTTACTTATAATTTAGTTCGACGTGTTTTATGTATTTTAGATTTTGTTACGTGGATAGAGAATGTTCTACCACTCTTTCTTTCTGTTGTCCAAGCGGACATTGTTGGTTTTTTTTTTTAATAAAATGAATTATGTTTCTCCTCCAAAAAATAAATAATAATAATCAATCACAAAATTGTGGTAGAAATAAAATTTTTTTGGAAAATTTTGGAAAACACTCCTATCTTGAAGCATCTATCTTTCAATCAAATCAAACACATCCCAATAAATTTGACAGATTGACTTGTGCATTTGGTTCCACTTTAAGGAGCTAAAACGCGCTTTTTTAAAGCTGAAATTCCAAAATGTGTTTGGTAACGTAACGCAAAGCACATTGGAAGAAAGACGCTTTTCCTATTTTCCAAATCCAAAGGACTCCCACGTTACCGTGTGCCAGAAATAAGGCAGGAGAAAAATTGAAGAGGAAAGAACGAAAAAGGTAGGAGAAAGAGAAGAAATGAAGATTCTATAAAATTGGTGAAGAATACATGTGGAGGTGAATAAAAAAGAGGAGAAGAGTGGAGGAGTCAAGAGATTACTCAAAAATTAAAAAAGACATGGTCTGGAAAAATAGAATGAAGAAAAAAAAAAGTGTTGGGTTGGTGGACTACCCGGCCGGTAGTGTTTAATTTAAGAAAGAGAAGTCTAGAACACAACATTTTTTTATAACTTTTTGCCACAATTGTGACGTAGCAGAGTGTGATTGGTGAAAAAAAAAAATAGTAAATCCATATATAAGTGATGGTTAACTACTCACAATCTGCCACGTCAAAGTTGTGGCAAAGAAATTATGAAATAATTTGTGGTCCTAGAATTACTCTTTAAGAAAATGTTAGAATCACAAAAAATAACACAATTTTTGCCACAATTTGCTAATTGGCGTGTTATGAGTAGTGGAAGTGTGACCTCACTAGACTCACCACTTTTTTTCCACTACTCACAACTTGCCATGTGACGAGTTGTGAAAAAAAATTGTATAACTTTTGTAGTCCTAGCATTTTTTTAAACAAAACTTTGTTGATAGACTTGATGGAGTGATGATTACTAAAAAAGAGTTAAAATTAGGAAAATTTTTACTTTGGATCGTAAATACCTTCCAACCCAGTTCATGTACACCCCAATCATTTTGTGCTCCATGATGATGAAAATTAAATAATTAATTACTATTGATAAAAAGTCATTAAAAATATTAACAAATTATTATGACATTAATAAAAAGAATAACCAAGATCAAAAAAAGTATTATTAATATTATTGTTATTATTATTATTATTATTAAGCATGTGAAAACATATGAATGAAAGAAATATATACATGGTTCTTTTTGGTCCTTTTTGGTAATTCACAAATCAAACTGCCACTTTTTGCTAACCAAACACTCAGCTTTTCAAAAAACACTTTTTGGCAATCTTTACCATACCAAACATTCTGCTTTGAAAAATAAAAAACCAATTTCATACTGCACTTTTTAATATAACCACTTTTTCAAAAAGCACAATTTGCAAAATCTGAGCCAAACTCACCCTTAACAACTCAATTTCAACAAGGACCTAGAGTTGGATCACATTACCTAAACCACCAGGACAAGGGAAAGCACTAAAAAGTTGAGTATCATTGGTGCCACATAAAATGGCATAATTTACGCCACAACTCGCCATTATGAGTGATAGAAGTGCGTTCTTGCATATGACATCAACATTACTCCTAAAAAAGTAAAAATACTATAACTGTAACATTTTTCCACGTAAACAAATATAAGTAATGGGTTTACATGGATCCACAACTCACAACTAAATAAATTATGGCAAAATTATTAACTTTATTGTAGTCTTATTAGCATTATTGGGTGGAGCTCTGCTAATCAAAAATTAGCACTACAAAGTTTACTGCTAAATATAACTAATTATAAGGAAACAATTGATCAACCATTATTTTTAAAGAAACAATGAAAAATTTTATGACCCTAAATTTATTGTTTGTTTAGGTGCATTCATGGAAGACTCACTTGCCTTTCAATTTTTTTAGGCATAATTTTATGTTACTCACATGTGATTCAAGTTATATATATATATATATATATATATATATATATATATATGCTTAGACTGTCTCTTCTCCAAAAAAACAAATGGTTACTTTTTTTTTTTTTTTTTTTTTTTGAGAATCAAAATGGTTACTTATATGTACTTTATTTACCTATGATTTGAAATATCTTTTTTTTTTTTTCTACCTAAAATGAACTCTGTTGAGCTCCATAGTCCATTTAGAGAATGTTTGGGAAGAGTTTTTTAATTTTTTGTTGCCTTTTGTCTTAGATTGTTTTTGCAAGTAATATCTTTTAATTTTTTTTTTTAAAAAAAATAAGCTAACTTTTAACCTTTTTGTCACGCATTTAACATAAAAATCACAATAATATATATATAGATAAAAACTATATAAATAAGCTCCCAAAAATTATAAGATACCCATAAAAACACCTAGTCACCCTTCACCTTCAAAAATAAGGATAACAAAATGTATTTGTAGGACTTTTGTTGGTTTGTTTAGTCACACCCTGCCACCATAACAGATTGGGGAAAAAAGTGATAAGTTTATTGTGTTGGTAGGATTGTCGTTTTATGAAAGCAAAACCAACCCACTGCCAATATACGTTCATGCAAATGGAATATGCAGAGAACGTACAAATTTGCTTGTCGTTATGTAAAAACTAATAACGCGCGTTTTTCTGGCGTCACATTCCCCTTTTTTATGGCGTCACATTCCCTTTGCGACCATGATCTGACTCACACAACTCTCGTTTTCATTGACCGAAAGCACATGTCGAGGTCAGTCCAAAACCAAAGAATTTTAAAGAAGAGGGTAAAAAAAATTAGACGGAAATGCAATTTTTGTTCTTATATTTTGCCCCGTTTCTCATTTTGGTTCTTACATTTTTTTTTTTTTTTTTAAATTACAGTAAACTCACATGTTGTTTGTCCGTTTATACTTTGCCTACTCATGGTTTAAAATTTAATACTTTGTCCACTTGAAATTATTTCTGTTATGGCTCCATTATTCACTTCTATTAAAAATAAGGGTAATGTTTGCCCATTTATACTTTGCCTACTCATAATTTAAAATTTAATACTTTGTCCACTTGAGATTACTTCTGTTATGGCTTTGTTACTTACTTCTGTTAAAAATAAGGGTAAGTATATAATTTTACTCTCTTTTTATGTCTCTCTCCTCTCAAAACAAAAAATTATACTAAAAAACAAAAGAAAGAAGATCTAAAAGTTAGGGTTTTGTGGTAAAAATTATGAACTGTTAAATATTAGCATTGATACACCATGTTGAATATGCTAGTATAGATGCGGAAGCGAAAGAATAAAGTATATAACATAGTAACACATGAGAGTTACGTGGTTCAGCCTAACGACCTACATCCACGGAGGAAACCCTAAAGGGCTACATCAATAATATATTAGAGTGTAGTACAAATCCTGTGTTACAATAAATCATAACATGTGTATATATAGTAGACTAAACCCTAAACTAATAGACTTCTAGTACAAGTAGGAGACTTGGCTTGCACACAAAGTAGAATTAGGCTTGGGCCTATACTAATGGGCTAATATATCTCTAACACCCCCTTTCAAACTCAAGATGGAAGCTTGATGAAATCTTGAGATTTGATAAGTTTGAGAAGATCCCTTGAATGAAGTTTGGCTCTGTGACGGTAGTTTGAGGAAGGCAATGGTCTTGCAGTGTTGATACGACTTCTAACAGTGGCTTGACTATACCGGAGAGTTTTGACGGCAGTAGTAGAAAGCCAAAGAAGATGAACGCGGCGAAAAAAAAACACCAAGGAAGACAAAGATTGCTCTTAAATATACCGTAAGGACAGAAAACCATGGCCACAAGAAGGTGGCTCTGGTACCATGTTAAATATTAGCATTGATACACCATGTTGAATATGCTAGTATAGATGCGGAAGCGAAAGAATAAAGTATATAACATAGTAACACATGAGAGTTACGTGGTTCAGCCTAACGACCTACATCCACGGAGGAAACCCTAAAGGGCTACATCAATAATATATTAGAGTGTAGTACAAATCCTGTGTTACAATAAATCATAACATGTGTATATATAGTAGACTAAACCCTAAACTAATAGACTTCTAGTACAAGTAGGAGACTTGGCTTGCACACAAAGTAGAATTAGGCTTGGGCCTATACTAATGGGCTAATATATCTCTAACACCCCCTTTCAAACTCAAGATGGAAGCTTGATGAAATCTTGAGATTTGATAAGTTTGAGAAGATCCCTTGAATGAAGTTTGGCTCTGTGACGGTAGTTTGAGGAAGGCAATGGTCTTGCAGTGTTGATACGACTTCTAACAGTGGCTTGACTATACCGGAGAGTTTTGACGGCAGTAGTAGAAAGCCAAAGAAGATGAACGCGGCGAAAAAAAAACACCGAGGAAGACAAAGATTGCTCTTAAATATACCGTAAGGACAGAAAACCTTGGCCACAAGAAGGTGGCTCTGGTACCATGTTAAATATTAGCATTGATACACCATGTTGAATATGCTAGTATAGATGCGGAAGCGAAAGAATAAAGTATATAACATAGTAACACATGAGAGTTACGTGGTTCAGCCTAACGACCTACATCCACGGAGGAAACCCTAAAGGGCTACATCAATAATATATTAGAGTGTAGTACAAATCCTGTGTTACAATAAATCATAACATGTGTATATATAGTAGACTAAACCCTAAACTAATAGACTTCTAGTACAAGTAGGAGACTTGGCTTGCACACAAAGTAGAATTAGGCTTGGGCCTATACTAATGGGCTAATATATCTCTAACATGAACAAACTTCAACATTTTTTCATATCATTAGCCTATTCTAGTTTCTCATTTCCATCTTCTCCTCACAACCCATTTCATATTTTTACTTCCCAACCTTTTAATCAAACCCCTTTCTCATACCAAAACTCAATTCTCAGTCCAACACAAGAAAACCTCTGGAAAATTCACCCAAATCT
Organism: Quercus robur; assembly: GCF_932294415.1. Taxonomy (NCBI): domain Eukaryota; kingdom Viridiplantae; phylum Streptophyta; class Magnoliopsida; order Fagales; family Fagaceae; genus Quercus; species Quercus robur. Next base: position 15,098,090 of record NC_065534.1, on the reverse strand, counting down.
ACCATTAACAAACCCCAAAAGCCAAACCCAACATAAAACCCAACCTCCACGCCATAGAAAATCCATATCCAAAAAAAAAAAAAAAAACTCTTTTAATCTCTCTTTGTTTTAAGTTGGATTGTGAATTAAGTTTTGTTATGAGAAAGGGGTTTGATTGAAAGGTTGGGATGTAAAAATATGAAATGGGTTTTGGGGAGAAAGATGGAAATGAGAAACTGGAATAGGCTAATGATATGAAAAAAAGTTGATGTTTGTTAATAATTTTTACAACAAAACCCTAACTTTTAGATCTTCCTTCTCTTGTTTTTTATTATAATTTTTTGTTTAGGAAGTAGAGAGACATAAAAAGAGAGCAAAATTACATACTTACCCTTATTTTTAATAGAAATGGGTAACGGAGCTCTAACAGAAGTAATCTCAAGCAATATAGTGCTAAGTTTTAAATTACGAGTAGGCAAAGTGCAAACGAGTCAAATCACATGTGGGTTTACTATAATTTCCCCTTTTATTTTTACCACATTTAGCCCATATTTAGAAAAAGCCATCTATTTTATGCTCTATTAGTTTCAGCAATGATGTTTTCTAGAAAACAAGTCATTTTTCAAAAATTATTTTTTATAAAACTATCTCATTTTCCAATGTTTGGTAGCAATTTTAAATGAGTTAAAAAACAATTTTCTAACTTCCCTTATTTAGCTTGCTGTGAGATAAAGTTGTTTTCCAAAAAAAATTAATGGAAAACAATGTCTAAAAATAAGTCATACTTTTTATGTTGACCAAAGATAGTTTTTCTTTGACTCATCTTTTTTTATGCTACCAAACACTGGAAAACATGGAAAACTATCTTTACACAAGGTTTTGTATCGAAATAAACAGAGCGTTAGTCCTTTTCATTAGTGCCATAACGGCAATATCTTACGTGACTAACAAAGTGCATTGTTAGCATTCAGAATGCTTACGTGGCTATTAAAATAAGGAAAATGCTAACGCATGCCCTTAAAGCATTAGTTAATAATCCATTTAAAGAAAATTTTTATGGGAAAAGAAAAAAAATCAATTAATGTCTTGACAACTTTTTTCATTTCCCATAAAGGTGGTGTCAAAAATTTCTTAAAAATAGATTGTTAACTAATACCCTAAGGGCACTCGTTAGCATAGCTCTTAAAATAATATTATAAAAATTTATTTAGTATTCACATCAACATATAATTAAAAAAAAATAGCAAGGCTTAGATACAATACTTAGTTGCTGTTCCTTAGGTTCCCATTTTAAAATTCTGTCATGTGGATTTTTTCTCATGGGAAGGAAGTGCATTTTTTAGTTAAGTAGCCACATGACTAAATCTTAAGAGGGAAACCTAAGGAACGACACTAAGATACTGTACCTAAGTTTTGTCCTTAAAAAAATATAATTTCTCAATTTCTGAACAATTTTTTTTTTGAAATATATAATTTCTCAATTTAACAAAAAAAAAACAGAATTAAAAAATAAAAATAACATGAATTAAGATTTGAATTTACCTTGAACAAGAACACAAACCCAGTTCAATATCATCAATAAACCCAACACATACCCAAATGTTAACAAACTCAAAATACCCAAATATGAACAAAATACCAAACCGATTTACAACCACAATATTAATCAATATTAACATACGCACTCAAAATAATAATTAAAAAAAAAAATTGAAACACATGGCTGCCATGCGTGGGTACATCTCCTAAATTACCCAATTCCCAAGTGCTAAGCATTAATAGGTGGGTTGGATGCCACATGCAAGTTTTTAATTAGATTTTTGGGAAGAATAAGTTCTTCCCAAAGAACATTCATATGATCTCTCTCTCTGTCCCACAGAAGCGATTTTTATTAATGGAATTTTAGGGTATGTTTGGTAACTGTTTTTTTCCTCAGTTTTCTGTTTTCAAAAACAATTTTCTGTTTCCTAAGGCAAAATACTTGTTTTGTAACCTATTTTAAGCAAAAATCAAAAACTATTTTCAATTTCCATATTGTGAAGAAAACTGAAAACTGATCTTGAGCTGTTTTTGTTTTTTAGTTTTCAGAAGCTTTAGAAAACACGGAACCTGGTCCTCTGCATTACATGCTTTAATGAGCCAGCACAATGGTTCGAACCACGTGAATAACAAAACATTTTTCTTTCTAATATATTTTTCACTCTTTCCCGCGCTTGCAATTTTGTCTCTCAATTTTTAGCGCCTTCCTCTCCATCCCACGTATTAGAAACCCTTATATCTACTTCCTCTATCTACCTCCGCGCCTCCACTTCCTCACAAAGGCACAATTGAAAACGAGAACCACTTGTAAGGTAAGTGATTGGTCTTCACCAGACTCTCCTTCATGATTTCCTTTTGTTCTTCATTGGATTATACCATTCTTTATCTCGTTTTTTTCTTAGTCTCCTTTTCTAATTATATATATATATATATATATATATATTTTTTTTTTTTTTTGTGCGTGATTGAGCAGTTTTGTGCAACTTTCAAAGTTCTTGAAGAGCTTCATAATTTTGGGGAAGTATTTCATAATTTTAAAAACCCAATCTCTCAAAGGTACAGTAGTCTCCCCCTGCAACAAACCTCGACTTGACTGGACTGTGTTATTGTTTATTAATGGATGGTAGTCTCTCCCCCTGTTCTAGTAGTGGCTGAACAGGGCATACACTTATATGGTGCTTTGTTGATAGCTCAAAAGGAACAAACTTTTGGGTTTTATTTTTGGAGTTTTGGAGGGTTGGTCTGGTTGTGGCGGAAGGTTGTTGTTGCTTTGTGTTTGTAATTGCTGCTATTGTTGTTGGTTGTTGTTGAGAATGGCTTTTCTTTTTTTTTCTTTTTTTGAGACCGAAGATAGAATATATATTATTGATTGAAAAAGTGTTACATGAAGAGTACAAATAGGTTGCACGTAAAGATTACACCTGACCAAGTTTACATTGTGGGCCTTGTGCAGAAATCAAAGCAATTAACAATCACGAAATAGCTCAATTATTATAAGGAAAAGCAATTGAGTGTGCCTTATGTTTCATACTTTCATTGTCTATAGATGCTGATTGATAGTATTATTGTTTGGACCTTTAGTTTAAATAGAACCCCATTAACCAAAGAAAACAACTACTAAACAAATTTTCTGAATTTTGTTTTTGAAAAATGTGTTTTTCAAAACAACTAACCAAACGTGTTTTTCATTTTGAAAATAGAAAAAATAGTTTTTTTCTTTTTCCCTTGAAAACAAGAAAACAAAAATAGAAAACGAAAACAGTTACCAAACATGCCCTTAGTTTTCTGGGTTTGTTTTTTGGTGGTTGGTTTGGGTTGATGGATTTATGGGTCTTTGATCTTTCTCTTTTCCTTAACTGATTCAGTGCTTGAGAATGGGACTTTGTCTAGATCGAATCTCAAACTCGGGCTCACTTCAACAATGGAGCTTTATGGACCAATGAAGGCAGCCAACCTCGCCGAAATTGAAGACTTCAACCCATCCACTCAAAGACTCAGCTTGTCAGGTTCAAAATCTCAAATCTTCGGTCATGGTTTTTGTTTTATATGGATTTGAGTTCTCAATTTCATATGAGTTTGTTTGAATTGGGAAGTTGTAAGGATCAGTTGGGTTTGAAGGGATTTTGCTCCAATGGTCTTTGTTTGTTTCGAATTTTTCTAGTTTTGAAATTTATGAGTTTGTTTTCTAGGTTTGATATTTGTGGGTTTGCTCTAGATTTTCTGTTGGGTTTATGTTTGTGTTCTTGCTAGAGATCGGTTTGTGTTTGGTTTAAGTTGATTTTGTGTTGGTTTCTCGGAAAGATGAGAAAATCTTGATTTGAGTTGTGATTTTGTATATCTAGGTTTTGTGGTTTAAGAAAATCTAGGTTTTTTGGTTTGAGAAAATCTGAGATCATCTACTACTAGGTTTGTGTTTGTGTTCTTGCTGGAAATCAGTTTGTGTTTGTGTTTGTGTTTTGTGTTTTGTTGACAAGAAAGGGCAAGAAAATGTGAGAAAATCTAGACATGTGTTCTTATGTTTAAAACCTAGGTTTGTGTTCTTTAGTGTTTTGTTAAAGATGAACACAGATCTAAATTAATGTATTTTTTGGATTTTAATTTTTTTTTTCCCTTTTTGAATTTGTTAAAATTGATAAATTTTTAAAAAATTAATTGGTGTTGATGTGGCATTTTTAATATTATTTTAATTTTAATGGTCACTAGGCATTCTGAGTGCCAACTGTGCACTCCATTAGCCACGTAGGATATTACCGTTAGGGCACTAACGGAAAGAAATAAAATGGATGGCGTTTTTCTAAATAGGAACTAAATGTGGTAAAAATAAATGTAGGGGCTAAAATGGAAAACGGGGCAAAATATAACCGTTAGTCACGTAGGATATTACCGTTAGGGCACTAACAGAAAGAAATAAAATGGATGGCGTTTTTCTAAATAGGGACTAAATGTGCTAACAATAAAATGTAGGGACCAAAATGGAAAACGGGGCAAAATATAGGGACGGAAAGTGCATTTCCGCCAAAAAAAAATTAATAGCAGTGGCCACCACAATTTTGGAGGGTAAAAAATTAGTCCTTTTACTACTTTTCAGTTCCCACCATTCTTCTCTATCGCACTACATGACAAGATTTTAAAAAGATTATCCTAAATTTTAACCAGTAGCAACTTCAGGATTTTTTTTTCTAGGAGGTCAATAAAAAAATAAATCTTGATAGAAAATGAATCTTGTGGCCTACAATGTTTCTTTATAACAAATTTATCTATAGTACTAGCTAGAAAATAAAATATAAACTATTAGTTCATTTGACATATAGTTTCATAATACAATGAACATAGTAATTATTACTGTTAAGATGAAATTTTGAAAATCATCCATTGTTTTCAAATACAATAAAATTACTAATTATTATTGCTAAGTGAACTTTAATTATCATTGTTCAGAATACTTCTATCTATTAGTTTGTTTTAACTTTTTACAATTCTTGTATTTAACAATTCAACTCAATTTTGACAGCTATTGTTCTTTGTAACTGTATTAAGTGTGTTTGGGTCTTGATTATAAGCCAACTTATTACTTTACCTTTTTTCCTACTATTTGCGGGTCTAATGTGATTTCCTACTTATTTTATATTTTAAGCAAAATGTTAGATAAACTGTTCCTAAATAGATGCTAAGAAAATTTTTGTTATGTTAACATTTGCTTTTGTCTTCATTCAATCACTCTTGGCTTGTCCAACGCCCCTAATCCTTACTCAACAAATGACAAATTAAAAGAACTTCAAATTCAGTAACTAATTTTTATTTTCAGGGTTTTAGATTAAATTAGCTTGTTGTTGGACTCTCTTTTTTTTTTGTTTAAAAATTTCAAAATATTAGTAAGAGGATTATATTTAAGGTTATTTTAGTTGTGGTTCAAAAAAATTAGGGTCAAAGTGTTCCAATTTTTATTTTAGAGGGTCAAAACAAAATAAATATTTTATATTTTATATATTCTTTCTTGCCAAGTGAGGGGATTCATTTGAAACCCTTGGAACATGGCTAGCGCAGCCCATGGTCCTAACCTATGACTTTGACCAAAACATTATTAGCCCCCAAATATTTGATAATTTTGCACATAAATATAAACCTGAGAATTAGAGCACTAGCATTGGGATGTAAAAAAACACATATTTTACATTCTCAAATATTACTTTATCTATTTTACCACATTATTTTACAACTCACATAATATCTTAGTTTCTATTTTTACATACAACTCAATAAAATAATACAAATTATACAATCAAATAATATAAATTAAAAAAAAAAATCTATTTCTATCTCCTCTCCCATCTCTCTACTCTACCCAACAACTCTTCCCCACTACTCAAGGATGGACCCAAGTGAGGGCCCTAGAGGGCTTGAGCCCCCAAGGTCCAATTTTTTTTTTTTATAGTTATTATATATATATATATATATATATATATATATTTTTTTTTTTTTTGTAATTGGGCCCCCTTTCCAAAACCTTAGGCCCCTATCAGCCTAATTAGCCTAACTCAAATAGCAACTATCCAACCTAAAAATTTGACAAAAATGATAAAAGCATTCACAATGGTGATTGTATTTTAGAAAAAAAAAAAAAAAAAAAACTATTTTACCACCAAAGAACTAAAAAATAATTTGTTATTGGAGAAGCTAAAACTAAATTTTTTGTAACTACATTCTCAAAAAAAAAAAAAAAAAAATTATAATTACATTAAACTGGTATAAATACTAGTTGACTATAGCAAGTTGTTAAAAATAAAATACAATATTTTATTAAGATTATATATCTTCCTTCAATTAAAAAACTCAAATTCTCTCTCTCCCTTTATTATTTTAATGAGTTGTTTATATTATTTTAAATGAAGTGGTAAAATAATAGAACATTTGATATTAAGTGTAATATAAAGTGAAGTGGTAAAATAGATAAAATAGTTTTTTGATGTGCTAAAAGCTAAAATTTTTAGCACCACCACTATGAATGCTCTAAATTCAACAACAACAAAAATCCTAGCAAGCCTAGTATTAAAAAAAAAAAAAAAAAGTTATTTTGTTTTTGTTTTTGTCTTTGTTGGTAGATGATGGCATCTTAATGTATTTAGAAACAAAGATTTTGTGTATTTATAATTTTTTAATACTATATGGATGCATGTTTGGAGTTTTTTTCATTTATACTCCAGCCTCGCTAACTTAAAATTTTGGGTCCATCCCTGCCACTGCTACCCGCCAACATCACCCACAACCCATAAAAAAATCAACTAAACCACCACTACTAACCTAGCAAACCACCAAAAAAAACCTATACCAAACCCACTAAACCACCACCACAACACCGCCAAACATCACAACAAACCACCAAACCCACAAAATCAACCAAAACCTGCCAACCTAAACCACGATAAACCACCGCCAAGCATCACAACAAACCACCAAATGCACAAAATCAACCAAACTCGTTGACCAAACCATAATCAAGAGGCAAACCCCCCACCACAGTAAGCACCAGACCCACCATTACGCCACCATCACCTGACCACCCCACAACCCAACAACAACCCACACCACAAAACACTTCGGAATCCATACCCACAACCGCATTACACCCACAACCATCGAGCAACCCACCATCGCCGAGAGGCAAAAATGAACCACTCACCACCAAACTTACTGATTCAAACCGAAACTCAAACCCAAAACCCATACAACTTGCAACCCTAGACTTATTCAAACTAAAACCAATTCAAACCCATCTATCGCTGCTACCAAAGAGTGCATTTTGGTCCAATCAAGAGAGAAGAGAGAAAGATAGGCAACTAGGAGAACAGAGAGCATGGGTTTGAGAGAGAGAACTGATGAGAGATAGGGACAAATAAGAGATGAAAGAAAAGATAACTTATTTTTATTTGGAAAGAAGAATAAAATATTACAAAAACTTTTTTATCCTTAGCTAGAGTGGGTTGTATATATAAGAGCACTCACAACAGTGGAGCTAAATAGCTATATAGCTATTTTAGCTCCACCAAAACATAAAAAACCACCATCCAGTAGTGGAGTTATAGCTATTTTTTTTAACTTCATTGCTACAGTGCACTGTAGCTAAGAGCTAAAAAATATATATATTTTATTAAATTTCTCTCTCCTCTTTCATTTAAAAAATATTTTCTCTTTCTTTCTTTTTCTCTCTCTGGCTTCTCTTCTTTCTTCCTTTTTCCTTCTCAAATTTTTTTCCCTCCCTCATCTACTCTCTGCTTCACTGATCTATTCTGGGTTCATCTTCATTGCCGATCTTCATCTTCATCGCCGTCCCACGTCACCATCCCATGCCGATGACCCGTCTCGCCCAGTCCTTCAACGCCAATCTTCATCCTTATCGTCGTCCCACGTTGCCATCCCACGTCGCCGACCCATCTCGCCCAGTCCTTCATTGCCAATCTTCATCTTCATCGCCGTCCCACTCTGCCGACCCATCTTGCCCACTCCTTCATCTCACCGCCGATCCAAGCTCCATTGCCGACCTAAGCTTCATTGTCAATCCAAGCTCCACCGACACCGCCTTCATCGAACTCAAGAGTGCCTCGGATTTCATGGTTGTGGTTGGATTTCATGGTGGCGGTTTGGCTGAATTTCATGGTGGCTGTGGGCGGTTGTTATTGGTTGGCAGTGGTGGTGAATTGGTTTATGGTTTTTTTATTGTAGTGAGATGGATTATTTTATTGTAGTAGATATATTATTTTATTGTGATATTTATATTATTTTATTATGTTGAAAGCTAAAATAGATTTACTGTTGCAGCATGTATGTAGGTAAAATAGATAAAATAACTTTTGGTGGAGCTAAATAGCTAAATTTTTAGCTCCACTGCTATGGATGCAGTAACAACCCACTGTTCATTGTTGCTAAAATTTTTTAGCAATAGCAACCTAGATGTTGCATGTTTTTAAAGAATTGGGTTGTAAAATAGTAAACACCCCCCAATGCTAGTACTCTTATAAGGGGGGGAAAAAAAGCATTTACCCACTTTATGTTCGGGATAGTTCGCAATTCCTTATTTTACCTTTGAAACCAATCAATTTTTTTATTTATGTTTTGGAAATGAGCAAATACCTAAATTTGTTACTTTCTCAGTTAAATCTAAAGTTTTTTGAAGAAATTATTAGTTGTACATCACAAGGAAGATTAAAAGTTAAAGATTGCACTTTATTTTCTTAGATTGCATTTGTAATCATTGTAATTTCATTGGATTTAACTGACAAAGTAACAGATTGAAGGTATTTGCTCATTTTCCAAACATAGAAGGGGAAATTTGTTGGTTTTAAAGATAAGGGGGAGAAATTGTGAACTACCCCAAACATAGAGTACTTTTTCCCCTAATTATAATGTACCTTATATTTTTTAATCAACACTATAAGTTTTATTCAAGAACAAAAAAAAAAAAAGCAGAGTTTGATAATTTAAGGTCTAGCGTAAAAGATAAATTAAGAAGAGTAAAGGTTTAAAAAAAATAAAAATAAAAAATAAAAAACAAAGAAGGATTCTAGATAAGTATTGGGGAAAAAATGATTAGGTGAGTCTTACTCTTACATGGAAGTAAATCTGATGAACTTGAAATCCAGGTGCTAATTTAGTATTAAGTCATCATATATGTTACTAAATTTTGTGGAAATTTGGGGTATTATTTACAAGTTGCTCCTTTGTTTTTGGAGTGGGGGTTTCATAATTGAGGTTTTATGCTTATTAGTTTATGCAAAAGAAAAGATCGCTTTTCCATACCCAATTAATCCAATCGACAGCAAAGGCTAATTCTATTTTAAAGCATAGATATAGAACAAAGCATATAACATGAAACGAAGGAAAGTAACTTTGAATCATTTCTTCCGTGTAAGGAGGGAAAAGAATCCTATAGGCAAACTCCTTATAAATTGTACCTTGTAAGTTATTTTATATAGCTATCTAAGCGCTTTTGTTTGTGTGTGTAATAATTTGATATTTAGGGAGGAAGATTTGAACATTAGACATATTTATTAGAAAACACAAAAGTATCAATTTATATATTCACAATATGAACGACAAAACTAGAGAGGTAATTTTTGCAAAATACACATGTTAAGTGGCCATTTGGTGAAAAAATCAATCTTAACATGGAAGTTTTCATTAAAATATAAGTCTAGACAGGTGTCTATCTAAAGCATTGACACGTGTGCATTTTTGTAAGAGTTACTGTAACTTAGTTTGCAGCAAATCCTTACCCAAAATTATGTTCTCCTCGTGACCACGTGACTACGTCACTTTTCCATCATTCCACTTAAAACTCCCACCACGCATTTTAAATTGTTGAGTGAAAGTTAGTTTCTATTTAAAATTTTTTATCATAAATTGACTCAGCAATGTTAAATAGGTGTGAGTTTTGTAATGGAATGGTGAAAAAGTGTCGCAACTCCATTATGAAAACAATATAATTTTTCCTGCACGTGGTACTTTTTAAGGATGAGATATTGTGAGGTCCAACTAAAAAAAATTGGCATGAATTAATGAGAGGGCTTAAAAATATGGCTAAAGTGATAAATGAAACTTAAAAAGCTGGCTCCATTGACTCCACAGTCTACACCCTATAAAACAAAAAATCTGTCATAAAATAACTTTTGCAAATCAATAATTTAAGCTGATAGTTATTACTTATTTCATTTGATAGGGATTCCTAAATAGGTTATCTGTCCATAAGAGTCATCCAAACTTAATAAACGTCCAAGACGGGCTTCAAAAGGGAGAAATGAGAACAAAGTACCACAAATTTGAAAGGAGAACATCCAAAAAGATTTTAGTGATCTACACCACAAGAGGGTGTAAATGACCAACAAGCACTTAGTAAATTTTTAGGTATTTTCTACACCACGATCCACTATCCTAAGACGTGGGGTGAATTCCCCGAAACTTGCACCACTCTCCCCACTAAGTCCACACATTTCCCACAATGTTAGTGGCCCCTAACAAGTAGACCCACTCCAAACTTTCTATAAAAAAGACCCAACCACACCAAATTAAGAAACATACTACTATTCATTCACTCACTATACTTAAGTCATTGAGAGGAATCTGACTTAAATGTCAAAGAGTCCTTAGCCAGTTCATCCTAGTCACTTTCAATAGTCTTTTTTTCTTTCTTTTTCAGGTCATCACTTCACTGTTAAAACTCGGAGCTTACAGCCAATTGATTTCACTCTTCATCAACATTAATTACACCCACTTTTAAAGGGTTTCGAACTGAAAATTCTCTAATTAAGACGTTTATTAATTTGTTCGGTTTGTCATCCAAAACGACTTGTTATGGTTAACAACTACTCATCTTCCCCACTTGCGGCATTTTCAATGGTTTACTGTTTAGTGGTTTTCAAATTTTTAAATTGGATCAGTTGGAAAGGTATTTGGGGAATTAGGATAAGAATTGGAGGGTACAATTGTCAGAGAAATTAACCCAACGTCGCTAAAAAATTCAAATGCGGGCCTATTTGGTTGGAGATTTTTAGTATTGTTATTTAAAATGATGTAAAAATTGTGGTTTAAAAAGTGTTGATAACTCGTGTTTTAAGTATTCATAATGTAAAAAATGTGCTTGGTACCATATTTCAAATAACATGTTTCAGTGTGTGGAAAAGTATAATTATGTGTTTGGTATGTGTGTGTATTTTTTTTAAACTGACACAGTAAATATAATCTTTTTTTTTTTTTTGAGGAGAGAGAAACTCCTCTCTTTTCTTTTCTCCCCTGATCCTTCTCTCTTCACTTTTGTCTTCGTGTAAAAACAAAACCCACTGCGGGGTTAGAAAAATTCTAACTCAAACAATCGCATTGATATGGTCCGAAGAGTACTGCTCACAGGTATGGATCAGAAAAGGGAAATATGGATCAGAAAGAAAGTGAACTTCATACACCATTTCCACACGTCTTTTGCTTTTCTTCTTTATATATTTCTACACAACCCACTTTTCCTTCTCTGCCTCTCCCACTCCCATTTTCTAATATAAAGCATGGATTGGGATAAGGTTACCCACTTTCTTTCGCAAATTTTTTTTTTTTTTTTAATTTTAACTTTAACTTTTTAACTTTTCTTTAGTATATTTTATTTAACCGTTCAAATTGAAAGTTACTTTTTAAATTTTCAATTTCAATCATTGATTACAATTGCATCGGGTGATATTGCACCTGATGCAATTCACCCACTTTCTTTCACAATTTTTTTACTTTTTAACTTTAATTTTTTAACTTTCCTTTATTATATTTTATTTCATGGTTGAGATTGAAAGTTACTTTTCTAACTTTCAATCTCAATAACTTTCAATTTCAACCATTTATTACAATTGCATTAGGTGTAATACCCTAGGTATTGCACCTGATGCAATTCACCCACTTTCTTTCACAATTTTTTTTTTTTTTTTTTACATTTTTAACATTTTAACTTTCCTTTAATATATTTTATTTGATAATTGAGATTGAAAATTACTTTTTCAACTTTTAATTTCAGTCATTAATTACAATTGCATCAGATGCAATACCTAGGGTATTGCACCTGATGCAATTCACCCACTTTCTTTTACAATTTTTTTTACATTTTTAACTTTTTAATTTTCCTTTAATATATTTTATTTAATAGTTGAGATTAAAAATTAATTTTTCAACTTTCAATCTTAGTCATTAATTACAATTGCATCAGATGCAATACCTTAGGTATTGCACTTGATCTCAATCCGTCAAAAAGGATTGCACCTGATGCAATTCACCCACTTTCTTTCACAATTTTTTTTACATTTTTTACCTTTTAACCTTAACTTTTTAACTTTCCTTTAATATATTTTATTTAATGGTTGAGATTGAAAGTTACTTTTTCAACTTTCAATCTCAACCATTGATTACAATTGTATCAGGTGCAATACCTAGGGTACTGCACCTGATGCAATTCACCCACTTTCTTTCACAATTTTTTTTACATTTTTTACTTTTTAACTTTAACTTTTTTACTTTCCTTTAATATATTTTATTTAATGGTTGAGATTGAAAGTTACTTTTTCAACTTTCAATCTTAGCCATTGATTACAATTACATTAGGTGCAATACCTAGGGTATTGCACCTGATCTCAATTCTTTACCACCTACTTTTGGACTTAATTTCCGGAACAATCAATGCTAACACTTCGTCTCCATGTTTTAAGGGGGGATGATAACAGAGAGAATGTTTTGCAAAAAAAGAAAAAAGAAATGTTACGCCCATTAAAAATGATTTAGTGTGAGTTTAATTAATAAAAAATTGGTATAAATTGACGAAAGGATTGAAAATATTAATGAAGTGATAAGTTAACACATTAAAGGTATAGTGTGGGTTTATCTATTTTGATACTCACTTTATAATACACCCAACATCAAAGATTTTATTTTAACATTTAACACATTAAAATAATATAAATAACAAAATAAAATAATATATCTAATACAATAAACAACAACCACAACCATTAACACATTAAAATACTATTTTTTTATCACCCCACATTAAAAAATTATTTTTTTGTTTTGAGTTTTAAGCTACAGTGAGCTGCTATCTCTAGCAGCTCACTGTAGTTCAAACTTAAATTATTGTAACTTTGCCTTCTTTGCTGTAGAAGTTGTTTTTAGGGTATTGGTTGCTAAATTGACCTTTTAGTGAATTTAGCAACATTATTGAAGGCTCTTACTGTTACCTCAAAAAAAAAACAAAAACAAAAACAAAAACAAAACAAAACAAAAGGGCAGCTCATTGTAGTTCAAACTTAAATTATTGTAACTTTGCCTTCTTTGCTGTAGAAGTTGTTTTTAGGGTATTGGTTTTTAAATTGACTTTTTAGTGAATTTAGCAACATTATTGAAGGCCCTTACTGTTGCCTCAAAAAATAAAAAAACAAAACAAAAGGGAATTAGATAATTACTGGTTTCTTCTTGGACAAGTTGTATAGTACTCACTTTTTTACTACTTTACCTTCTGCCAACACTCTCTCCATGTTTTTTAAAGGGGGGTGATAATAAAGAGAATGTTTTGCTAAAAAAAGAAATGTTACGCCTGTTAAAATGATTTAGCATGGGTTTAACTAATAAAAAATTGGTATGAATCAACGAAATGACTGAAAATGTTAATGAAGTGATAAGTTAACACATTAAAGGTATAGTGTGGGTTTATCTATTTTAATAGATCACTTTATAATACACCTAACATCAAATATTATATTTTAACATTTAATATATTAAAATAATATAATAAAATAATATATCCAACACAATAAACAACGACTATAATCATCAACACATTAAAATACTATTTTTTTAACACCCCACATTAAAAAATTATTTTTTGTTTTGAGTTTTAAGCTACAGTGAACTGCTATCTTTAACAACTCACTATAGCTCAAACTTAAATTATTATGGGCCTCTTTGTTAGTGTTGTTTAAACAACAATTTTTGTTATTTAAACAACACAATACATGTTTCCATAATACTTTTGAGCCCGTTTGGTTGGGCGGTTTGATTGGGTAAACGCGCGTTTTTTAATGAAAACAATAATTATAAGTTGTTTGGCTAGACGATTTATAAGGAAATGTGTTTTTACAAATCGCCAAAAATGCGCGTTATCAATTCACAGTATCGGTCAACTTTTTTCAAAACGCAAATTTAAATTGATATCACGTTCTCCTATTTCACTTGTTTTGGGTTCAAAATACTGAATATACCCTCAAATACATACCCTTCCTTCTCATGAATCTCCTTTATTCCCTGCTATTGTGTCACTCCCTTGTTTAGCCGTGCACCTATATAGATGATTCGAGTCACGCATCTATCCCACTTTTTATGGGGTACAGTTCATATTTTTAGTTTCGTTTTGGCTTTGGTTCAATGAGGTGGCACTCTAATTTAACGCCAGGTAAACAAATCCATGTTATGCTAGAATTGGAGTTGGGCCAATTGGTATATGGATAGCATGCAGGAATAATGGTAAATGTCAAGGGCTCTTTTTTATTATTTTATGAATAGTCTGCCAAACTTTCAATAAAAGATCAACAACCATTACATTGAAACGGTGAGACTTATGCTACAGCCATAGAGAGGCTAATAGGCTACAATTTACAATAAGCCCATTATAGTAATTGCACCTATTAACTAAATGTTGTATGAATAGAAACAACACTTTTCTACCAAATGCATAATTGTGATTTTAAAAACTATGTTTTAAAAACACACTTTTTGAAACCGCTATTATTTAAAAACACTTTTTTTTAAACAGCTTATCCAAACAAATCATTTTTTACTCACACGTATTTTTATGACACTTAAACATTATTAGAATAACGTTACCAAACGGCCCTATAACTTTGCCTTCTCTTTTATAAAAGTTGTTTTTGACTTTTGAGGGAATTTAACAAACCTTATTGAAAGCTATTACTGTTACCTTAAAAAAATAAAAGGAAATTAGATAATTACTGATTTCTTCTTGGACAAGTTGTATGGTGCTCACTTTCTGACTACTTTACCTCCTCCAGAGTAATCAATGCCTAGACTTTCTCTCCATGTTTTAAAGGGAGACGATAAAAAGGAGAATGTTTTGCGAAAAAAGAAAAAAGAAATGTTACGCGCCCGTTAAAAATGATTAAGTGTGGGTTTAACTAATAAAAATTGGAATGAATTGGCAGGACTGAAAATATTAATAAAGTGACAAGTGAAACTCAAATAAGAAAAAAAAATGATAACAAGCATAATACAGTGATGGTCTTTAAAGATGAGTTATTGCTAGGTCCAACTAATAAAAAATTGGCATGGAATAATGAGAGAAGTAGAAAATGCTGATGAAGTGATAAATAGAACTCAAAACATTGCTAACTTATAAAGTTGAATTATGCAATTACTACATAATTAGGTATAATTTTGTTTCATAACTTACCGCATGACAAGTTATAATTGACAAAAGTGTATCAGTGAACCACAAAAAAATACACTTTTACTAATCACAACTGAGTTATAATACAAAATTATGCCCAGTTATATAGCACTGACATAATTCTATAAGTTTCTCAAAAAAAAAAAAAACATAATTCTATAAAGTTAGTAAAAAATTTGACATAAGCCAAAACAAATTCTGACATAAAACAATTTCGTAATACTCCCATGTTTGAAATTAAACCCGCCGTCGCCAAAAATATTAAATGCTTTATATTTTGATTTTCCACACGTCTTTTGCTTTCCAGTTTCTTTATACACTACTACACAGCCTATCCTTCTCTGCCACTCACTCCATTTTTCTCACACACTTCACTGAGCTCTATCTCTCTCTCATTTGAAAGTCTCATACACTTCACTGTGTTTTCTCTCTCTCGCGCACACAATGTCACGACGTGGCGTCGGTAGACAACCGGACTATCGTCGTGACCAGCCGTCACCGGCGTCTCAACAAGGCGGTGGAAGAGGCAGAGTTGCTGGTGGCAGACGAGGCGACGCTGATGGAAGAGGACGCGGTACTGCTCCTTCTAGTTTCTCTCTGGTTGTTTCACAACCATCATCAGTCGCTTCACCTTCAACTTCGGCTCCTCCTCAGCCTCAGCCTCAGCCATCACCGTCCTCGGTGGCTGAACTGGCAAGTGGTGTCGAAAGGACAGTCACATTGCAGGATCAAGCTCCGCCGAGAAGGCCTGGCTACGGAAACGTCGGAAAGAAAATCCAAGTCCGAGCAAATCATTTTCTCGTTGAAGTCGCCGATATAGATCTCTTCCACTACGATGTCAGTATCTAATAAAATGACAAAAGCTCTCTAAATATGAATCTGGATTTTATTCACTGAAGAGAGAAAATGAAAACGTGTAGAATAATTACATTGCTCTGCTATATATACATCTAACTAAGAGCATTAGCATTTTCTACTCTATTTTACCATTCTAAAAACTAACTTTATCATTATACCATTTTATTTTACAATACCTTCACATCCCAAACTTCTATTTTCCTCTTTTACTTATTAAAATAATATATTTACAAAATAAAATAATATATATCAAAATTTTTTCTTTTCTCTCCCATCTCTCTCCTCTCTCTCATTTTCAGCTCTACCCTCTGTAACTTCCGCCCTTCCCTCTGTAACTTCCGCCGAATCCTTCATTTCCAGCGAGGTGGTGAAATAATCCGACAATAACCATCAACTCAATCACCCAAAACTTCATAGATCAACCAAAAACGCATAAATTAACAAAACCCACAAACAAAAAATCCTAAATTTCACTACTCGATTTCAATAAAACCCAAAACTTCATTCGCTCCATGACGAGCTCGTACTCGCACTGCTCCGATTGTGGATCGTGGGTCATGGATCGCGAATTCGTGGGTCGTGGATCGTGGGTTGTGGATCGCCGTGTTGGTTTCGCCGTGCGGATGGCGTGATATGGTGCTGGGTTGCGGGTTCTGGGTTCGGCGATTGAGTGGCTGTGCTTTGTGGTGCCGGGTTGCGGGTGGCTGTTGCGGATGGCGTGATATGGTGTTGGGTTGCGGGTGCTGGGCTCGGCGATGGAGTGGCTATGCTTTGTGGTGCTGGGTTGCAGGTTCTGGGTTCGGCGATGGAGTGGCTGTGCTCTGTGGTGCTGGGTTGCGGGTGGCTGTTGCGGATGGCGTGATATGGTGCTGGGTTGCAGGTGCTGGGTTCGGCGATGGAGATTGGAGAGACAAAGATGAGGTTCGGCGATGGAGATTGGAGAGACAAAGATGAGAGATGAGAGACAGAGGAGAGAGAGAGAGAGAGAGATAAAATATTATTATTTTTTTACAATACTTGCTACAGTGCAATTCTATGTTTAGTTTAGAACTGGACTGTAGCAGTATTGCAAAAAAAATTGCAATACTGCCGTTTAGCATTCTCCAATGCAGTTGGTTTTGGGGCTTAAAATTGTAAATTTCCCTTAGATATGGCATTAGCATTCTCCAATGCTAATGCTCTAACTAACAGAATTGTAAATGCTTCTATAAGTGGTTGACAGCTGTATTAAAACCACTAAACTCAGTATTAACCACGTGACTGAAAAATTAAAACTGTTTAGTTAGACGGTGCCGTTTCTTGTGTTTTCTTCTTCTTGCTTTTGAGTAGAACGACATCGTTTTCATCCTTTAATTTTGCCTTCTGTTTTCTTTTACAAAACGCCACCGTTTTCTTCTGTTCTTCCTTTTGTTCTTTCATCTGAGTTTTCACTGTATCTCAAACGCAAACTTCTTCTCCATTTTTTTATTTACATTTTGTCCAGGAAGGAACTAGGTGGGGCCAGGCCCCTAGTCCCAAGAATTTTTTTTTAATATATATATATAATTTTATATTTAGACCCCTACCCTACAATTTTACATTGATTTCACTATAATAGTATTTGCATAAGTTGTAAAAATACACCTACATCAATCTATGTATCACTGTGTAAAAATATATTTGTGCTCATTAACTATGTAAATTTATACAATTCCGTAGCACAAATTTATTTTTTTCAAATTTACACGTTTATTATAGCACATATGTATTTTTGTATAATTATACCTAGACTAATGTCAGTGTATTTTGGGGTTGGTTGGAAAAATTTACAAAATAATTGTTGCTATGCAAATGAATGTTTTAGAAATTATCTAAATTGAGAGAAGTGGTTTTGGTTGAGGAAGAGAGAGATGATTTGAGATAATAATAAAAAATTAATACGGAAATAGTATTATGATGAAATGTAGTGTAAAATAAATAATTTGATATGGAATATTTTGAAAAGTAGGTATATAAAATAAAATAAAAATGTTATTATGCTAAAATAGACATAAATAATTGCATGAGTTAATATTGATACTCTAATGTAGTAAGACACAATCGTGTTTTGTCTTTGTTAGTAGATAATTTCATTATATTGTATTAAAAAACAATGATTTTGTGTATTTGTCTTTGTTAATAGTTTGTTAAAGCTAAATCGATGCTTATTTGAAATTTCATAATTTTTTTTTTTTACTTATACTTTACCCCCTAATTCGAAATCCTGGATCCATTCCTAATTTTTTTTCTTTATGACTTTGTTTTTAATGCACCAAATTATTGTTTATCATCCTGTTTCATGTATTTTAGTTTACTCTTATTTTTTAAATCTTCGTTGATTACAATTAATTTTTTTTCTTTACTTTGTGTTCTTCGACTTTTTGGTTTATTTGAATTTTTTTTAAATGTATGAAGTTGATGTTTGTGTTAACGTAACAATCGGTCTAGAAATAGAGTTTTGTTTCTTTTTTCTTTTTCTTTTTTTTGTTTATTTATTTGTTATTTCCTGTCGAAGAATCCCATTTCAGCTATACTGATAGCACAATGGTGATTTTAGTCATTTTTAAAAAAATCTCGGCTGATTATTATTATTATTTTTTTCATATTTTATGTGTTCTTTGACCTTTTGGTTTTCAATTTTTTTTTTTATAAAGTGTGTGAAGTTTTTTTTTTTTTTTTTTTCTGGAGAATGATTAAGTGTGTGAGGTTGATGCATGTGTGTGAATATAAAAATGGGTCCATAATCTTATAAAATATTAATAAATAAATAAAAGTCCATAAATGAAGACTCATTTCAGCTTCATTTTGTAGTAGTTTGTTTTTGGGTATTTATCTGAGGATTTAATATGTATAGAATGTAATGCATGTGTATATTTTGTTGTGTTGGTTTAGGTGACTATAACGCCAGCGATAAAATCAAAGAAAGTGAATCGGAGTGTAATGACTCAGCTAGACACGCTGTACCGAGAGTCACATTTTGGTGGCAGAAGGGCTGCTTACGATGGCAGCAATAGAATGTATACTGCAGGTGCATTGCCGTTTACATCCAAAGACTTCATTGTCAAGTTAGACAATGATGACCGTGCCGCATCTTCGACTTCCAGCTCTGCGAGGTATTGTCCTTCCATTTTCTTCTTGTTGGGTATTTTTCAATTTTGTGGTGGTTTAAATTTCATCTGATATGAATTGCCATTGCTCTGTTTAAGGTGCAGAAAAGAACGCCTATTCAAAGTGGCAATTAAGTTGGTTTTTAAGGCTGACTTACAGCATCTGAAAGAGTTTTTAGTCAGTAGGCAGTCAGATGTTCCGCAAAAAACAATTCAAATTCTCAATTTGGTACTCAGAGCGGAACCATCAATGAAGTAATTTATATATCTACATTTTTCTTGTATAGATATGGATATTTTTATTTTTTATAACTGTGTTAACATGGTGAAAATTTGGTTATAGGGATACTGTTGTGGGGAGGTCAATTTATCATCCTAACACAAATGATAGATTGGGTGACGACGGTATTGTTTATTGGAGAGGCTACTACCAATCTATCAGGCCAACCCAGATGGGGCTCTCGCTCAACCTCATCGGTATTCTTCATTCTTTATCTATGCTTCTTTTGTATGTTTTATTTGAAGTTGCACTTGTATTATATTGCTTTTAACATGTGATTGATTTTGTCGCAGATATGTCGGCCAGAGCATTCTATGAACCACTTCTTGTGACTGACTTTCTCGCAAAACATTTCCAATTTAATCTATCAAGTCATCTGTCTTATCAGGACCGTCTTATGGTTATTTTCTACGCTCTGTGATGTGGTTGTTGATGAATAAATGTGACTTTTGAATGAGGTGTAGATGAAGATTAAAGTTAGCTTCCTTTGTACCCAAAAAAATATTGAAAAACAATAAGAGTGTTTATTCTCATGCAGAGTAAATGGATTTTGTTGTGTTTACATATAAACTCAGTTGGTGGTGATGGTGATTATTCCCATCCACTACATTCTTTAATATGCCAACAGTGTAAATATGTACAATCAAATATACTATCTTCAGATATTCTGTTAGCTATATACTTGAAGTTGTACTTTCAATGGATTGTCGATGATGTACTTATAAAAAAAATGATTTGTTGATGCATAAATTAGCTCCAATGAAGTAATTCTGTTTTGTTTGTGAATTTCAGATTAAAAAGGCTTTGAGAGGAATAAAGGTTGAGCTTTCTCAGACGGACTATGTAAGAAGCTACAAAGTCACTGGTGTTTCAACACAATCAGTTAGCCAGTTAATGTGAGTAACTAGGCTTTTGTATTTGTCCTCTTCCACTCTCCACTTCTTTTGCATCCCTCTTTAATTGGTGTATTTAGTATGTAACCATAACGTTGTATGTAGTGAATATAAATATCAATTCAGCAAGGTAGACTGTGTTTGCATTGCTCTGTTGTTTTGTTTTTTTGAGTTAAATACAAAAATTGGAAAATGAATAGGATTTTAACTATTTAATGAAAATGCCATGGTTTCTTGAAAAATCTATAAGTGACTCCCTCCCCCTTTTTGCCTCTTTTTCTAAATGATATCTTTTATGATGTTTATTGTTTTGTTCTGTTCATTTGCAAATGCTCTTAGAAACTACTCTTTCTCATGGATTAACTTTGCTTATACTGCAAATTGCTTTCTTGTTGTATTAAGTTTAAGCAATTTAGTTTAAAAAAAAAAAAAAAAAAAAAAAAAAACTTAAATGTGATAACAATTTGTCTTACTAGTGACTTGCTTATGTGTTGGCTGTGCTTCAATTTTTTTTATATTATTTTTTTTGTGCTTCAAAGTTTTTTTCTTCAACTTATGTGGGTTTTTTTATTTAAATAACTTTTTTGGACTAATTATTGTTCATTTTCCTTGAGGTTTACCCTTGATGACAAGAAAACAAAGACATCAGTTCTTCAATATTTTCGTGACAAATATAACATTGTTCTCCAGTATGCGTCTTTGCCTGCCCTTCAAGCGGGTAGTGATTCAAATCCAGTTTATTTACCGATGGAGGTTTGTAAGATTGCTGCCGGACAGAGATACACTAAGACATTAAATAAAAAACAAGTAACTACCCTATTAAGAGCAACATGTCAACGGCCTTATGAAAGGGAAGGGAATATCACAGATGTATGTTAATGCTGTAAATTGGTGATAATTTGTTCAAATCTCTTTTGAATGAGCTTGTATAATTTCCAATATGTATTCATTGTTGGTAATCAAATGATGTATGGTTCTCTTTTATTACAGATCAGAAAGCGAAAGCTTGTAAATGAGGACTTCGGACTCCAAATACAAGAAGGACTTACAACGGTTGATGCTCGAGTGTTGCCATCTCCAACGGTAATTTTGTTGTTGTTTGTTTGTTTGAGCTATTTAGCCTATATAATACACTAAAATTTAATGTCACTTCCCTTTTTGCAGCTTAATTATCATGAAACTGGGAGAGAACCAAGGGAACAGCCTACAATGGGGCAATGGAATATGATAAACAAGGTCAGATGGTGCTTATTTTGTTGTGTAGCCGGTTACTTGATTCTGGTGTATTATAATTGATCCATTCCTCTGACATTATTTAGCTTTAAAATTCTGTAAAATTGGGTTTAAATTAGCTTTAGAACAGCACCCAGTGAATAATAGCAGCCCAAAATATGTGGCGGGTAAATGGTTAAACTGGGTGTTTCCCAAGTATCAAAGGCTGTCTGCCTGTATATTGTGAAAGGCTTTTATTATTCATAAATGTTGTTTTAGTTTGATTAACCTTTATAATTTTGATTTTGTAGAAAATGGTCAACGGCGGTAGAGTGTCATATTGGACGTGTGTGAATTTCTCCACTCGAGTGAACAAAGATTTTCTGTTCCAATTCTGTGATAAATTGGTCAACATGTGCAACAGCAAAGGAATTGTATGAGTCATATTACTTATTACCTGGTGTTCCATGATTACTTTATTGTATAATGTGCAGATCCTTACTGAATTTAGATAATTGACTCAAGACATTTTTGCACATTTCACCAGGATTTTAGCCTAGACCCTTTGATACCAATACATTCAGCTCATCCTGGTCAAATTGATAGGGCTCTCATGAATATTCACAAGCAGAGTGAAGCCAAACTTAAAGAAATTGAGCCAGCAGGAAAACAGCTTCAGCTGTTGATAATTATTTTGCCTGATGCCACTGGGTCATATGGTGAGCAACTCAATCAGTATTCAGATTTTATAATTAGAATTGGGTTCTTTCGCTTAAAATAATTTTTGTTGCTTTTAGGGAAGATTAAACGTATATGTGAAACGGAGCTAGGGATTGTTTCTCAGTGCTGTCAGCCCAAGCAAGCATCAAAGCTTAGTATGCAGTACCTTGAAAATTTGGCTCTCAAGATCAATGTGAAGGTTAGTTCTATATGATTTCTGATTGACTAATCCTGTTGAATTCATTGGTGGATTCAAATGTCTAAACTGACAATTGAAAACCTTTATAGGCGGGGGGACGTAACAATGTGTTAACTGATGCTATACAAAGAAGAATTCCTCTTATATCTGATCGACCAACAATAATATTTGGTGCGGATGTGACACATCCACAACCGGGAGAGGACTCTAGCCCTTCGATAGCTGCGGTATGTCGTGTAGTTTTTTAACCCCTTTATGACTTTATCATGTTAAACGGTTTAATTGATTGACACAGGTAGTAGCTTCTATGGATTGGCCGGAGGTAACCAAATACAGAGGACTTGTCTCTGCACAGGATCACAATGAAGAAATTATCCAGGATCTCTATAAATTAGTGCAGGATCCTCAAAGGGATTTGGTTCATGGAGGCATGATCAGGTAAGGTCATGCATGATTCTTTATTACCTTAGTGTGGAACGAAATATTATTTTTATTTTATTTTATTCTCATTTTTCCTTCAATTGTGTCACTCTTTTTCAGAGATCAACTTATTGCCTTCAGAAAAGCAACTGGGCATAGACCCCAGAGGATTATTTTCTACAGGTACAATATTGTTTTTGATCATGCAAAATTGAATTTGTTCATTATATCTATCTGATGTTCTATTTTACTCACAGAGATGGTGTTGGCGAAAGCCAATTTAGTCAAGTTCTGCTTTATGAGATGGATGCAATAAGAAAGGTAGTATAGCTATTGTTGTGAACTCGGGAGTCATTGTTCCGGGGTGCCCTTATGTATCACATAGGCATTTACCAGGAGTACCGAGGACAAAGATTCAGAATCAAACATGACTTGATTGTTGGGAGTACATTACACGTACAGCGTGTAAATAAAAACACCATCGTCATGTTTTTACGTTGGTTGAATATTAGTTTTTTGTTGTCTCTTTATGTTGACACCTTGGTCTCTAATTTTATAACTGTTTCTTTCAGGCCTGTCTCTCCCTAGAGGAAAATTATCTGCCGCCAGTTACTTTTATCGTTGTTCAGAAAAGACATAATACACGCCTTTTTCCTACAGATAATCAGACAGACAGGAGTGGCAATATTCAACCAGGTTCCCATTTTGTCACCCTAGGGTCAATTACAGTTTGTTGATTTTACAACAACTGACTGTGTATCTCGATGTGTAGGTACTGTTGTCGATACGAAGATTTGCCATCCAACTCAGTTTGACTTCTACCTTAACAGCCATGCTGGAAGACAGGTAAAACTTTGGTTCATTGTAGAATTAACCTTCAGAACAGTTGGCTTTATTTATGATAGGATTTTGATTTATTAATAGACATACCTTCCTTGTAAAGGAACGATTTGAATTCATTTGTATGGTACTTGTAGGGGACTAGCCGGCCCATGCACTACCACGTGTTGTACGATGAGAACAATTTTACTGCAGATCTCTTACAAGTGCTAACCAATAATTTGTGTTACACGTAATGCCCTTCCGATCTCTGGTTTTTTTTTTTTTTTGAATTCCTACTATGCATCTTAAAAACATTTCTGTTGTGTAATTTTGTAACTTAGATCAATTTCCTTTTCAGGTATGCAAGGTGCACTCGATCAGTTTCCATAGGTTTGATATTGTTCCTCTAATATTTCATTTTCTCTTTTTTATTATTATTTGTTTTTTCATTTAAATTACCATTAGATTGTGCATATGCTTATTTCTCTACTGAAACGACGAAAATTCCTATTGCAGTTCCTCCTGCATATTATGCCCATTTAACAGCTTTTCGAGCACGCTATTACATTGAGGGTGATACATCAGATGGTGGTTTTACTGGGAGTGAGAACAGAACAGTGTTCCGGCCCCTTCCTCTGATCAAGGATAACGTGACGGATGTCATGTTTTATTGCTGAGATAGGTGTTTTGTGGGGTTTCTTTTGGACGATAATGTTCATAGTTCCCCCTTTTGTTTATCTACTGAGATTAGTTAGGCCTTTTGTGGGGATTCTTTTGGACGAAGTTCACTATTCCCCCTTTTCTGTTTCTATCTTTTGTTAATACTCTCTTGCAATTGGTGCTTTGGTCTAGTTTCCATTGCACCTTACAGGCAACCGCTATAGTATTTTTTTTTTTTTTCTTTGTATTTTTTAGAAAGAGTTTCAACCTATGGCGTTCACTCTTGATAATAGTTTTTTATCTTCCTTCTGTACAAGCAAAACTAATTATATTTTGCAATGGTGTAATATTTGCTATTATAAAGTGAATGGTAATTACCAATTTGGCCGACTATTTTTATTTTGGATTAAAAATATCATTTTTTATTTATAAGATAGTATTTTAAACTTACGAAAATTTATATTGACATGAATTTAGTATTTTAAATAAAATATGATATGAATAATCAAAATATTATAATTCCCTTTTTTGAATGAGAAAATAATAGTTTTAAGGTGGGATAATATTGATATATTGTTATTCTGACAATCCAAATATTATCATATTATCACAAATTACTTTTTTGGATATATATAATAGATTCAACTTATCTCCATGATAATTGTTTTTTATCATCAATATAAAAGTCTTTAGATATCATGCTTTTTATCATTAATACAAAAGTCTTTGGATTTGAAAAGTTAAATGCTAGGGCTCGTAGTGGATTTTAATTCTAATAACAGAAAATTAGCAATTTAGCATATTTACATTTTGATTGAAAATTATAAAACAGTTTTATCCCTAAATGCTATTATTTAAGATAAAACTTATTGATCAACATTTTTTTTTTGTTTAATTTAAGATTCAATATTTGTTTACGTTAATTTTAAATATAAAGTAATAATTTCTTGACACATTTAAAAATAGACATCAAGCCTGTAAGGACCGAATTTGGATTGGACTCAATATAGGATTGAGTTTTAGCCCAATAAACCCAAACAATGAATTTGTAGAACGTGGGTAAAAGAACTAGTTCTTTTTGGTGATAAAGACAATAACAGTTGTTTATTTAAGAGAATCAAACACAAGTGAAATGAGAGAATTTGTCATCGGCACAGTCCGAGGAGCTATATTATAATATCCAGTTGATTATCAATGTTATAAGAATTCAAAGGATTATTACAAAGATTTCTTGACTTCTCAATCCCTTTTCTTATGCCACCTCTCCTTGCTATATACTATAATTTTGGTATCATCCCTACCCTACACGTGTAGGTTAGTTTCTAGGAACTCCTTCTTGTCTCATCCAACACCTCCCAAAACCTTCAACTAGCAGCTATAAGGCTGCTTAACTACTATTCAGGTATCACCTCCACATTAATGCTGCTAGAGAGTTAACTGAGATACATTTAATGTGGAGGTAGCAGTTTTTGAAGATATTTGTTGCCTCCCTTTACTCCTCCCTTATCTAATGTCCGACTTCTAATCGTGATTCAACCTTGAAGGATGTCAAGGATGATAAGACATTTTTACTGACCTCCGATCTCTATTTCCGAGATAATTTTTCTCCTTGGACATATTTTGGACTATCATATACAATCCTTATTTCTTCTTCTTATACCATTCTCATAATAACCTTATTTGACCGTCCTCGAATTAGGCCATAGGCCCAATTCGTACAGTTTTAATAGTATCTTCTGGCTAACTGGCCCCCACAAAGCCAATTTTGTTTTATTTTTTGGATGAATAGGGCTTGTCCAGATCTTATTTCTTTCTTCTCTTTTTTTTTTTTTAAAAAAAAATGATATGTCCACAACATTTTTACAACAAATCTTAAGTGGCAGGTTGTTATTAGTTATTATTATTGGGGCAAAAAAGTAAACTTAGTGTTAGGTTCAGATTTGAACCTATAACAACTAACCACCTATGATTTGTTGTGAAAATGTTGTGAACGTAGCACTTTTTTTTTTTTTTAAGATAAGACTAGTCAAATTGTTACGGTATAAAACACCAATAATAATAATAATATAATACGTTTAATTGACACTTGAGCTTACCCAAGTGCTATTGGGACCACTATATGAAATCTTTGTTATAATAAAAAAAATAAAAATAAAAATAAAAAATTTAAAAAAAGCTCAATAACCTCTAGGGGAAAATTTTTATTTTGAGTCATCGACTCATTGTAGCTCAATATTTCATTTTCTTTCCCCAACATCTTTCATTTGTGGAGGGTGTATAACTTTATATGCAACTCTGTGCGAAAATTGTCTATGAATTTGTGAAAACACACCCCTCTAGTTTTTGTAAGATGAAAACACCATTTTGGTCCTTACATTTTGGGGTTACAGTCAATTTAATCCCTACATTTTAGTAGTAGTCAATTTGGTCCCTATTATTTTTAAGTTGGAGTTAATTTGGTTCCTACCGTTAACTTACTAATAGAAAATGCCTACGTGACAAATGGTTTGTCCTGTTGGCGCACACATGGCTAATAATAATATATTTAAATATTTAAAAAACCACCTAAGCATTTTAATTTTTAAAAATTCCATTTCAGAAAAGAAAAAAAAAAATTGAAAGATTAACTGGAAATGATTGAAATCGCGCTTACTGGTACAAGTGGTTTGACAGAGAATACGGTTCGGGTCAAAAGTTCAGTAATCTCTTTGAATCCCTATTGCACAAGCTCAATCCCTTTTAGTCTTCAATCATTTAATGTAGATTTCACAAGCACAGATATCAAGGTCCTAGAGGGATGCAACTATGCTTTCTTATTAGTCAGCCAGAGATGCTTGAGTCCATTAAAACTCTGGAAAAATTGGATTTCATCCCTATGGTGCTGGATTGGAAGATGTATAAATGGATCAATGGTTGGCGTGAGATACTCGTTTCCTTCAACGATAGACGAGATATCTTTCAGTTATTAATCAGTGCATTCCAGTTAATCTTTCAATTTTTTTCTTAAATGGATTTTTTTTAAATTAAAATGCTTAGGTGGCTTTTTAAATATTTAAATATATTATTATATTAGCCACGTGTGCACCAACAAGACAGACCATTTGCTATGTAAGCATTTTCCGTTAGTAAGTTAACGGTGGGGATCAAATTGACTCCAGCTTAAAAATAACAGGGACCAAATTGATTGCTACTAAAATGTAAGGACCAAATTGACTGTGACCCCAAAATGTAGGGACTAAAATGGTGTTTTCGCCTTTTTGTAAATAGTCATGTTAATGAGTACTTTTAGGGTAATTATTAATAAACCATATTAGGAAAATTCTGACACTACATTTATGGAAAATATAAAAAATTGTTGACAAAATTAATTGTTTTATCATTTTTTCATAAAATGTTTCTAAAAGTAGTTATTAAAAAAATATCATTAAGGCATTCGTTAACATTTTCCTTTTGTGAAATGTGAATGATTGGTCCATAATTGAAGAAACAAATGTTGAAATTGAGAAATTAAGGATATGGAAAAATAAAAAAATAAAAAGATTGATCTAGAGAGATAAACTAATATATTTAAATGAAATAATTAAAAATAAAAAATAAAAAATAAAAAATAAAAATAAAAATAAAAATAAAATAAAATAAAATAAAAGAAGAAGAAGAAGAAGAAAAGAGTAGCCTGATGTTGTATATACATAACTACATATGAACCAAGTAAAGTACCCAAAAAAAAAAAGAACAAGTTGGGCTTTAATTTGTTACTGTTAATTAAGATTGATGTGAATCTTCTTAGCCCAATCTGTTCTAATAAGCCTACAATTTCTCGATTATGGATTTGCACATCGCATCCCCGCATCCTCTGAGATCGATAAAACTATTTGGATCTTAATCTTATTAACCAAAGAGATAAGTTAGCTCAACACAAATCAATAATCTTCCAAGGAATTCCACGTTGAACCCTCCTCAATTGCTCAATTGTCTTTTCTAAGTTAATCGGTATTGATATAATCAAACAAACTTCTAAGTCTTAACTCTTGTTCGACTTTTGGAAGAACTCATTTGTTCGACTTTTATATGTCTAAATCTTGATTTTTCTTTAATAATGTAATTAAAATATCTCCTTCACAAGGGATTTCTCCATAATACTCTAGGTGCTTTATGGCCACTGTATGAACTATGAAGTCTACTATAACTTTTTATTATTATTATTATTATTATTATCTATATCTGAAGATGATAAAATATTGGGCCTGATGGGCTTACCTTGATGGGCCTGACGGATTGGGTCTCTTGGGCCTGTGTGAAGATGGTCCCAGCTTTGAAGGCCCATCACTGACTGACACAGTAAGGGCCCATGATCCGAAACGTCCATATCCCAGAAAAACCCTAAGATCCGGAAGTGGGAATCCTTGCTCACCACGCTTAGAAGAATTGGGAGTAGAGTCCCACATTGAAAAGATGTGGAAACCAAAAAGGAAAAGTCAACCCTCTATCACTATAAAAGGTCTAATACCCACAGAAACCGAGATACGCTTTAATTGACCCTCTCTAACGCTCTAAGTAAAACAGAACAATTCTAACTTGACCGTCGGAGAACCTTTGGCCGGCACCACACCGGTGTTCCCTGAAGGACTTCCGTCGATTGTTCTTGTCGTGCAGGTTCGATTCGAGTCGCGAGTACGGTGTGACCCATTGGTGACAATTTTCGACGTCATCAATATCTATATAATAACTAATAGCCGAAACGTTTAACTTTTTGTTAACCACTCCTCATTCTTCCACATGGCTACATAAATTGCTGACACGTTCACTTTAAAACATTAAACAATTGTGTCTTTTCGGTGGTTTGCTTATTTAGTTTCAATGGGTAACTACTTATTATTGTTTAAAAATACCGAACAATTGTTTTGGATCCTGGGAAAGAATGAGAAATCTAAGGGCACTACCGTTAAGATATGGTAAAAACCTAAATAGATGAAGGCTATGCCCCAGCCAATTCAGAAAACTGTATCAATCATC
This sequence comes from Quercus robur, assembly GCF_932294415.1. NCBI lineage: Eukaryota > Viridiplantae > Streptophyta > Magnoliopsida > Fagales > Fagaceae > Quercus > Quercus robur. Next base: position 15,068,401 of record NC_065534.1, on the reverse strand, counting down.
CTCTAGAGAAGGAGTAGAAGAAGAAGAAGGAGGAGGAGGAGGAGGAAGATGAGAGAACGCTCTCACCACCTTGTTACCTTGTGATTCAGAAAACCTATTGAGAAGTCTTCTTTTTGTCTTTCCTTTTTAACTGTTTTTTTTTTTCCTTTTTTTTTTTTTTTTTTTTTTGCCATTGATTTCAAGATCAAGTACTAAGTTTTTGCCCTTCTGATTGATTTGTCATAGTTCCAAAAGTCCCCCTACAAAATTCTCTAAGTAGAAACCAATGGCTGTCTAAGTGGGTATGTATTTCTTATTTGAATTGTGATTGTGGGAATTATTGTTGATTAAAGAGATTGGCAGTAAAGATTGGGTTTCTAGGGTCGTTTTTGAGAAAATTCAAATAAATTTTTTGGTGTGTTTTGTTTGATTTGTTTCATGTGTTAACAATTAATGCTTTGGGATGTCATTTAAACTTCAAACTGTGGATCATGGACTCATGGAGTGGCTAATGTAACAGGTATAATCTGAAAAACATGGAATAATTTACGATATTTAAAACAGTGAGAACTATAAGTGGAAGAAAATTACAGCATTATGAAATAAAATAATATCAAATGGAGACAAACTACTGTGCGAGATCGTGGCATATCGTTTGTGAAATATGAAATTCATAAGTGCCATAGCTACATCTATGTTGCATTGTAAAGTTATCATCATTAGTTTTGAGTTTGAACAATTTGTTTTTACTGTGTTTTAACTCAGTTTTATTTTTAGATAATATCCGTCTCATATATTTATTTTTTTATTGTTTAGGACTGTATTTGGTTCTAAAGTGATGGTTTCACTCTCTAATATTCGATGATTTTTTTTTTTAACTTTAATTTTTTATCGTGGTCTCATACGATTTTTCTCATTGTTCAATTAAAATGCAAAATTTCAGTTTCAGGGTCATCAAAGTTGTTGGTCAACATACTGTACTCATGGGTCTATCCGTTGGGAACTAGATTCCTTGAAGGGATGAAAACGGTAAGTGTTTTTCCTTGAATCATCTTTTTGGGTTGCTTTGAATTAACTTATTTTTTAGGTCTTCTTTTGGTGTTGAATGACACATGTTTGATGAAATTCATTTTAAATTTGATATGAGATCTTTTCATTCAACTTTTTTTTTCCATCCTCATGTTGTGATATCTGAGTAGCTATACCATGGTTGTAAAAAAGTTAAATTTTTAATGGAATTTATTAATTTGGTTATAATATAAAATTTTCTTACAAAATTTTTTTAAATCTAAAATTTCATGTTCTTTTGGTGTTACATGAATTATATTCAATGAAATTCCTTTGGAATTTGATATATAATCTTCTCATTATATCCCCCCCCCCTCTTCCCCTCCAAAAAAAAAAAATCTTGTTGTTAAAAATCTAAGTATTTAAACAATAGCTGATTAAAATCAAATTTTTACATAAATGAATAATTTGGTTACAAATATGGAGATTAACCCAAATATTCAAAAAGAAAACTAATTCTAGACAAAACATAAGAAAAAGAAGAAGATTAAACCAATTCTAGACAGAACATAATTTTTTTTAGGATTATTTGTTTGGGTAGAAGAGATTGAAACGGTGTTGCATCGCAGTAAACTCGTCATCTTCTTCTACACGATAATGGGTTCCTTACAAATACGATTTCTTTGTTTTTCGTCAACTAAAATATTTGAATGGCTGAATTTTTTTATACTGAAGTAAGAGATTATATTAAGTTTTTAGAGTTAGTGCATCAAGTTCAATATATACTATAATTTTTTTAATAAAATAATTCCTAAATGGGTATGGTAGCAATTTAAAATGTGAATGTTTGATGTGAGATTTAATTTTGATGTATATTTGTGTTGTTAGTTCTATTATGTGTTTAATTTTTGGTTTTTTGGTTACGTAGTGGAATCTGTTTCAAGATTTGCTTTTGTTATTGGCTTAGTTGGTTTGCAACAGTTTTATTGCTTTTGGGATTTATGCAAAACCAATCTTTTCTATCCTGGTTTTCACAGCTTCCTTAAAATATGTATTGTCATTATATGTCATTCTATTTATTTGTTTATGCTAATCTAGGCAGTGGGTTGTGTTTTTTGTTTTTCTGTTTTTTTTTTTTTTTAATAAAAGATAGACAATGAATTTTGTTCTAGATGTGATTTTCTGATGTGGTGGGTTTGATTTTGGGTGTTTATGTGGTGTTCTGCTGTGATGGTTTTGGTGTGAGATGGTGGTGGGGTGGGATGTGGGGCATTGATGGGTGCTGGCAGCGAGGTGGGGTGTAGGTTGTGGTGGGGTGGTGGGATTTTTTTTTTTTGTATTTTTATATATTGTTGGTTTTTTTTAATGTTATTTTAATATTTGTATATATTATTTTAATATATAAAATTGAAGAATAGAAGATGTGATATATGGTGAATTATAAAATGGTTTATTAAAATAATAAAGTAGTGTTTTTGACATGTCAAAATAACATTTTTATAGAACACATGAAAAATTATTGTGCTAAATTAGCAGTGCTTATGTTACCTTAAGTCCATACTGCTTCTCCACTATTTTCCTCAACTATTTATATTCCTTCTCCGGCGCCAATGCTTCATCATCCATATAGTTTACTACAATTACCCCTTTAATTAATATCTCACACTTTCTCTCTCTCCTCTCCTGCTCTCTGTCTCTACTTCTCTCTGTTCGCTCTATCTCTCTTATCTCACGCTAAAATTCAGATCGGCGGTAGCTTTGGGTCACGGTGGAAGCACGAGGTGGATGTATGGGTTTGGGTTTTGATTTTTGGAGGAGCATGGCTACTTTTGGTTTTTTTTTTTAGAGTGAAAACATATGCAATTCATTAATTTAAATTAAGAGAGTCACAGTACATAGCTTCAATTGCAGGCAAAGGATCTTCCTCCAGCCAAACAACCTCCTCGTCTATTTGTCTAGCATATTTAGCCAACGCATGGGCCACAGCGTTCGCACTACGTTTTACAAAGCTAACCTCCAACCTACAAAGACTAGCAGCAATACACTTTATATCCTCATATACATGACCCAGACGAGACATATTTGGTTGAAGAGAACTAATAGCCTTCATGACTGTGTTGTTGTCTCCTTCAAGAACCAACTCCATGAACTACGCTTCCACCGCAAACTCCATTGCTCTCCGGCAAGCCAACACCTCCGCTTCCTCGCTGTCCTGCACCGGTGGCCTTCTAGCTGACAAAGCTGCCATGGCTTCTCCCTTGTCGTTCCGCACCATCACTCCTACTCCCGATGCATCTATCTCAACGAATACCGCTGCATCAAAGTTGAGCTTGTAACTTAAGCCAACTGGCGATTCCCACTTCTGCACCAACCCAGCACTACTCTAAATAGCCAATAGCTTCATTGCACCACGGTACTCCTGCAGCACATCTGTTGCACGCTTGACCAACCGCAACGGGTCTTGAAGCATCCCACCGTGTATGACCGAGTTTCTTTGACCCCAGATAACCCAGCATTGTACCAGGAACAACTCGAGCTCCTCCACTTCCAACTTGTCCATCATCTCCTCAAATAAATGGATGAAGTCTGCTTGGCCTCCCACCCTTTTTTGTATCCTTCCTTGACAACCAGCCCACACATCTCGCGCTACCCCGCAACTCCACAGTACATGCATCACCATCTCTGTTTCTTGTTTACATAATTCGCACATCCCATCCTCAATGATTCGTCTGCAAGCCAGATTCCCCTTCGTAGGCAAAATTTCCTGACAGGCCCTCCACCCAAATACCTTTATTTTATTTGGTAACTTGAAGTTCCACAGTCTAGGCCATATAAGTCCTCTGTTTCTCACACCTGAACTCTCCTCCATACCATTCCTTTCCCTTGACAGACCTCTTGCAATGTAGTATCCTGACTTAACCGAATACACTCCATTCTTATTAGGCAGCCACACAAGCGAGTCTAGTATGGACCTTCGACTCAAGGGAATGCAAAAGATAGCTTCTGCATCCTCTCTATGGAATTTTCCTCCAATCAAACCTTGGTCCCAACCTTGTCTATCCCAATCTATTAGCTCACTCACTCTCCAATCCTCTTTTGCTTCTAATGGTGGATGGAGTACTTGATTAGTTGGATGACTTGGAATCCATTTATCATGCATGAATCGAATCGAGCGGCCATCTCCAACCCTCCAACAACAACCCTTGTTCAAGATATGTTGGGCTGCAAGTAAACTCTTCCATACAAAAGAACTGTTGGGTACATCTGTTGCTTCCAAAAAACTGCCCCTGGGAAAATACTTTGCTTTAAAGCACCTAAAAACCAATGATTCCTTCTCATGTAACAACCTCTATCCTTGTTTGGCCAGCATTGCAAGGTTGAAATTTCTTAAATCACGGAAACCCATTCCACCTTCCTTCTTAGCTTGAGTTAACACATTCCAACTTTTCCAATGGATTTTCCTCTCATTGCTCATTTGCCCCCACCAAAACCTCGCACATAAAGCATTGAGCTCATCACAAAGCTTCACTTGTAGCTGGAAAACCCCCATAGTGTATGTAGGTATAGATTGTGCCACTGCTTTTATAAGAATTTCATTCCCAGCTCTTGACAATAATTGTCCCTTCCACCCCTGAATTTTTTTCCAAACCCTATCCTTAAGAAAGGAAAAAGTTTGGTATTTGGCACGGCCAACCAGTGTAGGCTGCTTTTGTTAGAATGCAAGCTATCATACAATCTTCATCAATGGTGGACAGCAATCAAACCATGAGAGAGATGAGAGAATTGTATATGCTTCAATATATAAATATCTGATGCTCTGCCCTTTATATAGTAGGATCAGAGGCGGGAAAAAATAAACTGCTCAAACTAACTTCTGATCTACCCAATACAGATGTGACAAGTGTCCAAATAGAAAATTAACCAAATGTTATATACAGACTACATGTAGCTTAAGCTAGTCTAAACTCTCTTGTAAACTACTTGTACTACTTGTAGCTTAGGCAGTCGTGTACACAATTTAATAGGAAAAATTTGGTATTTAGACAGTTTTTAGAAATTTTTTTTGTGAACAGTATGCGCGTCAAATTATTTAGTTAGTTGGACTGATTTTGGAACTCAAGTTTGGCAAACTCAAGTTCCGGCCCAAAATTCAAACTATAGTGGCGTTTTTTTAGTGGCGTTTGTCAAAAACGCCACTATATGTACCCTATAGTGTCGTTTTCTATAAACGTTGCTATAAGTACTAAAAAAACGCCACTATAGTGCTTGCTTTCCAGCCCAAAGTCAAGTTTGGCAAACTCGAGTTTCAAAATCAATCCAACTAACTAAATAGTTTGACACACATACTATTCACAAAAAAATTTTCTAAAAACAGTCTAAATACCAAATTTTGCCCAATTTAATAGCTTTGGGTTTTGGGTTTTGATTGCAGTGGATTTCAACCGATGAAAGGTGGCTAGTGCTGGTGAATCTCAAACCTTCTAACAACATGGATTTTGTCTTAGAGTGCAGCAGCTACAATTTATGAACTCAAAGAAGATTAGATCTTTCGTTTATTTCTTTTTGTAAGTGAGTCGGAGCTAATTTCTTTCATGTTTTTTTTTTTTTTTTTGGTCTTGTGCACAAAGTTTCATTCTTTCGTTCCTGAGGCTTGCTTGAAATCAAGCCAGCTACTGACAAATAGAACTTTCGAATGGTATGTATTAGTTCTGGGATTCAATTATGAATTCACTAATTTGATGTTTGATGTTTGCTAAGTTATTTTCTAGTCCAAGAGAGACACCGATATTAGTGGGATTCAGTAAAGGTCTCTGCATTGGAGTATTCAACTCTCAAGAAATTTTATATTAAGTTACTATTATTGATTAGCAGATATAACCATGTGGTTTACCCTAAAACTATGTCCAAATTATTACTAAAGCAAGACATTTTTTCTTTTATGAGATTCACTCATTCAGTCATCCAGAAAATAAAATTAGTTCTGCATTTCATTATCTGTGGGATTTTCCGTTGCTTACTGAAGTTTTTAACAATATCATGATTGTTGGGTGTAAATATTTACCTAAGAACAAATTGGGAAAAGAGGACCAAATTGTCACTTTCTTGTTTGTATTTTTTGCCAGTGCGTCGTTGCTAAGTGATAAGATTTATTGTTAGTTATTTTTTGTTTGATTCACTACATTCTTGTAATTGTTGCTAGGATTTTTGAACATACATTTCAAATATTAGTTTTTACAAAACCCTTCCTTCTTGATCTTGTTTTGTCTTTTTTTTTTTTAAATGTGTTTTTTGTTTTGAGAGGAGAATGACATAAAAGAAGAGTGAAAATACCTATTTACTCCTATTTTTAACAGATGTGAAACTTACCTCAAGTGGGTAAATTGACAAAATAATTTTAGGCCAAACCATAGGTGAGTTTACTGCAATTTCCCTGGTCATGTTTCTCTATATAGGTGTATTAGAGTTGTCATTGAAGCAATGACAAAGATTGGTTTCATTCTGGTGAAAGATGTCATAATTTAAAGCTGCATGAAATTGGACTCCTACAACTTCTAAAGATGCATTCTCAAATTTGCTACCCAATGGGACCATGAATTTTCCTTGTTGTATCTAGCTTAAACTTTGGGCAATAGACACCAAGGCATCTCCTTGGGCAACTAATCCAATATGAAACATCAATCCTCCAAAACCTCAAGCATGTCTCATAAAATTAGAGCCAAATCCTACTAGGCTAAAGATGCTTAATATGCATTATAATACCTCACTTGCCCCCTTAAACCTTCATTACCTAAAGGGTCAAAAAGAACTAGTCAAATTTGTTAGGAAATATGTGAGAATTGTTAGAGACATGTGATGTAAATTGGCTAATCCTTTGACAAAATACACTTTACTTGTAATTGGGTAGATCTAGGATGGATTTAGTACTTCAAAAAACAAGCGTTCAAGTCTAATATTGAAGCCATACAAGTCTGACCTTGAAACAAGTGAAGAAGTGTTGTTCATTAAAGCTCGACAGAAGTCTAGACAGAATCCTTTCAATCGAGGTTTAATGTTGAAGCTCGACAGAAGCTGTATCTGTCGAGAATTACGAAATTAGAATTTCTAGATCTGATTTCATGCATATCCATAAGTATTTGTGTAGGGTTTCTTTTCTCACAACCTTAGAAATATATAAAGATTATTTTAAGAGTCGTCACGAGTGATGCAAAGTGATGCAAAGGTTGTTGCAATTTTTGTTACATGCATATTGTGACCGGCGATAAAATTTTCCCTAGTTCTTCATATTCTCTGTAGAAGCTACTGCGTTTTTGCACTAAGGATTTTGTAACCAATGAGCTTCCTGATCTTCATCATTGATGAACTGAAAAATTTTGCAGTCAACATCTTCCTCAAGTTGGTGTGTTAGTCACGTACTAGGATCCATGCATCATTGATTAGTTACATATTGGAAGTCGTACATTGAACGAAGAGATTGCCGCTACATCACAAGTCCAATTGGATATTGGGGTAAAGGTTCAATTGTAGGTTGATATTGGGTACTAGAATTCCTTTTACTTGTAACCGTTTGTTTTGATAATAGTGGATTCTCGGGAGTGATGACCTTAAATTCACCTGATGGGATTTTGGCTCAATGGTTTTCTCCATTCGTAAACAAATCACCTGTGTCAAATTTATTTTCCACTGCATTTAACGTAGTTAGTGATTTGTTTATGCTACCACGCTTATTGCATGTTAATTTGACTTAATTAACTAACTTGGATAATTAAATAATTGATTTGTCAAATGGGTCAATACATTTTTGACCTATCAAATTGTTTCATAATTTTTTTCATAATAACAACTGAGACCATGCTAAAAAGCCCAGTCAGTGAGTAAGCACATGAAACAAGCAAAACCCATTAGGATGAACTTTTTATACCTTTACCTATGACTAAATGTGATACAACTCATTCAATTCTCTGATGTAGATGATTTTGGGGTTTAAAATGTCAAATTTTCCTTAGATTTGGAATTAACATTCCCCAATGCTAATGCTCTTACAGTAGCCATTTAGTTTTCTTTAGTAGTAATGACAGAAAATTCCAAGTTTTAAAACAACTGATTGATAATTTAAATATTTGCAACCAATTAACTATCAAAAAATTAACTGGAAAGAATGAAAAGATACAGCACCACCAATAATTTCATATATCTGGGTAAGCTACAAGCCTACAACGTACCTCAACTTTGTCAGGGAGTTTGACCATGTCACAAGCTAGTTTGAAAAGTTCCTTATTTGACCATGTCAGATATTCCATAGTATTATGATGATTATATTTTGATGCAAATTTCCTCTTCTTCTTTTTCATAAAAAGTTAGCTGGTTTGTCATTGCCTCCTATTTTTGTTTTCCTTATCATTATGCATTGTTATTTCTCTATTTCTGTTTTTTTGTGAGAGTTCATTAGGGTACCCTTTCTTTTGCAGAATGAAAATATTGACTCCCTTCCCCATTGGTCTGAAATCACCCTTGGTTATTTGCAGTGATTTTGGCTTGTGAAAAGGAGTGGGAAGAAAGAGTTATCACGTGGCATTTGTAATAAGCCTCTTGGCCCAATGGATCTGGGGATTCAGTAAGGGGGCTCTGTTTTTTAGCTGTGAGACCTGCAAATTAGCTTTTGAAAATTGAAAAAGCAACTGATGTAGAATAACTTTCATCTTTATAAAATTTAAGGGAAAAAAATCTACAAAATTTACGATGTGCAGGAATGAAATAGTTCTTTATTCTTGGTCTTCTAAACTTTATTTCTTTCATTCCACTATCACTATAAAAGTCAAAATGTAACAGTTTCTTTCATTTTATGTAAAGTTGTATTTAAAAGTTTCTATTACAGTACATATGTTACCACGTTAAATTCTTCCCGTTGCATAATGTACTGTGTTACCACTTTAAAGTCTTCCCATTGCATAATGGAAAAGAGCTTGTGGTGGTGACACTCATGCTCCAGACTCCAGTCTCCAGCGGCACGAACAGATGGAGTGCAAAATCAATATCAATCAATACATATATAAAAGCAGAGACCCCGTGTGAGAAAGCTAAAAGCATGAGGTTCTGTCAAGTGACACATTGTATGACATTCTTTTCATTTAGGTATCCACCTCATCTAAATTTAGCATTTATGTCAAACTATTTAAGTAATGGCAAATGCATTTACTTCAATATATTAATAAAATTCAAAGAATTTGTATACATTTATAACTTTACATGCTTTAAATTGATACGAATGGATCTAAAAAATCATGGGAAATGTAGGAATCAAAAAAAAAAATTCAATTTTCTACATAAGACTAACTTCATTGCAGAATTGCAAGAGTCGAATTCAATGAATTTGGTAAATATTATTTGTCTCCACATTTGTCCAATATAAATCCCCATTTCCATTGGACTTAAAAATTAAACTTCCATAATTTTCTCACAATATCTTTGTTTTTCTTTCAGAGAGGTATTGTTTTTCTTTCTAAGAGGTATCTTAATTTTCAAAATATTACGTTCGCATTAAATATTTTGTTTAGATTTTATGTATACGTTTTTACTTATGTAGCATTGTAATTTATTTAGGCTAATTTTTTCATATTATGTGCCAATTTATATTTTTGGTTTTCTATATGATGAATATACTTGGTAAGATCTATTTTTGGCTACTTTTAGTTCAATTAAAATTTGGAGGTTAAATTGTGATATTATTGCATCACTATGGCATTATTTTTTCTATTGCTGTATCATGAAATTCTAGAAATTTTTATAACTAATTGCTATAAAACATAAATAATACAAGAAAAACACCTAGGAACCAGCAAGTTTGTAGGTGACAATGCAAATTATGATCTAGTGACATTTCTTGGTTGCATAAATTAGAGGAATTTTCCCCCCAATGTATTTAGTTTGAATTTAGTTTTAGTAGAAAACCTCATAGATTAAGTGTGGCTAACAATAATAGTATTCATGAAATCAATGAGTCATAAATAATTTCTTACAAAATTTATTAAAATGCACCGCACATCGCGCGGGATATCGGCTAGTTTATTTAATAGTGCAAACTTAAAAGTTTATGTTTGGCAAGGATGCTTTGATGAGATCTACAATGGAGAGAGAGAGAGAGAGAGAGAGAGAGAGAGATTCTCTACTAAAAGAATATGTATTTTCAAAGATGCTTTGAGACCCAACTCTAGAGGTAGAGAATATTTTCTGAGATATGTAATGTCATAATGTGTCTTTCCTTTTTGCCACATCCGTTGTACAAATATGGATTTTAATGGAAACGAATTAATGAAAATTCGCCTATGTTGTGGATGAAGAGTCACAATGAGTAGTAAAATTGTATCAGTTGGGGGATTGTAATAAGGGAGGGATTTTTTTTTCTTACAATGATTCACTAAGAACTTATTAATAAGCATGTTCTTTAAGCATCAATTAGCTTTATAATGATTTAATCATAGCAAACACTGCATTATGAGAAGGTGCGCGATAATGATCAATTTGCTGAGAGCTCCTGACTGTTCATTAAAGCTGCATCAAGCAAAATCCACATGTATAATTGTTCGATACAGCATAAAGATCACACACAAACTGTTGTGTACAGCACGCAAGGGCTAGTAGGGCATATTGCCAAATATTTCACTAGAACAAATTCTAGGAAACTGAACTGTTTTAGCTAATAAGTGGACAGATATATGAGCATTATAAGCATGATGAAAACAAATTGCATTGGAAAATTTTCACCTTTATTGACATGCATGATTGAAGTAACATTAGCATTAGTTATGTTGTTAGATGTTGCATTATATTATTCATGATTTTTCCTCGTGCTGGAACAACACTATCAATGAAATGCATGAAGATGCTTCAAACAGTGAGCCCATATAAAGGCTACATCAGCAAGCACACACCATATAAGATTGTTGTTTAACAGGATGAGTCTGCATCATAAGAAGAATTTCTTGTATAAGTTTGCCTAATAAAGATTGACATGTTTAAACCTATTATTATGAGTTATATTAGATTACCATTTCACTGCAAGGGTTGGTGTCATACTAACAAACAATTCAAAATCCAAAACAAAGCTTCACTTACAAATACATCATCATTACATATTTGGTTTGGGAAAAAGCAGAATATGGTAGTTTCAATGTTTAATTTATTTACAAAATAGCTACGGTGAGGTAAAAAAACATTGATTTGTCAAAAACAGGACGGAGAAAGAAATGATTTATCCCAAATGTGTTCTTTTACTGCATGTAGCCTCATTTATCTGCAAACCAGATGATCCCTGAACTGAATTTTGACAAGACATAGTAGGTGTCGAGCTACTTTCTGCAGCATAGAAGTCATCAGCACAAAGCACAGCATACTCTGTGTGTCTTCAACTGCTTCCATGTCTATCTCCAAATTATCATCAAAAATCAAATCATCCCAGTTCTTGCACAACCCCTCATAATCCTCCCTGCATCTCCTCAGTAGCCAATGATTTTAGTGAACATATACTAAGGACTCTGCATGACCTGCATTCATCAAGTTCCTCTTCACATTACGAATATACTCAAATGTAGTCAATGCTCCTCCTGTGCAAGTGCTCTTAACACTTTGTGACAACACTTTAATTGCCAAACTACACAACTCTGGAGCACTTACACCATATAAATCCCACCATGACAGAGCAGACATTCTCTCTCTATCTTCTATAGCCTGAGGATGAGCAAAAAACCCGTTGTTGCTGATGAAATCACTCAGTTGCTGTCAAACAATCGAAACTTCCTTTGAATCCCGTACAAGTCTATCCACAGCATCTAAATAAACTTTGAGTACATCAAGATCAGCATGAGGTTTCCTTCTTTTGTCAGCACATATGCAAGAGTATGTAGAGGCACGTCCATCTTCTCCCATCGTCCAACAAGAAGATTTCGGATAACTTGACACAAATCTGCATTATTAGATAAAGCTAACTTTATGCATCCCAGCATGTCACCCATTCTTACTAATATGCTCCCAATACAAGCTCTATCTGAATCACAATGGTGAATTACATCCCTTATCATTTTTGTAAATGTCAATATGATGATCTTCAACTTCTTCCCAAAGTCATCTTCTAGAATAGTTCTTCTAACCTCTTCATGATCCATACTTGATTTTGACTTACCTTTCTTAAGGTTCTCCCATTCCTTGCTCAAAACCATGTTAATTAGATCATTCTTTAAGCGAAGAATGCCCTCTAAAACAACAAAATGTTGTCCATCTCTTCTCTTTTTTACTTGTAAAACATCCAGTGCAGAAAATTTCCGAAACATATACAATGATGAACTATGGTTTTAATGTATTTCATGATTTCCTTCGCCTGATTATATCATTTAGCAACAAAAACCAAACTTGGGTGTATAGAGTTTACAATATCTTTCAGCAAGAGACTAAGAGTATGAACAGTGCACCCTGACCAAAAAATATGTGGGTACGTTGTTTCAATACTTTTACCAGCAGCCTTACAAGTGTGTGTATTATCAGTAAAAAAAATTGCACCACTAGTGTAGTAGTGTTTGCCCGACCATCTACTGAAATATCACTTGAAATATCATCTCCTGAACAGTTAATGCCACTAATAAGCATTGCCTTACCTTCTAGTGTTTGCCCGACCATCTGACACTATAAAAACTCCATATGTTGCCCAAAGTTGTTTATAGTCATAGAGATCAATGCTTGATCAACTTTTGCTCTTTCCTTGTCAAGAAGGGCAGTCCTTATCTTCTCTGAACTTGGTGGCCCATATCCTCTAGGTGCTGCATTGATAGCTCTCACCTATCATTATGGAGTGAACAAAGGACAGTAACTATGAAATATGATAGAAATTGTTAAGTCGGGATGCTATCATAATTGATTTAGAACCATTGGAGCTATGATAAATTCTTGAAATATAATCATGACATCCCTCCCAAATAGAAGTTACACCAGAATAGCCTAATGAAAGAGCATCTTTTCTAAACATATAATTGGTCATGTAAACTATGGTATTTCAAAAAGTAAGATTCCAAGCAAATATAAGCAGAATGTATGAAGACCATTAATAAAACTAAATAACGTAACCTATCAAAAAAGGAAACATAATGCTGCAATGGAATTTTTCTTTCTTTTTCGAAAGAGTTTTAGTGACTTATTATTACATTGATATCATGATCGATTATCATGTTTTTCTTTATAGGTGTATTAGAGTCTAGAAAGCACGGACGCGGCTGGGAGGGTGGCGCACCCGAGTCCGACGCGGCGCGACGCGCGACGCGGCGTCCGACGCGGTTGACCGCGAGTCCGGCCGCGTCTGAGTTTTTTTTTTTTTTTTTTTTTCTCGGATTCGAGCCGAATTGGCTGGATTCGCGCCAACGCGGCTCGATTCGCGCCGAATCGGGATTATTCGGCCAGAATCAGGCCGTATCGGCCATATCAGGTCGTATCGGCCGGCGACTGATACGGCCGGAAACGGCCGAAATTGGCCTTAAAACTCGCCGGAGCAGCCGAAATTCTAACCTCAGATGTGTTTTTTGCCTTCTTCTTTCTTTGTTTTAAGAATCAAGTATATTAATGTGTTTTTTAAGAATATTTTTATAGTAAAAATATATAAATAATATAAATAAAAATATTCTTAATAATTTTTTAATCGCCGAGTCCCGCCGCACCCGCACCCTACTTTTTCAAAAATTGCCGAGTCCCGCATCCGCCCCCGCACCCGCACCCGAGTCCCGAAACGCACCCGTGCTTCATAGATTAGAGTTGTCATTGAAGCAATAACAAAGATTGGTTTGATTCAGTGAAAGATGTCACAAGTCACATATCCCCCATCACAATAAAAACCTATCCAACCACAAATCTTACCTTGAAAAGTATTTCTGAGTCTGGCTCAAAGAGGTTCATCACTAGGAGTCTTAGAAGGCTGAATAAATTTGGACTCCTACAACTTCTAAAGCTTGCATTCTCGAATTTGCTACCCAATGGGACCATGAATTTTCCTTCTTGTAACTAGCTTAAACTTTGGGCAATAGACACCAAGGCATCTCCTTGGGCAACTAATCAGTATGAAACATCAACAATCCTCCAAAACCTCAAGCATGTCTCATAAAATTAGAGCCAATTCCTTCTAGGCTAAAGATGCATTATAATACCTCCCTTGCACCTCTTAAACCTTCATTACCTAAAGGGCCAAAAAGAACTAGTCAAATTGTTTCATAATTTTTTCATAATAACAGCTGAGACCATGCTAAAAAGCCCAATGAGTAAGCACATGAAACAAGCAAAACCCATTAGGATGAACTTTTTATACCTTTACCAATGACTAAATGTGATACAACTCATACAAGAGCAACTAAATCACCAATGTATGTGTGTTCCAAACTAGCTTAATTGGTAAAATTTCTAATAGTTGAATAAGAGATTTGTGATTTAATCTTTATCTAGAACAAAAATCAATCGGTGTCTTGGTTTAATGATAAAAAACTATCATTAAAAATGAACATCATAAGTTGAAACTCTCTCAAAAAAATAAAAATAAAATATCAACCGTGTACAATTTGACGGGAAAAAAAATCTTATGCATTTGTTCAATAAGACCTCATTCACTAACACCACAAAAAAAAAAAAAAAAAAAAAAAAAAAAAAAAAAAACACAATAATTCCCAATTGTCCCACATGGTCCACATCTATAATTATAAATACAACAAAAAGGTACATTATTCATAAACTGAAAAATAATTCACTCCATTTTTTCTAATTCATTGGAACCACGAAATTCAGTATCTTTCACTAAACGAATTTAGGCAAAAATAAAAATAAACATCATCACATTTTCAACATGTTAAAATGTTGCATACATCACCACTATTGATTTTGAATACACTAATGTTCTGTTTGGCTGCACAAAAAATTTCTTCGACTCTGACTTGTTTCTTTCTTTTTCATACTTGTTTGGTTCTCTGTGAGCTGCGGGTAAGCTCAAAATAGCTCAATTACATATAAACACCAGAATTATGAATGTGTTTTTTCCTATATCACATCCTCTATTTTTCACAGCAACCAAAGTTTGGTTACCAAACAGACTTCAATGAAGTGATTAAAACAAAACGAAACCTAGCATGTGAAAGAAATAAGGCTATTTTATGTAAGAAAGGCAGGTGCTCCTCAAAAAAAAAAAAAAGTAAGAAAGGCAGGTAATCTAACTTTCTTTCACAAAAATGACAAAAGGGGTACTTAACTCTACTAGTTACTGCCAATAATAGGTGCAGAAAAAGCAAACTACGTCGTTTCCTTTTGGATACTCACACACATAAAGAGACCCCTAGGCCCTAGCATGTGTAAGATTTTTTTTTTTTTTTTTTTAATTTACTCGTCTAAATTTACCTATTTTTTAAACCCACTATTTTGAAAAATAAAGTTGAACAAAGAAGTAATTACGTATCGCATCAATTTGTCTTATCAAAATTATTACAAAACTTGTGTCCACATATTTTATTATTACAATTAATTTCCTGACCTAACTATTTACACCAGGAACTATCAACTAAAACTGTAGAGAGAGACAAAAATCCGACTAATTTTTTTTTTTTTTGGCAATAAATAGAGTAATTGTTTATTAATTTTTCTATCTCTCACAAAATTGTGATAAAAAAGTTTTTGTTTTGGAGAATTTTGAAAAACACTCCAAGAAGTATCTCTCTTTCAATCAAATCAAAGACAACCCCATCACTTTGACAGATTGACTTGACAAAGCAATTTCAACAAGGAGCCAGAGTTGAATCAAATTACCCAAACCACCGGGACAGGCGAAAGCACAATAAAGTAAAAACCCTATGACTATAACAAAAGCCACAATTTTTGCCACGCGATTAAAGTGATGACTTTGTGACACTGTCTGGATTTTAACCGTAGCTTTTTCTTATTGAATAAAATATTTATTAATATTTTGATTTAATGATAAAGATAAAGAGTTATCATTAAAACTAAATATTATATATTAAAATTTTTTATAAAAAATAAAAATAAAAAAGATAAATTATGATAAAATTAGGAGTTTATTTAACAACCTTAGTATTATTGAGCGAAATAATATTACTGATCAAAAGTTTTTTTTTTTTTTAAAGATGTAAAATTTTAAAGAAACAACTTCTCAACCATTATTTTTATTTTTTTTAAAGATGTAGAATTTTATGACACTTAAATAAGTTTACTGCTAAATATAACTAATTAAAGAAACAACTTCTCAACCATTATTTTTATTTTTTTTAAAGATGTAAAATTTTATGACACTTAAATTTATTGTTTGTTTAGGGGCATTCATGGAAGACTTGGTTCCCTTTAAATTTTGTAGAGATAATTATATGTTACTCACATGTGATTCAAGTTATATTTTATATGCATGTATTATCTTCTTCTCCAAAAAAAAAAAAAAAAAGTTACTTATATGTACCTTATTACCTGTGATTTGAAAATATCATTTTTTTTCTACTTAAAATTAACTCTCTTAAGCTCCATAGTCTATTTCTAGAGAATGTTTGGGATTTTTTTTTTTTCCCTTTTTGTCTTCGATATTTTTTTGAAAGTAATCTCTTTTAATTTTTTTTTTCCTTCTCAAAAAAAAATAAAATAAATAATTTTTTTTTTTTAAATAAGCTAGTATGTCACACATTTAACATAAAAATTACAAATATATATATATATATATATATATATATATACATCTTTAAATAAACACTATACAAATAAGTTACAAAAAATGACAGGTAGTCAAATGGACACCTAATTAGTAGTAATCACCCTTTAACCTTAAAAATAAAGATAAAAAATGTATTTGTTGGATTTTTGTTTGTTTGTTTTGGTCTCCCTGCCACCGCAACAAATTGGGAAAAAAAAAGTGATAAAAGTTTATTGTGTCAGTACTTGTAGGGATTATGAAGTTATCATTAGAGCTTTACTTTCTAAGGTGGTTGTTCATCCTGAGTATAGCCACGTGTTGCAAGACTCTCTTGTCTTAGCAAATGATTTTAGAATTTATAATTTTGTTCATATCAAACATGTAGGTATCTCGATTGCCCATTTTCTTACCAGACGTGTTAAGTCCGGCAATGAGCTGCAGGTTTGGCTTGAGGCCATTCTTAAGGATATAGCTCCTCTTGTAACGAGGGATTTTTTGTAATTTTTCTCTTTTCTGTCTTAATATAGTTTGACCCCGGGTCTGGATTCTCGAAGAAAAAAAAAAAAAAAAAAACCCAACTCCTTGCCAATATGATGATGCATATGGGAGTGGGATATGCAGGCAGAACGTACAATTTGCTTGCCTCTCTCTTTTAAGTACTATGAGCATTTCTTTCTCAAAAAAGAAAAGGTACTATGAGCATTTGGGCAAAAATATAAACCAGGTTGTAGGCCTTGTCGTTATGTAAACCACTGAGACAGGCAGAGCCGCAGAGCACAAAAACCGGTTCGACCACGACAAAATTTATAATTTTTGTCATAATTTTTGTTGTTGTTGTTGTTGTTTTTTTTTTTTTTTTTTTTTTGCCTTTTGTCTTGTAACTTTTTTTGTAAGTAATCTCTTTTAATTTTTTTTTTTTTTAAATAAGCTAGCTTTTAATCTTTTTGTCACACATTTAACATAAAAATCACAAGACAAATTAGCTACCGAAAATTGATACCCAAATGGACACCTAGTCAGCCTTCACCTTTAAAAATAATGATAACAAAATGTATTTGTAGGGTTTTTGTTTGTTTGTTTAGTCACACCCTGCCACCACAACAAATTGGGAAAAAACTAGCTTGGATGGCACCTGCAAGGCAAGTGCTACCCTTTTGAGTGAGAAAATTAAGCTAAAACTTATATTTGAAGAAGAATGAAACTATGTATTTAAACTTAGAGTATCTATTTTAATATATGAGTATTTATTTGCCATGATGGTTTCTTAGAACCTATTTGTTAAAAGTGGTATCCATTCACTAAAAACTTCTAAGAGTGATAATGAATATCATCTTCTTCAAATAATAAACAGTTTAGTTTTGCTAAGACACTATCGCAATATATAAATTTTCATAATGAATGATGTCATATTCTACAATTGAAGGTCTTCATCAAATACTTGCAATTATTCATAATAAATATTTTGTTATTCATACTTTCTTTTTTACTATCTTACATTTTATGAGTCTAGCCGTGATATTTAGCTTACTTTGTTTTTAATGAACACTCTTTTAAGTAAGAAGAGGAAAAAAAATAGGATAACAAAAGGCATATGTCATTGAAGTTTCCATTAGATAAAATTTTAAATCTAGAATATTTAAACCTAAGAAAATCAATTTCTTTAGGTAACAAATAACATATATCACCATTCCAACTTTCTAAGTATGACTACCACATAAAACTCAAAATACACATAAAAAAATTTTGAGACATTAAAATTTAGTAAGAGTCTTTTAGACATTCTATAATAGAACATTTTAAGAATCATAAGATTTCAAAATATTTCCTCGGTTCAACTAAGAGAGTAATATTTACCCTTTTTTTGCAAATATGTATAATATTTACTACTTTTGGTGTGTCTACATTCTACGCTGCAAGTTTACATTGAAAAGGTACAAAGCAAACATATAAAAATCATTAAAAAATAAAACAAACAACAAAAACAAACTCAAACCAAACTGGCCATATTGAAGGGGAGAAAAATAAGAAGAAGAAGAAGAATAAGAGAGCTCACCAATTAATTCTCCTTATTTTAAGGCTTTTAGCTAACAATATTAAATATTAAGTGTTACGTTTACAATATTTTTACAACAAATTTTCAGTAATATGTTATTAATGATTCTAATTTGAACCCACCATTAAAATTATTTTTTCCTCACCAATAATAGTCAATAATAACTTACTACTTAAAATTTCTTGTGAAAATATTGTAGATATAATATTTTTTTAATATTAAAAATTTTCCTTTCTCACCTAAGCTCAAACCTTTTGGCTTGTTAAAAAAAAAAAAAAACAAACAAACAAACAAACAAAAGTTGAATAAACCAATGAGTACTGTAGCCAGCGCCAATGGCTCCTTTTATATAGATATTATTAGTAAAAAGTGATGAAGGCGATTGTGTTGGTAGGTCCAGTTAGGATTATTGCTTTATGAAAGCAAAACCAACCCAATGCCAACATGTGTTCATGCACATGGAACATGCAGAGAACATACAATTTGCTTACCTCTCTTGAAAGTAATCCACGAGCATCTGAGCAAAAATACATTCCAGGTTGTAGGCCTTGCCTTTATGTAAACCACAAAGACAAGCTTGGGGATGGCAATTTTACCCCACCTTGCCTAACTCGCTCCTCTTCGTTTTGTTTCGCGTAAATTTTTTCCACTCCACAAAGGTGATGGGGCAAAATTTTAGCTCTGCACCATGAGGCGGGACAGGAATAGGTTTAGACTTTTTATATCCATCCCGCCCAACCCCTCCCTGTCCTTGCCCCATTTGCGATGCTAAGGGTTATAATTATATATTTTTTATATCCTAAAACCCTACTATTTAAATAACATATTAATATTAATTTATTTTATTCTACCCAATTTGGTTTTCTGCCTTTATTTTGCTATGTGTTATATTATGAGTTTTTTTTTTTTTTTTTTTTTTTTTTTTTTTTGTGATTGTCTTGTTAAACACTTGAATATATTATTCAATTTTTTTTTTAAATTGATTTGATTTGATTTGATGGGATAAATTTAGTTATAATTTCAAGTATATTTTTATTAATAAAATAGGTTTCATTAAAAAAAATTATACTAACTATAGGACAAATTAACAAAAAGTAAAGTTTTACGTGGTGGGATAGGGCTTCGTGGGGCCCCAAGGGGCTAGGATGGGGTGAAAAAGTTTTATCTGTCATGCGGGACGAGGTGGGGATAGAATAAGACAAAACCATACGGGGCAAGGACGAAGATCCCATCCTTTGGCCCCGCCCCGCCCCATTACTATCCCTAGACAAGTTAAGTACCAAAAATGTCATGAACACAACAAAATTCGTATTTTTTGTCCCAATTTGTTCACGTGGCAAATTATGGATGGTAAGTATATGTGAGTCCACAACTCCACCGCTCATAACTTGCCATATAACCAAGTTGAGATAAAGTTGTGAATTTAGTTGTGATTCTAGAAGGACGGATCCAAGATTTTAAGTCAACGGGACTGGAGTATAAAGAAAAGAAAAGAAAAAAACTCCAAATAAGCATATATATAGTATTAAAAAATTATAAATACACAAAATCATTGTTTCTAAATACAGTAAGAAGCATTCATCTACCAACAAAGACAAAAACAAAAACAAAATAATATTTTTTTTAATACGAGGCTGGTTAGGATTTTTTTTTTTTTTTTTTTTTTTTGTTGTTGTTGTTGAAGTTAGAACATTTATAGTGGTGGTGCTACAAATTTTAGTTTTAATACCTCAAAAAACTACTTTATCTGTTTTACCATCCCACTTTACAATACACCAAATATTAAATATTCTATTTCTTTTATCACTTCATTTAAAATAATATAAACAACTCATTAAAAAAATGAAGAAATTAAGAGAGTTTGAGCTTTTTAATTGAAGAAAGAAATATAATCTTAATAAAATATTGTATTTTATTTTTAACAACTTGATACAGTTAACTTGTATTTATACCAGTTTATTGTAATTGCAAAAAATTTAGTTTTAGCCTCTCTAATAACACATGATTTTTTGGTTCTTTAGTGGTAAAATAGTTTTTTTTTTTTTTTTTTGCTAAAATACAATCACTATTGTGAATGTTTTTATTGTTTTTGTAAATTTTTTGGGTTGAATAATTACCATTCGCGATAAACCAATTGGACTGGATGAGGAGAAAAGGGGCCTAAGACTTTGGAAGGGACCCAACTACAAAAATGAAATATATAATAACTAAAAAAAATTGGACCCGGACCCTTGAGCCCCCACTCAGGTCCATCCCTCTAGCATTATTGGACAAAGCACTGCTAACCAAAATTTGGCACTAACTAATTAAAGAAACAACTGATCAACAATTATTTTTAAAGGAAAATTGAAAAAATTTATGACATTAATGGTGTGTTTGGTAGTGGATTTTAGGGGATGGAAAAAATGAGGAATGAAAACTTTTTTGATGGTGTTTGGTTGAGAGAGAGGGGAGAAAATAATGGTGGAATTCAAGTATTTTTTCCTCGGGTCCACCAAAAAGTTTTCTTACCAAAATAAGAAAAAAAATTGATGATGAAAAATTTAATGGTAAATGACAAAAATCCTCATGTGCACTTTCCACAGGCACATGCACATGGGCTGCATTCAGTACGTTCCTTTTTTTTTGAATCTTTTTCTTTTCTTGTTGCTGCAACTTTCTCTTCTTCTTCATTTTTTTTTCCCTTCTTTTGATTTCCTGGACATTGCCTCTTTCCTTTTCTTTTTCTTTTTTCCTTTTCTTTTGATCTCCCTGGGATGTGGACGTGACAATGCTTTTTTTTTTTTTTTCAAGACGTGATTTTTTTCCTAGACATGATTATTATTTATTCAATTTGGGTGATTGCTTTTTCTTTTTTGGTTGTGTCATTTTTTTTTAAATGAACATCATTTTTTAACAAAGGTATATGAGTAAATTTATACAAACTCATTTTTTTCATACCTCCACTTTTTCACTCCCAATCAAATAAAAATAAGAGAAATTAAAAATTTTTCTATCCTCCCACTTTTCCATCTCTCAATCAAACAAACCCTAATGACTTGTTTGGATGGAAGGGGGGAAGGAGGGGGAGTGGAGAGAAGTAGAGTAGAATTGACTAAAAATAAGCTAATTTTGTACTAAATCTACTTTATTTTACTCTACTTCCCCTCTTTCTCCCTCAATCCATTAATTTATTGCTTGTTTAGGTGCATACATGGAAGACTGGCTTGCCTTTCAATTTTTTAGGCATAATTATTTGTTACCTGCATGTGATTCGGTTTTCTTTTTTTACATTATTGTTATGAACTTATTCAATCTATGAAAAGTTATAATGTTATATGTATGGACTATTGACTATCTTCTTCTAAAAAAATGTTACTTATATGTACTTTATTTACCTATGATTTGAAAATATTATTTTTGTCACACATTTAACATAAAAATCACAAACAAATTATATATTTAGATAAAAATTATACAAATAAGTTATCGAAAATTACATATTCCCTAGTCACCCTTCACCTTCAAAAATAAGGATAACAAAATGTATTTGTAGGATTTTTGTTTGTTTAGTCACACTGTCAGTGTCACACCCTGCCGAAAAAAAGTGATGAAGTTTGTGTTGGTAGGATTGTTGTTTTATGAAAGCAAAACCAACCCAATGCCCAATATGTATGTTCATGCGCGTAAAAAATGCAGATAGAGCGTACAATTTGCTTACCTCACTTTGTAAGCAATACGCGAGGCATCTGATTCGGAGCAAAAACCCAATGCCACGCGTTCTCCTGGCGTCACATTCCCTTTTCGACCATGGTCTCACTCACACAACTCTCGTTTTCATTGACTGAAAGCAACATGTTTAGGTCAGCCCAAAACCAACGAAGATTAAAGAAGAGGGTTAAAAAAATTATGGCAGTGTGGCCCACCACTGTTTTTGGATTATAATCCTTAGAACTTTTACTCCTTCTCGGTTCCCACCTCTTCGTCTCTATTGCAGTCTATGACAAGATCTTAAGAAGATTATCCTAACCAATGACTTTGACCAAGACATTACCAACCCCTAAATATAAACGTCATAATTGTAAGGGGAAAAAAGCATTTAATCATTTATGTTTGGGATTGTTGGCAATTCTTCTTTTATTTTTAAAACTAATTAATTTGTCTATTTATATTTTAAAAATGAGCAAACATCTCAATTTATTACCTTTTCAGTTAAATTTAATGAAATGTTTTAAATAAATTATTAGTTATACACCAAGGGAGAGAAAATTAAAGTTAAAGATTGTACTATTATTTTCTTAAATTGTATTTATAATCATTGTAAATTCATTCAATTTAACTGAAAAATAACGGATTGAATGTATTTGCTCATTTTTCAAATATAGACAAAAAATTTGTTGGTTTTAAAGATAAAGTAGGGGGGAATTGTGAACTACTCCAAACTTAGAGAGGATGAATGTATTTTTTTCTCCTAATTGTAATGCACCTGTTTTTTTAATCAACACTATAAGTTTTTGTTGAAGTATTTTAATATTAATTAATTAAAATGAATAAATATTACAACATAAATATAAAAATGTGGGAGTGAATATGAAATATGAGGAGTTAGTGAAATTATTTAATCCTACGTTAAAAAGGAGATAGACTATTTTATTATTTTTAGTTGTGGTGATTAGTGAGTTAATATGAATTGACTCAGATATTAGGCTGAATACGTGCATAAGGGGAGAGGTGAAGGGTGGAGGTGTCAAAATTGATATAGAATAAACAATAAATTAAGAAGAGTAAAGTTTAAAAAGAAAAAGAAAAAGCAAAGAAGGATTCTAGATAAGCATTGGGGAAAAAAATGATTAGGTGGGTCTTACTCTTACATGGAAGTCAATTTGATGAACTTCAAATCCTTCTAGATAAGCATTGGGGAAAAAAAATGAATAGGTGGGTCTTACTCTTACATGGAAGTAAATTTGATGAACTTCAAATCCAAATGCTAATCTAGTATTAAGTCACCATATTTGTTACTAAATTTTGTGGAAATTTGGGGTATTATTTATAGGTTGCTCCTTTGTTTTTGTGGTGGGGGTTTCATAATTGAGGTATCATGTTTATTAGTTTTTTTTTTTTTTTTTTGATAAGTTCACGTTTATTAGTTTATGCAAAAGAAAAAGATCGCATTTCCATACCCAATTAACCCAATCGACAACAAAGGCGAATTCTAATATAAAGCATAGACATGAAACAAAGCATATAACATGAAAAGAAGGAAAGCAACTTTGAATCATTTCTTCCTAGTAAGGAGGGAAAAGAATCCAATAGGCAAATTCTTTATAAATCGTACCTTGTAAGTAATTTTGTATAGCTATTCTAAGAGCTTTTTGTGTGTGTTATACTTTGATATTTCCAATAGGCAAATTCTTTATAAATCGTACCTTGTAAGTAATTTTGTATAGCTATTCTAAGAGCATTTTGTGTGTGTTATACTTTGATATTTGGGGAGGAAGATTTCAACATTGGACGTATTTTGTTAGAAATACAAAAAGAAAAAGAAAAAAAAAAGAAAGAAAAAAGAAGAGAGTACCAATTTATACCTTCACAACATGAACAACAAAACTAAAGAGGTAATAGCTAAGAGCATTCTTATCAAGGATTCTAAAATTTTTAGCATTTGACACTTCAAAAAACTACTTTATTTATTATACCATTCCATTTTAAGATACATCAAACATCAAAACTTCTATATTTTTTACCATTTCATTTAAATAATATAAACTACTCATTAAAATAATAATAATAAAACAACTACACAAAAATCTAGCAACCGGCCAACCCCTTCCTCCACCACCCCTACCACCGCTCCACTTGCCATAACCACCATTGTAGCAATCACAACCCACCATAGCCACCACCACCACAAGTCACAGCACCACCGTGGCAACCACAAAACAATTCTGAATGTGAAAAGCACTATAGATAGAACAAAAACACTATATATTTTCCTTTCCTCCATTTTTCTCGACAAGTAAACAGAGATTAAAGGAAACTCTAAATGTGAAAAAGAACAAAAATTGAACGAACCCCATTATAATTGAACTCAAAAATCAATACATTAATATCTCAATTTTCAATTTTGATTTTTCTTTCCCTCTTTTTTATGGGAAACCAAACAAAGAGTAGTATTAATGAAAAAATAGAGTATGAAAGAAGAAACAATAGAACGAACCAACGTCATTGGATCCAACAAGGAGGCAGTGATCACCGGAGTGAAGAGAGAGAGAAATCTTCGATTAAAGGAGTGGAACCTGGCAGAGGATGACCCATGAACAATCAGACCCACGCTTCAATCCACCCTTTGATCCATGCTCACGATTGCTTCGATCCATGCTCCAAACCAAAAACCCACACTTCGACCCACGACTTCTTCGATCCATGCAAACCCAAGAAGAGAGAACAAAGAACAGAGAACAAAGGGAGAGAATAGAGAACAGAGGGAGACCATCAGACCACAACGGACCATCAGACCACATCAAACCCATGACTGTTGGACCACCATTGCCGAACTAGAACCATCGTCAGATCACATCCATCGGGAGAGAGAAGAGAGAGAGGAAAGAGGAGAGAGAGCTGTGAGAATAAAAAACTTTTTTTTATTTTTTTTATTTTTACAATTCGGGCTACAATGAACTTGTATTAATACAAGCTCACTGTAGCAGTATGCCAAAAATTTT
Source organism: Quercus robur (assembly GCF_932294415.1). Classification (NCBI taxonomy): domain Eukaryota; kingdom Viridiplantae; phylum Streptophyta; class Magnoliopsida; order Fagales; family Fagaceae; genus Quercus; species Quercus robur. The sequence continues at coordinate 15,042,963 of NC_065534.1, read as the reverse complement.
ACCATTTGAAAGCTTTGATGGAGTTGCTTTTTTGGTGTTTTGATGCTAAAATTTAACATATACCCCTTTTAGCATCCTTAATGGGAATGCTCTAAAGATGGAAAAATGCTCTATTTTGCTTGATCCATCTTGCCTAGCGTGGATTTTCTTCACTAAAAAATGGGATGGGATAAGGACATGCCACAGGATTAAACCCTTAAATCCAAAAAAAATTCATGAATAAAGTGTTTGTTTGACAAAGATTATTTTTGCCAGCTTATTTTACTATTCAGTTAATATTTGCTACTATTCATAAGCCTCGCTGTACTTTTTGATATTGTGTATGGGTCCCATTGTACTATTTCAGCTAATTTTTACTTTTATTTATAGTACTTTCAGTAAAAAGTTTTCAGTTCCAACAAAATAAACTGATTTCAAATAGACTCTAATTTTATTTAATTAGGAGAATTTTGAAATCCACCCAGGGACAAGAGAAAACATTTTTTTTTCATATATGTGGATTATTTCAGAGTTAAAAGAGTCCTCCCAATGCAGTCCTAGTTGGCAATACAAAAAAGTGAAACATTTTACAAGGAATAAAGTGAGCCCACTTCCCAACCAATAAAATCAAAATATTCTCTTAAAAAAAAAAATTAGGATCTCTTTAAATATTGTTTATTTGTTGAAAACTGAAAATTTATTGCTAAAAATATTATAGCAAAATATTAATTAAAAGACAAAATACTGTTCACGCGTTTTTGTGCTTTGACTGGTTCACGAAAAGTACTATGAGACCAGTCAAAAAACGTAACAATAACGCAAATGCATTTTAAACAAACGCACACTTAATAAGCAACTTAGGAAAAATGTGCAAATAAAAATTTGGATACATCAATCATTTCAAATGAAGCATTTTTTTTTTCTACTTTAGATAAATATGAACAAGCCATTGAATGATATTCCTTTCCCACCAAAAAAAAAAAAAAATTTTGATTCCTAGTTTCCTACACTTCACTGAATAACAAAAAAGTAGTATCAAAGATAATTTAGATACATATGAAGTCTTCTAAAGTATAGGATATGCCCACAAATATGAAATGATAGGAGGAATTGAGTACTTTTTTTGATAGGAAGAATTGAGTACTTAATAAAAAGGAATAGATAGACTTTAAAACAATTTAACTTCGTGAAAAAGATTTGGTATACGTAACGACAAAGAATATGAAAAAAAAAAAAAAAATTTGTATTGTGCTCTGACTCTCTCTATCTCTCAGCCCTCATTTTGCCAATAGTCAAGAGGTTTTTTTTTTTTTGATAAGCAATAGTCAAGAGTTCCTTCCATGCTAAGCCTAATAATACATAATACAAGTTTATACTAAATGCTTTAACTGGTATTATAACTTCGTTAAATCAAAACGTGGCCTGAAAGCTTCGAACATGTCTAAGTCATACTTTTTCAATAGCATTTTCTTCAACACATGTCAAGGTGGTCCAAAAGTTGGGGTTTATATAGTAAGGAAAGGATTGAAAAATCAATATCTTAAAACATTTTATTCTGTTTACAATGTTCCAGCCTTTTTCTCTTTGTTCCTTCCCCACACAGACCTTACGTGTTAAGCCTAAAAGGAAATGAATCGTCTCCCACCACACTACGCAAAGGATTGTACGGATTTTTTATAAACAATTGGTGGGGTCCACAGTGACTCCACCAACGACCTAGGAACTCCTATTTCCCAAACCACGTCACGATTTTCTGTGTACCACATCGCCGCCTAAAAATTTGTATGTCGTGGGTGATGGCTCGCTAGGAATTAGGAATTAAATAATTACTGGTTTCTTCTTGGGCAAACCGTATGGTACTCTATATATCCAATACGATTTCTTCTCTGTTCCCAATAAACCCATCTTTGACTATTTTACCCCCCTTGGGTTTTGTCTTCAAATTGACACCAGCCATCAATGCCAACACTTCCTCTCCATGTTTTAATGGGAAATGTCAATTAGTACGTGGAAAAATTATATTGTTCTTGTGACTACGTGAGCAAGTTACTTATTTATCATTTTATTAAAAAAATTTTATATTTAAAATTGTTGAGTAAAAGTCAGTTTTTATTTTATTTTTTGTTATAAACTGTCTTAATAATGTTAAATAGGTGTGAGTCTTGCAATATCATAATTTCATTATAAAAACCATATAATTTTTCCTTAGTATGTTTTAAAGAGGAGAGACTATAAGGTCTCACTAATAAAAAATTTGCATTAATTAATGAATGGCTAAAAATACGACTAGAGTAATAAATGAAACTAAAAAAAAAAAATTTACCCTCCTAAATCTACAGTCTAGACTCAATAAAACAACAATCTGACATAAAACCATTTTGAAGACCAATAATTAAATGCGCCCACTTTTCAAGGGTGATGAACTGAAAATTCTCTAATTAAAGACGTTTTAATATTTGTTCGGTTCGTCATCAAAAACGACTTGTTAACGACTACTCATGTTACTCGAAAAAAGAAAAAAACTACTCATCTTCCCCACTCGCGGCATTTTCAATGGTTTAGCGGTTTTTCAAATTTTTTTTAAAATTGGGTTAGTTGAAAAGGTAATTTAAACGTTCACGATAGGGATCGAATTGGGTATTAGGATAAGAATTGGAGGGTAAAACTGTCAGAAAAGAAATTAACACGCCGTCGCCCAAAAAATTAAATGCTTATATTTTGATTTTCCACACGTCTTTTGCTTTTCTTCTTTCTATTTATTTATATACAATCTACTCTCTTCTTCTTCTTTGCCTCTTCCACTCTTCTTTTCGCTTAATCTCTCTCTCTCTCGTAGTCATTGAAAGTCTCAAACACTTCACTGAGTTTTCTCTCTCTCTCTCGCGCACACAATGTCACGACGTGGCGGCGGTAGACAACCGGACTATCGTCGTGATCAACCGTCACCGGCGTCTCAACAAGGCGGTGGTAGAGGCAGAGCTGGTGGCGGACGAGGCGACGGCGGTGGTCGTGGCGGACGAGGCGACGCCGGTGGACGAGGCGCCGGAGGTAGAGGTGCCGTTGGTGGAGGAGGAGGAGGAAGAGGCCGCGGTACTGTTCCCTCTAGTTTCTCTCCGGTGCCTGCTCCGGTTGTTTCACAACCATCATCGTTCGCTTCACCTTCAACTTCGGCTCCGCCTCCGCCTCCGCCTCAGCCTCAGCCTCAGCCTCAGCCTCGGCCTCAGCCTCAGCCTCAGCCTCAGCCATCGTCGTCCACGGTGGCTGACCTGGCCAGAGGTGTCGAAAGGACAGTCACATTGCAGGATCGACCTCCACAGCCTTTGTCCTCGAAAGCCGTGGTCGTTCCGAGAAGGCCTGGCTACGGAAGCGTCGGAAAGAGAATCCAAGTCCGAGCAAATCATTTTCTCGTTGAAGTCGCCGATAGAGATCTCCACCACTACGATGTGAGTATCTTATACACAAACTTCGTCTCCTTTTTTTTATATACGTTTTGTCCTTTTATGCCTTTTTTTTCAATGCTCCAAAATTATTTCTCATCATCCTGTTTCATATATTTTATTTTACTCTTATTTTTTAAGTCTTCGTTGATTACAATTTTTTTTCTCTTTATTTCTTGTCTTTGAATTTTTGGTTTATTTCAAATTTTTTTTTAAATGTGTGAAGTTGATGTTTGTGTTAATGTAACAATCGGTCTAGAAATGGAGTTTTGTTTCTTCTTCTTTTTTTGTGTTTATTTATCTATTATTTGTTTACTGTTGAAGAATCGCATTTCAGCAAGACTGATAGCACAATGTTGATTTTTAGTCATTTAAAAAAAAAATCTGTTGATTAATTTTTTTTCTTCATATTTTATGTGTTCTTTGACCTTTTGGTTTTCAAATTTTTTTATAAAGTGTGTGAAGTTGATGCATGTGTGAGAATCAGTGAATGTAAAAATGGAACCATTAATGGAGATTTGTTTTGTTTTTTTTTTTTTTTTTTTACTCTCATTTCAGGGCTAATGGCTTTCTGTTGGTAGTAGTTTTTGTTTTTGGGCATTTATCTGAGGACTCAATATGTATAGAATGTAATGCAGGTGTATATTTTGTGCTGGTTTAGTTGACTATAGCGCCTGAGATAACTTAAAAGAAAGTGAATCGGAGTTGATGTTTGTGTTAATGTAACCATCGGTCCATATATGGAGTTTTGTTTCTCCTTTTTTTGTGTTTATTTATTATTTATTTCCTGTCTAAAAATCTCATTTCAGCAAGACTGATAATTTTTTAGTCCATTAATTTTTTTTTTTTTTAAATTATTTATGTGTTCTTTGACCTTTTGAATTTCAATTTTTTTATTTATTATTATTATAGTGTGAAGTTGATGCATGTGTGAATGTAAAAATGGGTCCATAAATGGAGATTTGATTCTCATTTCAGGACTAACGGCTCTCTGTTGATGGTAATTTTTGTTTTTGGATATTTATTTGAGGATTTAATATGTATTGAATGTAATGCATGTGTATATTTTGTGTTGGTTTAGGTGACTATAACACCTGAGATAACATCAAAGAAAGTGAATCGGAATGTAATGACTCAGCTAGATACAATGTACCGAGAGTCACATTTTGGTAACAGAAGGGCTGCTTATGATGGCAGAAAGAGCCTTTATACTGCAGGAGCATTGCCGTTTACATCCAAAGAGTTCATTGTCAAGTTACAAAATGAGGACCATCCTGCATCTTCATCTTCCGGTTCTGCGAGGTATTGTTCTTTCATTCTCTTGTTGGGTATTTTCAATTTTGTGGTGGTTTAAATTTTGTCTGATATGAGTTGCCATTGCTCTGTTTTTTGAGGTGCAGAAAAGAACGCCAATTCAAAGTGGCAATTAAGTTGGTTGCTAAGCATGACTTACAGCACCTGAAAGAGTTTTTAATCAGTAGGCAGTCAGATGTTCCGCAAGAAACAATTCAAGCTCTCGATGTGGTACTCAGAGCAGAACCATCATTGAAGTAAATATATCTACATTTTTCTTCTATAGATATGGATTAAAAAAAATTAAAAAATTAAGACTGTATTAACTTGGTGAAAATTTGACATATAGGTATACTGTTGTGGGGAGGTCTTTTTTTCATCCTAGCTTGGGTACTCAAGGAGAATTGGGTGATGGTATTGAGTATTGGAGAGGCTACTACCAATCTCTCAGGCCAACACAGATGGGGCTGTCTCTAAATATAGGTATTCCTCATTCATATCTATGCTTTTTCGGTATGTTTCATTCAAAGTTGCACTTGTGTTATATTGCTTCTAACATATGATTGATTTTGTTGCAGATGTGTCAGCCAGAGCATTCTATGAACCACTTCTTGTGATTGACTTTCTTGCAAAACATTTCCGTTTTAATCTGTCAAGGCTGTCTGATCAGGACCGTATTAAGGTTATTTTCTATGCTGTATGATGTGATTGTTGATGAATAAATGTGACTTTTGAAGTAAATGTAGATGATGATTAAAGTTAGCTTCCATTGTACCCAAAAAAAAAAAAAAATTGAAAAAAATTATGTGATTAAAGTTAGCCAACAGTGTAAACATGTACAATCACATATGCTATCTTCAGATATTCTGTTGGCTATTACTTGAAGTTTTACTTTCAATGGCTTGTTGATGATGTACTTATATAAAAAAATTGGTTTGTTGATGCATAAATTAGCTCCAATGAAGTAATTCTGTTTTGTTTGTGAATTTCAGATTAAAAAGGCTTTGAGAGGAATAAAGGTTGAGCTTACTCATACGGAGTATGCAAAAAGTTACAAAGTCACTGGTGTTTCAACACAACCAGTTAGCCAGTTAATGTGAGTAACTAGACTTTTGTATTTGTCCTCTTCCACTCTCCCCCTCTTTTGCATCCCTCTTTTATTGGTGTATTTAGTATGTAACCATAACGTTGTATGTGGTGAATATAAATACCAATTCAGCTAGGTAGATTGTTTGCATTGCTCTTTTTTTGTTATTGTTGGTTTTTTTTTTTTTTTTTTTTTTTTTTTGGAGTTGAATACAAAAATTGAAAAATAAATAGGATTTTATTTAATGAAAATTCCATGGTTTCTTGACAAATCTCAAGTAACTGCCTCCCTCCCCCTTTTTGCCTCTTTTTCTAAATGATATCTTTTATGACGTTTATTGGTTTGTTCTATTCATTTGCAAATGCTCTTAGAAACTACCCTTTCTCATGGATTTAAGTTTGCTTATACTGCAAATTGTTTTCTAGTTGTATTAAGTTAGCAATTTAGGTAAAAAACACTTATGTGATAAGAATTTGTCTTACTAGTGACTTGTTTATTTGTTGGCTGTGTTTCGATTTTTTTTTTGTGCTTTGAAATTGTCTTCTTCAACTTATGTGTTTTTTTTTAAATAATTTTTTTGGGTTAATTATGTTCATTTTCCATCAGGTTTACCCTTGATGACAAGAAAACAAAGACATCAGTTCTTCAATATTTTCGTGATAAATATGGCATTGTTCTCCAGTATGCATCTTTGCCTGCCCTTCAAGCTGGTAGTGATTCGAATCCAGTTTACTTACCGATGGAGGTTTGTAAGATTGGTGCTGGACAGAGATACACAAAGAGATTAAATGAAAGACAGGTAACTAACCTACTAAGAGCAACATGTCAACGGCCTATTGAAAGGGAACGGAGTATCACAGGGGTATGTTAATGTTGTAAATTGGCAATAATTTGTTCACATCTCTTTTGAATGAGCTTGTATGATTTCCAATATGGATTCGTTGTTGGTAATTTGGTACTGTATGGTTCTCTTTTATTACAGATGGTAAAGCATAATGATTTTAGTAGTCTTAAGCTTGTACGTGAGGAATTTGGAATTGACGTACGACAAGGACTTACAACAGTTGATGCCCGAGTGCTGCCGCCTCCAATGGTAATTTTGTGGTGCTTTGTATGTTTGAGCTATTTTGTCTATATAATACAGTAAAATTTAATGTCATTTCCGTTTTTGCAGCTTACTTATCATGCAACTGGGAGAGAATCAAGGGAAAATCCTAGGATGGGGCAATGGAATATGATAAACAAGGTCAGATGGTGGTTATTTGGTTGTGTAGCTGGTTACTTGATTCCACTGTATTATAATTGTTCCATTCCTGACATTATTTAGCTTGAAAATTCTGTAAAATTGGGTTTATGTTTGCTTTAGAGCATCACCCAAATGAATAATGGTAGCCCAAAATAAGTGGCAGGTAAATGATTAATCTGGGTGTTTCTCAAGTATCAAAGGTTATCTGCCTGCATATTGTGAATGGCTTTTATTATTAGTAAATGTTATTTTAGTTTGATTAACCTTTATAATTTTGATTTTGTAGAAAATGGTCAATGGTGGTAGAGTGTCATATTGGACATGTGTGAATTTCTCTACTCGAGTGAACAGAGATTTTCCGTTCCAATTCTGTGATGAATTGGTCATCATGTGCAACAGCAAAGGAATTGTATGAGTCATATTACCTGGTGTTCCATGTTTACTTTATTGTATAATGTCTAGATCCTTACTGAATTTAGATAATTGACTAGACATTTTTGCACATTTCACCAGGATTTTAGCCGAAACCCTTTGATACCAATACATTCAGCTCATCCTGGTCAAATTGATAGGGCTCTCATGGATATTCACAAGCAGTGTGCAGCCAAACTTAAAGAAATTGAGCCAGGAAAACAGCTTCAGCTGTTGATAATTATTTTGCCTGATGTCACTGGGTCATACGGTGAGCAACTCAATCAGTATTCAGATTTTATAATTAGAATTGGGTTCTTTTGCTTAAAATAATTTTTGTTGCTTTTAGGGAAGATTAAACGTATATGTGAAACGGAGCTAGGAATTGTTTCTCAGTGCTGTCAGCCCAAGCAAGCATCAAAGCTTAGTAAGCAGTACCTTGAAAATTTGGCTCTCAAGATCAATGTGAAGGTTAGTTCTATATGATTTCTGATTGACTAATCCTGTTGAATTCATTGGTGGATTCAAATATCTAAACTGACAATTGAAACTCTTTATAGGCCGGGGGACGTAACAATGTGTTAACTGATGCTATTCAAAAAAGAATGCCTCTTGTATCTGATCGCCCTACAATTATATTTGGTGCGGATGTGACACATCCACAACCAGGAGAGGACTCTAGCCCTTCGATAGCTGCGGTATGTCATGTAGTTTTTTAACCCCTTTATGACTTTATCATGTTAAATGGTTTAATTGATTGATACAGGTAGTGGCTTCTATGGATTGGCCGGAGGTAACCAAATACAGAGGACTCGTCTCTGCACAGGAGCACCGTGAAGAAATTATCCAGGATCTCTATAAATCAGTGCAGGATCCTCAAAGGGGTTTAGTTCATGGAGGCTTGATCAGGTAAGGTCATGCATGATTCTTTATTACCTTAGTGGAAGGAAATATTATTTTATTTTCTCATTTTTCCTTCAATTGTGTCACTCTTTTTTCAGAGAACAACTTATTGCCTTCAGAAGAGCAACCGGGCAAAAACCCCATAGGATTATTTTCTACAGGTATAATTTTTTTTTTTATTTTTTTTTATTTTTTTATTTTTTTTTTTTATCGTGCAAAATTGGATTTCTTCATCATGTATATCTGATGTTATTCTATTTTACTCACAGAGATGGTGTTAGTGAAGGTCAATTTAGTCAAGTTCTGCTTTATGAGATGGATGCAATAAGAAAGGTATTATAGCTATTGTTGTGAACTCGGGAGTCATTGTACTGGGGTGCCCTTATGTATCAGATAGGCATATGTCAGGAGTACAAGGATGAAAACGATTCCGAATCAACATGACTTGATTGTTGAATATTAGTTTTTTGTTGTCTTTGTGTTGACACCTTGGTCTCTAATTTTATAACTGTTTCTTTCAGGCCTGCCTCTCACTAGAGGAAAATTATCTGCCGAAAGTTACTTTTGTTGTTGTTCAGAAAAGACATCATACACGCCTTTTTCCTACAGATAATCAGACAGACAGGAGTGGCAATATTCAACCAGGTTCCCATTTTTGTCACCCTAGGGCCAATTACAGTTTGTTGATTTTACAACAACTGACTGTGTATCTCTGTGTAGGTACTGTTGTCGATACGAAGATTTGCCATCCAACTGAGTTTGACTTCTACCTTAACAGCCATGCTGGTATACAGGTAAAACTTTGGTTCATTGTAGAATAAACTTTGAGAACAGTTGGCTTTATTTATGGATTGATTATGATTTATAAATAGACATACCTTGTAGAGGAATGATTTGAATTCATTTGTATTGTACTTGCAGGGGACTAGCCGCCCTACGCACTATCATGTGTTGTACGATGAGAACAATTTTACTGCAGATCTGTTACAAGGGCTAACCAATAATTTGTGTTACACGTAATTCCCTTCCAATCCCTGGTTTATTTGAATTCCTTCTATGGATCATAAAAACATTTCTGTTGTGTTATTTTGTAACTTTGATCAACTTCCTTTTCAGGTATGCAAGGTGCACTCGATCAGTTTCCATAGGTTTGATATCTTTTATTTCCTTTTATTTATTTCATTTAAATTACAATTAGTTTGTGCATATTCTTATTTCTCTACTGAATTGATAACTCCTATTGCAGTTCCTCCTGCATATTATGCCCATTTAGCAGCTTTTCGAGCACGCTATTACATTGAGGGTGAAACATCAGATGGTGGCTCTACTGGCGGTGAGAACAGAAGAGAGTTCCGGCCCCTTCCTCTGATCAAGGATAATGTGAAGGAAGTCATGTTTTATTGCTGAGATAGGTCTTTTGTGGGGTTTCTTTTGGATGATAGTGCTCATTGGTCCCTCTTTTGTTTCTCTACTGAGATTAGTTAGGCCTTTTGTGGGGTTAATTTTGGATGATGCTCATAGTTCCCCCTTATATGTTTCTATCTTTTGTTAATATGCTCTTGCGATTGGTGCTTTGGTATAGTTTCCATTTCCCAGAGGCTTTAGGCTTTAATTTTCTTTTGGGCATATTTATGTCTGTGAAACTGCTTCTTTGCCACGAGCCGTTGAGCTGTGGTGAGAATGGTGTATAATTTCCATAGCAAAAAGAAAAAGTTCAATACTCAGTATATTGATGTTGGTGTTACAGTTGGCTTTTACTTGATGCTGTTGAACTGTGGTTGTAAGTTGTAACATTCTTGAAAAAGGTCATCGAGTTGCCCGAACTGGGAACTTGGGTCTAGTTTCTGGAAATGGCAATTGTGGTAATGCAATGGTCAAGTAAGATTCGCTTTCAGATCCAACTCAGGTCAATATGACCACCTTGCTCAGTAACATGGAGAGTTTAGGGGTTGTCAAGAAATGCCCCTAGGTAAATTTATTCAAGATAATAAAATGGTTGGGTTTGCAAGCCTATATACATGCAATTGCACACGCACGGATAAAGCACAGGCAATCAAGCCCTGAAGTATTATCCCCTGCAAGTAGGCAGTGGCTCGAATTGAAGGCATTGTCCTCCATGAAAAATGGGATAACTTCAAATTCACAGAACTGCAATTGTTGCTCAATATATGGCTGTTCCTCCATATATGTATATGGCTTTAGTAATTAAATAAAAATTCGGTTAATTGTTTTGCTTCCCTCTGTACAAGCAAAACTAATTATATTTGCTATTTCGATTGCCTTGAACAAAAATAAAGTGAATGGTGATTACCAATGTGGCAGACAATGGCTTTTTGTGTTGCAAGTATCATTTTTATTTTTCTTTATAAGATAGTATTTTAAACCTACGAAAAGTTATAAATGCATATGAATTTAGTATTTTAAATAAAATGTGATATGAATAACAAAAAAAGTCAATTCCCTTTTTCTGAATGAAAAAAATAAATGTAATTTCTATACCCTAGTTTTGTGTGATATACAATTATGTAGGGTAAGAAAAGGTGAGATAATATTGATTTGTTGTTATTCCAACAATCTAAATATTATATAAGTATTATCACAAATTATTAGTTTTGCATGTAGCAAGGAAAGTGATTCCTGACAACGGCCTCAATCTATATAAGTCAGATTTCAGAATAATATGTATTCTAATCAATGGTGAAAGTCAAATTTTAGAATAACCATTTGGAAACAACTTCCTTTTACCTTTTTAAGATATATATAATAGATTCAACCTATCTTTATGATAATTGTTTTTTATCATCAATATAGTAGTCTATAAATTTCTTTTTATCATCAATATAAAAGTCTTTAAATTTGAAAAGTTAAATGCCAAGCATGTAGTAGTGGATTTTAATTCTAATAACAGACAACTATAAAATCCACTTTCTGTATTTTAAAGATAGGATTTTATTAAAAATAGTATGCTTAGATTGTCAAACAGAGCTTACTTTTCTCAAAAAAAAAAAAAAAAAAAAAAAAACAGAGCTTACTTTTAACTTTTAGCATGAATAATAGCTGGATCCTATTAGTTGTGATTTGTGTTACTTCAACTATGCTGATGACTGATGAGTTATAATGTTCTTGGAAAGCTTGCAACCTGTGCATCTTATTATAGGAGTATAAGGACTAGATGATTGAACAACAATTTGCAAATGAGTCATGTTCTTTTTGTTATTCTTTCGTGTGCAGGATTTTTTTTGGTGCAGATTGCTGCAATGGCATCCGCAAAGTTTCCTACGTTAGAAGTGAACTACTCTGATGGTACAACAGTGAAGTTGCCAAAAACTTCCAAATGGAGATATTGTTGATGTGGACGAATTAGCTATCCCAAAGGCATTTGCTATCTCTTTCATTCCGAGCAAACTTGCAGGTATTGAACTATAGTTATGCTTATTTGGATTGCTTATTCACTTAATATCTTGTACTACAACCTTTATGTGCAATAAAGCATGTAACATGTTAAGTGCTCTATGAACTACTTAACATGGTTTCATACATGATATTCATTCTCAGAACTGAGGTCTAGGAGCTGTTTGTGAGCTGGAATAAGGTGATTAAAAATAGTAAAATATAATTCAAGAAAAGAATGATGAGGGAAGAGAGAGAGAACTTAGTATGCAATTCATTCGTTTGTTGGGGGGGGGGGGGGGGTGAGGAAGAAAACTTGGTACACTTAGTAAAAACAGAAATGAAATCTATTATATTGGTTCAACTATCTCCCTTACTTAATTACATATGTAATTCCCTTAATTAAGTTTTCTAAATATCAACAAATGTTAATATTTTCCCTCTTGGTCTAATGATAAAAAGTTATCATTAAAAACAGACGTTATAGAATGAAACTCTCTCAAACAATAAATGAAATCTATCATACTGGTTCAACTATCTCCCTCACTTAATTACATATGTAATTCCCTTAATTTAGTTTTCTGAATATCAACAAATGTTAATATTTTCCTTCTTGGTCTAATGATAAAAAAGTTATCATCAGGAGCGGATATCATAGAATGAAACTCTCTCAAACTATAAGTCTATAGTTGATTGTCACATCAAAATTATTACAAAATTTGTGTGCACATGTTTTATCATTACAATTACCTAACCTGACTATTTACACCAAGTACTATCAAATAAAATTGTAGAAAGACAAAATAGATTCTGACTAAACCTTTTTTTTTTTTTTTTGCAATAAATAAATTTGAGATAATTGGTTGTGAGGGATTGTTTATCATTTCTTCCATCTCTCACAAAATTGCGGTAAAAAAGTTTAGCTTTTACTAATGTAAGCGTATGCCTTTAAAGCATACATTTTTTTTTTTTTGGGAGAAGAAATGATAGTAGACTTTATCTAAGGAAATTTATGTTGTACAAGGGGAAGAGAAAAGAGGGGTATTCTTCTAATCAAACAATATCCTCCTCTTCCTCTTTTACAGCACTAGCCAAAGCTAAGACAACACGATTACATCTTAAAGTTATACTAAAAAAAAAAAAAAAATACTATCCCTAATAACACCTTGCAAAAACTAATACTTAAAACAAAAAGCATAGCCAATTTCCAGCAAACCCTAGGTCATCTAGTAATAAACAATCACCCACAGCCCTTGTGAACTTAGCAATTTGATTACAAGGCCAAGATTCATTACCCCAATACTCATCAGGATGAAAATTTTGTTGAAATCGCCTTAATATAAGCCAAGGGAAAGAGATAGATGCATGGAGTTGAAACATAAATCCCAAGATTCTCCTTTTCTTGATGTTTTGGGATGTTTATAAGAACCAGTAAAGTGCCAAACAACGCCCTCTTGATTTATTATAGCATCAATGTGATGTGAGGAAAAAATTAGGATATCCAAATCCACTCTATCCACCCAAAGGAGGGCCAAGCCACCACCAAATCCAATTCTGGGGACCGTAAAAACCTGCTGTCAATTCCAATTTATTCTTTAATCTGCGAAAAAACCATCCATATCTAGACAAGTTTCAGACAGAAAAAGAATTTCGGGACATTTTTCTCTCGCCAAACAGCGGAGTTCTTTTACTGCCTCTGGGATTCCAAGCCTGTTAGGCTAAAAATAAAATAAATAAATATTGTTCATGTGGCCCAAATCTGGATCAGTGGCCCAAATTTTGAACAGCGTAAGCCTGGCCCAAAAAGCAAAACTTGCGTGACCTGTTATAACAAGAGAATATCAGTCAGTTATCCACTAAGTCTGAGAGCAATAGAAGTTACCAAAAAATAAGGAGAAGTGCAGTAACTGTTTTGTCTACTATAAATAAAGATTAAAAGTATTATCACAAGGACACAACAAAAATCTGAAAAACTTGATTCACATACCCAGTCAATGGAAGGATAACTTCATGTTTGTAAGTGCGTTTGCCTCACATGAATTATCAAAGTATGGTTTTGTAATTTAACTTAGGTGTTTGTGTGACTTGAATTTTTCCTACTTGTATGAACTTGAATTCTGAATTAAGATATCTATATATTGTGATTACATTGATTGTTCCCTTATTTTTCTTAGTTGAATATTTTATACTTTTGAAGTCCTATTAGTTTAGGCAGTGGCAGAGGCCATCAATTTGGTGCTAAGTTTTGTCTAATAAGTAGTTTATTCCAAGAAAGTTTGTATTCTCACAAACAAAGCCCTCAGCAGTAAAAGCTTAAAATCTTCATGTTGGAGAGGAGGGGTGGAAGATTACCCCCAACAAATGTTTGAGAAACATTCAAACTATCTGAACAACTAGCTTGTTTTTTGCGAATTGAAGAGTTCAAAGAAGATGAGGCTGGTGAAGGTCGCTTATCCGCGTGTTGAAGCTTAGGCAAATTCTCAACAGGAGTTTGAAAATTGGAACTCCAAAAAATACGTTTCCATGATCTCAGAGAAGGTTCTTTTTGGCCCAGCCAATCCTCAGTATAATTGGGCATACTCTCCTTCTCCATATCCATATCCATATCCATATTTGAATTATCCTCATTTGAATTGTTGTTATTCATATCTGTCAATATTTTCCCCTCAATACGCTTAGAACTATCTAGCTTTGTCATGGCTGAGTCCCTCCTATTTGAAAAATCTACAGCTGGGATCAGATTATGCTTATCTAAAATAACTGATGATACCGAAAACAATACCACCAATGAGTCACACGCTCCTCGTTTGATCGCAAATGGCACCTACACAACGAAAAGGAGTAACCTAACAGAGAGCACCGGTGTGGTACCGGCCAAATACCCTCCGAAGGTCAAGTTAGAACTATTCTCACTGCTCTAGAGTGCTAGAGAGGGTAAAATTATGCGTACCTCAGGTAACGAGAGTGCTAAGGTTTTTATAGTAGCAAGGGTCATCCCTCTTTTCCTTGGAGTAGAAGTCTTTTCCTTATAGGAGTCCTTTTGGGCGTATTTTCCGGGATCCTTTCCTTATAGGAGTCCCTTTGAATATTCTCTTGCGTGGGAAACAAGTCAACTCTTGACTTATGACGTGGGAAGCAAGTCGACTTTATGATTGGTCCGTCGGCCTCAATGCATCTCCTTCAGCTTTTTGGGCGTCACTTGGTGAAACCGTCAGTCTTGGAGGCCATCAAATACAACCGTCAGCTATTGCTCCGTCTATTTATTTATTGAAGACAGCATAACACCGTCAGTCTGAGGCTCTCTCCTTTTTATCCTCATCAGTTGCCCCCTACTCTATATGCTTGACGTTTAGAACCGTCAGCATGTGGAGTTATTTCTAAAGAAGAATTACGAATGATTCCTCGGGCCGCGAGCTATTTAATGCAAGGTCACGTGGCGCGCGGTAGTTGGTCTCGTTTCTGGCACAGGCGTCGCCTCGCGTTTCGTGCATTTTCCCCCTATATAAATATCACGCCTCACAGCCTTATTTCGCTATTTCAACCTAGAAGATCTTTCAAGAGAGAAACCGTCGCTCTTACAAACGATTCGTCCCGTCAACTTTTACCAGTACCGTCATCCTTCAAGTTGTTTCACTTATTCAAGATCCATTTCACCTGTAAGTTCCTCTTCCCTTCTCTTTGTTTCTCTTTTTATTTTTACTTTTGCCCAAAGAATTTTTTATTAAGAACGTCAGTCTAGGGACTTAGGGTGTATCCGTCACTTGTAGGTAGTCAGATGTCAAGTGACGCGTCGAGTGATCAGTCGTCAGTCCGCGACGGAGCGGGCTACGACGAAGTTTTTGGCTCAGGTCAAGAGTCCGACGGCTTTTCTGAGTCGTCAGGAAAAGAAACGTCAGCCCAATCCCTTAGTATTGACGTAGAAGACGGTGTCGAGGGAGTTAGGGAAAAAATGTTAAGTGAGGTTGAGGTCCAAGGGATCGATGAGGAAGTTGTTGATGACGGTAATTGGGAGGAAGGTGACGAGGAGATCGATAGCGACGGAGGTAGAGGTGGTAGTGACGGTAGTGAGGATGAGGGTGACGAAGAATCCAGTGAGGGAACTTCGGGGAGTTCTGGAGGTAATCGTCCCTTCATCCTTCCAGAGGAGTGGGCCGTCAATAAATTTCTCCCAAAGATGAGCAATAGAGTTTTTTCTGAGTTGCGTATTCGTTTCCAAATCCCAGATCACATTCCTCTCCGTCTCCCTAAAAAGAATGAGAAGTGTTATACAGGGAGGACGGCTGATGTGGGGATGTATGATGCCATGTTCGCAGCTGGCCTTAGACTTCCACTGACGGCTTTACACCGTCGGCTGGCGGATTTCTTAGGATTGTCCGTCAGCCAGATATCTCCGAATGCCTGGAGGATCTTTATTGGTGCTGAAGTCCTCTGGGGTCGTCTGAGTGGGGGGAACCGTCAACTTTCGCTTGACGAGTTCTTTTACTGTTACAGACCTCAACATAAAGTATCCGCCAAGGGGACATATCATTTTGCACCCCGTGAAAAGAGCTTAAGATTAGTGTTTGATATGCCGGATTCGAATAGGAACTGGAAGAACAGATTTTTCTTTGTTAAGGGGACGGACTGGGTGTGCCGCCCGGATGAATGGGACACGTTGCCTGGGGGTTATTTTGATAACACATGGGCTTATATTAGGGAGTCAGGTTGCCCCCGTCTCTTTCTTTTTACCGTCGCTTTTCATTTTCACCGTCTCTTTTAACACCGTCTGTTTCCTTTTGTTTCAGCCGTCACTCGACCGGAGGTGTCTGACGAACAAAGGGATTTCATCCGCCGGATACTCACCATCTCACTTGAGCAACGTAGGTGTAGGGATTTGATAACCCTAGACACTCTACATTTGTATTGTGGTGGTCCTGAGCCGACGGTCGAAGCACGGAAGTTGGAAGAATTTTCAAGAAAACGTAAGTAAATGCGTTATTTAATCCGTCTGCTACTACTCATCCGTCAGATTACTTATCCGTTAGCTTTCTTTGTGCAGAGATGGAGGCTGCGAAGCAAAGGGTGAGGGCCGCTGCCGCCCGTAAGAAGGAAGAAGATAAAGCTAAGGGAAAGGATGGAGCGTCAACTCCTCATTCCTCCTTGAAGGGCTCAATCAAGAGGAAATCTGACGGAAAGGATGATCCTCCTTCTAAGAAGGTGGCCGTCACTCCTACGGACGTGCCCTCCCAGAAGTCATCCCCCAAGCCTAGTCACGGTGCTGGGAAAGGAGTGATGACTTCCTCTGGTCCCGTCATTGAGGGGCCCCGTTGCTTGCTGACTCACAAGGATTATGCTGTCGAGAGTCTGGAATCTCTTATCAAACAGACGGATCTGGATCCTTGTGCTCAGCTTGGGACGGATGACCTGGGGGCGTCAGCCTTCTTTGATATTGCACGGGTACGCTTCCTTACTTTGATTAATCTGATTTTTACCTTGCTCAATAGCTGACGGTTGTGTTTCCTTCAGGCCTTGGTTCGTGTTAAAGCACTTCAAGACCGATGCGTGGCCAAAGAAGGCGTCGTCTCTTGGGTGAGGAGGCAGAATTCCACCCTGATGGATCAGCAGGCGCAATACAAGGAGGCCGTCCGTCTCTTAAACACAGATCTGAAGGACGTGAAGGAGAAGTTAGGAGAAGCAGAGGGTGAGCAGAAGAAACTTGAGGAGGAGGTTTCATCTTTGCGTGCGCAAGTGGTGACGGCTGGGACTGACGCAGTTGAAAAATTTAAGACAACTCAGTCCTTCATCGACTCCTGTGCTGATTACTATGGCGCAGGTTTCGATGATTGTCTGAAGCAAGTGTCGTTAGCTCATCCGGAGCTGGATCTGTCTGGAATCACCATGGATACTTCCGTTCCGATGACTCCTGCCGCTGATAGAGATGACGAACCCCTCAGCTTGGATTCTTTGTTTAATGATGCTGGGGTTGTTTTGGCCCAGCCTGCTGTCGCTACCCCTGCTGGACCTTCAGATCAGATTGTGAAGGATAAAGCTGACGGGGTCTCCAAGGACGCTCCTGCCGCTTAATCCTTTATTAATTGTAATTTTTGAACAATGTCTTCAAGTGCCCGTATGTTTGTTGGGCTTTTTGCTTGTAATTCTATCTACCCCCTGTTGTCCGTTACTTTGAACATATACACTGACTTTTATTGTTTGACTAATTTTAATGAGATCGCCTATTATTTTTATATTTAGCCTTTTTTGATTAGCTCGTCATCTTTACAGGCTTGTTGGTTGGAGAAACTTATTTGTAAGTAGTCTCATTTTTTGGTAAGACCGTCAATAATTTGACCGTCTACCATATAAATTTTTCATCCATTGGACCGTCAGTTTATTGGACCGTCAGCTTTTAGCTTTAGCCTTTTCGGTCCGTTATTTTGATGGCCATTAGCCTCGATGTCTTTTGACATCTCCGTTGGTCCGTCGGTTTTGAAGGCTCGATCCATATGATAACTCTATCTATTGGACCGTCAGCTTTTAGCTTTAGCCTTTTCGGACCGTTATCTTTATGGCCATTAGCCTCGATGTCTTTTGACATCTCCGTTGGTCCGTCGGTTTTGAAGGCTCGATCCATATGATAACTCTATCTATTGGACCGTCAGCTTTTAGCTTTAGCCTTTTCGGACCGTTATCTTTATGGCCATTAGCCTCGATGTCTTTTGACATCTCCGTTGGTCCGTCGGTTTTGAAGGCTCGATCCATATGATAACTCTATCTATTGGACCGTCAGCTTTTAGCTTTAGCCTTCTCGAACCATTGTTTTCTTTGGCTTTTTTAGCCTTGATGCCTTGACATCTTTCATTAGTCCGTCAGGTTTTTCTTTTGTCCGTGAGTTATGGACTTAGTCGTTTTTGGGTCGTAAACTTAGTGGACCGTCGGAGGAAAAATATACTTCAGCGATTTCTGAATAAAACTCCTCTTATTGCCATGCATTTAAATAAAAGTAATTAAAACCAAATCCTGCCCCTTGGGCTAAAAAAAGTATTGTTGCGAAAAAACTAAAGTAAACGATAAATCTGAGGAGTTAAACTATAATTTGCTGAAAAATAAAAGAAGTTGGTCTTCATGCTGCTGCTTCTATTGGTAGTACTTCCGTAGGTGCTCGGTGTTCCATGGATGTGGTAGTTTCTGTCCCTCCAATGTTTCAAGGTGGTAATTACCTTTTCTCTGCCACGACGAGACTCGGTAAGGACCTTCCCAATTGGGGCCGAGTTTCCCTTGGGTAGGGTCCCTAGCGGCGCCCATGACCTTCCTAAGAACAAGGTCTCCGACTTGGAAGTCTCTGTGTCGGACCCGAGAGTTGTAGTATTTGGCCATGCGATCCTGGTACCTAGCGAGCCTTTGTTTTGCTGCTGTCCTGATCTCATCCACTAGGTCGAGCTGTAGTCACATAGCTTCATCGTTTTTGTCCTCATCATGGTTATGTACCCTATAGCTTGCGAGTCCGACTTCTGCCGGGATGACTGCTTCGGCTCCGTACGCCAGGCGGAACGGTGTCTCTCCTGTGGGTGTTCTTGCCGTCGTCCTGTATGCCCATAGTATACTTGGCAATTCTTCAGGCCATATACCCTTCGCCCCCTCGAGCCGAGTCTTGATGATCTTGAGCAAGGATCGGTTTGTGACTTCGACCTGTCCATTAGCTTGAGGGTGGGCGGGGGAGGAGTAGTGATTCTTTATTCCTAACTGGGAGCAAAAATCCCGGAAATGGTCGTTGTCGAACTGCCTCCCGTTGTCCGAGACAAGGACCTTAGGAATGCCAAACCTGCATATGATGCATCTCCAGACGAAGCTCCTTACGTTCTTCTCTGTGATTGTGGCCAAAGCTTCAGCTTCCACCCATTTCGTGAAATAGTCGATACCTACTACCAGGAATTTCAGCTGTCGTACGGCTGTAGGGAATGGTCCCATAATGTCTAATCCCCACTGTGCGAACGGCCACGGGGCCGTTATTGGGGTCAGCTCTTCGGTCGGTTGTCTAATAATGTTGCCGAACCTTTGGCATTTGTCACAGGCCCTAACGTAGGTTTCGGCGTCCTTCTGCATGGTGGGCCAATAGTAACCTGCTCGCACAAGCTTGTGTACCAATGATCTGGATCCTGAGTGGTTTCCGCAGATTCCTTCATGCACTTCTCTCATAATGTAGTCCGCCTCTTCCGTACCCAAGCATCTTAGATATGGTCGGGAGAAACCTCTCTTGTACAGGACGCCTTTTATCAGGACGAACCTTGCCGCCTGGACTTTAAGTTTTCTTGCGGCTCCCTTCTCGTCTGGCAAGATGCCGTCTTTTAGGTACGAGACTAACGGCGCTGTCCAGCTGCTGTCGGAGCATATTTCCTGCATGTCACTGATATCTGTCAGCGGGGAAAGCTGTACAAAGAAGAGTACATTACCAGGGACGACCATTCGTTCTGCTGAGGCGGCCTTCGCGAGACGGTCTGCTCGCTCGTTTTCCCCTCTGGGAATCTGGATGATTTTCGCTTCTAGGTTGCCCACTCTTGCCCTTACTTCATCAAGGTACTTCTTCATCTTTTCGCTCTTGCACTCGTAGTCTCCATTTATCTGGTTGGTGACGACCTGTGAATCGCAGTAGACGACTACCCTTGCAGCTCCTGCTGCTTTGGCGAGGTCGAGTCCTGCTATCAGAGCCTCATATTCTGATTCATTGTTGGTGGCGGGAAAGTTTAGACGGACCATACATTCAATGGTGTCTCCTTCAGGCGATAGCAATACAATGCCGGCCCCTGCGGCTTGCCTGTTGGATGATCCGTCCGTATGTATGCTCCATTGAGGGGACTCTGCTGCTCCCT
Organism: Quercus robur; assembly: GCF_932294415.1. Taxonomy (NCBI): domain Eukaryota; kingdom Viridiplantae; phylum Streptophyta; class Magnoliopsida; order Fagales; family Fagaceae; genus Quercus; species Quercus robur. The sequence goes on along the minus strand of NC_065534.1, from coordinate 15,022,374 downwards.
GGTCCTCGTCGTGGGTGAATTCAGCTATAAAGTCGGCAACAGCCTGTCCCTTGATGGCGGTCCGCGGATGATACTGAATGTCAAATTCGCTCAGCTCGATTGCCCATAATGCCAGTCGTCCCGCGGCCTCGGGGCTGCTCATTGCTCGCCGTAAAGGCTTGTCAGTCAGGACGTTTACCGTATGAGCTTGGAAGTACGGTTTGAGCTTTCGAGCTGCCGTGACCAATGCGAAGGCAAGTTTTTCCATCGGCAGGTATCTTTCCTCGGCACTGCGAAGCGCTCGGCTTGCGTAGTATACGGGTTTTTGCACTCTTTCTTCTTCTCTCATCAAGGCTGCGCTAACAGCTGCGGGGGAGACGGCCAGATAGAGAAAAAGCTCTTCTCCCGGCTGCGACGGGCTCAACAATGGTGGAGAGGAGAGGTAAATCTTCAATTCTTCGAACGCTTGCTGGCATTCGTTGGTCCATTCAAAGGATTTTTTCAATGTTCGGAAGAAGGGCAAACACTTGTCCGTTGCTCTCGACACGAACCTGTTAAGTGCCGCTATTTTTCCATTTAGGCTCTGTACCTCCTTTACACTTCTTGGCGGTGTCATTTCCATAATGGCTCGGATCTTATCCGGGTTCGCCTCGATTCCCCTTTGAGACACCATGAATCCCAAGAATTTTCCTGCCGTTACTCCAAAGGCGCACTTCCCTGGGTTGAGCTTCATATTGTAGGAGCAGAGTGTATCAAACGTTTCTTTGAGATCTTCTAGATGCTCTTCCTCCCTCCGGCTCTTAACTAGCATGTCGTCCACGTAGACCTGGACATTCCTCCCAATCTGTTGCGCGAACATTTTGTTCATGAGCCTTTGGTACGTTGCGCTTGCGTTCTTCAGGCCGAAGGGCATGACCTTGTAACAGAATAGGCCTTGGCTGGTTACGAACGACGTTTTCTCCTGGTCAGCTTCATGCATTCGGATTTGGTTGTATCCCGAGAAAGCGTCCATGAAGCTCAGCAACTGGTGTCGGGCCGTGGAGTCTACTAGGACATCGACCCTCGGTAAGGGGTAGCTATCCTTGGGGCAGGCTTTGTTAAGGTCGGTGAAGTCCACACACATCCGCCATTTCCCGCTCGCTTTCTTCACCATTACTACATTTGCTAACCAGTCGGGATAGTATACTTCCCTGATGAAGCTTGCTTCCCGTAGCTTTCTGACTTCTTCTGCTATGGCCCGGTCTCGCTCCGGGGCAAACACCCTCTTTTTCTGTCTGACGGGTGAAAAGGCGGGCGACACATTCAGCTTATGCACCATGATTGAAGGATCTATTCCTGGCATATCTTCATGACCCCATGCGAATACGTCTCTATTGCGTCTGAGGAAGGTTATGAGCTCTTGACGGATTGTGGGGTTAGTGAGCGTCCCAATTTTGGCCGTTCGGCCAAGATCGGAACTGTCAAGGGATATTTCTTCTAGCTTCTCGACCGGCTCCGTTATCGTCCGGTGCTCTTCTATACTTAAAGTCTGAACTTGGTCCTCCATTTCCACCATGGCTATGTAACATTCGCGCGCGGCCATCTGGCTCCCGCGCAGCTCCCCTACTCCGTAGTCAGTTGGGAACTTAATCATCAGGTGGTAGGTGGAGGTTACTGCCTTCCATGAGTTGAGCGTGGGTCGCCCGAGGATAGCGTTGTAGGCTGATGAACAATCAACAACCAAGAATGTCACGTCCCTGGCTATCTGTTGGGGGTAATCACCCACAATTACGGATAAGGTGACCGCGCCCAGTGGGAATACTCGGCTCCCGCCGAAGCCGACAAGCGGGGCATTTGTTGGGATCAGTCGCCCCCTGTCGATCCTCATCTGCTGGAACGCGGGGTAGTATAAGATATCTGCTGAGCTGCCATTATCGACGAGCACCCGGTGCATATTGTAATCCCCTATACGCAAGCTGACGACGAGTGCGTCGTCATGTGGATGGTGAAGGCGTCGTGCGTCTTCTTCCGAGAATCCGATTACGGGACCTTCTCTTTTTGTTATCTTCGGCACGGCTCCTGTGAGTTGAACACTTTGTATCATCCGAAGATAGGTCTTGCGGGCCTTCTTGGATGACCCGACGGCGGTCATTCCCCCTACGATCATCCTTATATCCCCAATTGGGGGCCTCGGTCGCTCATTATCCCGTCGGGGGTGTTGGTCTTGCGCGGGGGGATCCGCTCTATCCTTGCTGACGAATCTTTGCAGCTTTCCTTGTCTGATAAGGGCTTCAATCTGCTGCTTGAGGTCATAGCAATCGGCTGTGTCGTGACCGTGGTCGCGGTGGAACCGGCAGTACTTATCTCGGGAGCGTTTGTTGGGGTCACTCTTCAGCTTTCCTGGGAATGTCAGCGACTCCTTGTCCTTGATCTGCATAAGGACTTGATCTATCGGGGCTGTTAGCGGGGTGAAGCTTGTGAACCTTCCTCCCAGGGGCTTAGGGCGTCTTTCGTCTCTTCGGTCTGCGGTTCTTGCCTTCTTTCGGCTTTGGTCCTGCCGGTTGTCTTCCTGCCGCTCTCTCTTCTTAGGCCTCTCTTCTCGAGCTAACAGTGCATCTTCAGCATTCATATACTTTGTGGCGCGATAAAGTACTTCTGACATGGTTTTTGGGTCGTTTTTGTATAGGGAAAACAAAAACTTGCCCTTCTTCAAGCCATTTGTAAATGCCGCTACAAGTATCTTGTCGTCAGCTTCGTCGATCGAGAGCGCCTCTTTGTTGAAGCGGGAGATGTAGGCTCTTAACGTTTCGTCTTCTCGCTGCTTCATACTCATCAAGCAAGCCGTAGACCTCTTGTAGCGATGGCCCCCAATGAAGTGTGCGGTAAACTGAGCGCTGAGTTCTTTGAAGGTGCTGACGGAGTTTGGCGCCAGTCGACTGAACCAAATTCTTGCTGCGCCCTTCAGCGTTGTAGGGAAGGCCCTACACATGATGGCGTCCGCTACCCCTTGCAAGTGCATTAGGGTTTTGAAGGTCTCCAGGTGGTCCAGTGGGTCCTTGACCCCGTCATAACTGTCTATTTGTGGCATGCGGAATTTACTTGGTAAAGGGTAGGAGTTGACGGTGGCGGTGAACGGTGAGTCAGTTCGGTTGACAAGGTCGTCAAGGTCGCTTGATACTCGTCCCTTGAGAGCATTCATCATAACCTCCATTTGTTCCTTCATGGCTTGCATCTCCGCGAGGACAAGTGGCGGAGTGGTTTCCGCGAGGGAGGGAATGCTCGTGTTATGTCGTTCTGGTTTGTTCGGGGCGTTGCTGGCCTGGGGTCCTTCCTGGTTTCTCCTGTCGGCGCTGGTTCCTTCTTGATCTGCTCCTTGGTTGTTGGGAGCTGCATCTTTCTGTCTTAGCTGCTCTTCTAGGTCGTGGTTTTGTTTTGTGAGGCGCTCCACGACGGCGGCGAGCGTCCTCACCTGTCTTTCAAGCGCATTTGTCGGGGTTTCTTCTTGTTGAACGTCGTTGGTGGTCGCCATTGAGCGAGTGAGTACCATGTAACTCTTTGTCTTGGAAGCGAGAACGTGCTAAAGCGTTTCCCACAGACGGCGCCAACTGATGATACCGAAAACAATACCACCAATGAGTCACACGCTCCTCGTTTGATCGCAAATGGCACCTGCACAACGAAAAGGAGTAACCTAACAGAGAGCACCGGTGTGGTACCGGCCAAATACCCTCCGAAGGTCAAGTTAGAACTATTCTCACTGCTCTAGAGTGCTAGAGAGGGTAAAATTATGCGTACCTCGGGTAACGAGAGTGCTAAGGTTTTTATAGTAGCAAGGGTCATCCCTCTTTTCCTTGGAGTAGAAGTCTTTTCCTTATAGGAGTCCTTTTGGGCGTATTTTCCGGGATCCTTTCCTTATAGGAGTCCCTTTGAATATTCTCTTGCGTGGGAAACAAGTCAACTCTTGACTTATGACGTGGGAAGCAAGTCGACTTTATGATTGGTCCGTCGGCCTCAATGCATCTCCTTCAGCTTTTTGGGCGTCACTTGGTGAAACCGTCAGTCTTGGAGGCCATCAAATACAACCGTCAGCTATTGCTCCGTCTATTTATTTATTGAAGACAGCATAACACCGTCAGTCTGAGGCTCTCTCCTTTTTATCCTCATCAATAACCACCAAAGGATCATTGGGAGAATCTGGGATACCTATGTGGGGATGTTCTGGTGCTTTTGGGAGTTAAATTTTTGAGTGGGGATGGAGTTTTCGAGTATTTTGAATTTGGTAGGAAGGGTTGCAGGCTCAATAGTAGGGATTTCTTTTGATTTGGAATTATCTTGCTTAGTGGAATTTTTGGTGGGGCCATCCAATTGCTGTATACCTGCCAGCTCATCATTTTTTCAATCCGCTAGAGTGTTTGTCAATTACCAGAGGGGTGGGGAAAAAACTGGTTCAGATTCGTCATCTCTAGTGGCAATGAAATCATCAAAGTCATCATCTCTTGATCTAGATTGTCGAAAACCATTCTTCTTGTGATTAATCTTTGGAGCAAATTGAAATCCATCGTCATCCAAAGATAGACAACCTTTAGTAATTTTTTTACATTCACAATCTTGATGATCGAGAATACCACAGCAGTAACAAAATATAGGTAACCTTTCGTATTTGAAAAAGACCCAACCTTCTCCCACATCTTCAAAGTGAATCATTTTTCCTCTCATAAATGGTTTTGTGATATCAGTATCCACCCTTATACGAAAGAAAGGAGCCCAAGCTAATCCACTCCTAAGAGCATCAATTAATAGGGGACTCAGGATTACCAATCTCCTTAGCTATACAAGTGCCAACATTACTATTCATACTTTTAATAGGAATGTTAAAAAACTAAATTAAAAAAGGAGAGTGTTGAAAAGAAACATTACTAGGACTAAGATCACCATTAGACCGCTTTAGTAAAATAAGCCTTTTATCAAAAAACCAAGGGCTTCTGTCTAACACTTCAATCATGTTCTCCTCTTTGGTAAAGATAGCTATAAATAAATTGGTCCCTACTTCTTTAATAGTTACACCATGTGAACAGCGCCAAAATTGTTGAAGGGTGGATTTAAAGGCTGAATTGTTGAACTCTTTGTTTGTTTGTAGCTTGAAAAGAAGACTGAATTAAGCTTGTTATTTAGAAAAAAACCACTTCCTAAGCATTAACAGCCAAAACCCCCTTTTCTTCCTCAAATAGGTGAAATTTTTTCCAAACTTCCTCCATTGAAGTATCCATGATTGAAAAGAATGAGATTGGATGAAAGAAAGAAGATAGAGATGGTAGTATATAAAAGAAAAAATTATGCTAAGAGGTTATAGGAAAGAAAATCCAGAAGGAAATCCTCTACGAGAATCTGAAAAACAGATGTGAGAGGTTTGAATCTTACGTGACAAAGACGTAAGTTGGGTTATTTTACTTTCCAAGACTACAGAGAGTAAGGGAGAGAAAAGTTTAGTTTATAAGCGTCCATTAGTAAATCATTTAATGGAATTTTTTATAAGAAAATGAAAAAAAATAATAATAATTTTTTTGACAAAATTTTCAATTTTTCATAAAAATATTTTTAATATCGATATTAATGTATATTAGGTGAAGCTAACCAAACCCAAAAAGTTTTGTTTTGGAAAATTTTGAAAAACACTCCAATCTTGAAGTGTCTCTCTTTTAATCAAATCAAACACATCCCTATGACTTTGACAAATTGACTTGACAACTCAATTTTAGTAGGTTGTAAGCTCCGAGTTTCAACGGTGAAGTGGTGACCTAAAAAAGAAAGAAAGAGACTATTGAAAGTAACTGGGATAACTTGGCCAAGGACTCTCCGACGGTTAAGTCAAATTTCTCACAAGGACTCAAGTATGGCGAGTGAATGAATAGTAGCACGTATCTAAGTTTGGTGTGGTTGGGTCCTTTTAATAAAGAGTTTGGAGTTGGTTTACTTGTTAGGAGCTATTAACATCATGGGAGATGTGTGAACTTAGTGGGGATAGTAGAGCAAGTTTCAGGGAATTCACCTCACGTTTCGGGATAGTGGATCATGATGTAGCTATTCTTGCTTTGTAAAAAATACCTAAAAATTTACTAAGTGTTTGTTGGTCGTCTACACCCTTTTGTGGTGTAAACGACTAAAATCTCTTTGGACGACCTCCTTTCAAATTTGTGGTACGTTGTTCTCAGTTTTCCTTTTTGAAGTCCGTCTTGGACGTTCATTAAGTTTTGGACAATTCTTATGGACGAATAACATTTTTAGGAATCCCTATCAAATGCAATAAGTAATAACTATCAGCTTAAATTATTGATTTTCAAAAATTGTTTTACGTCAAATATTTTGTTTTATAAGATGTAGACGGTGGAGTCAATAGAGCCAACTTTTTAAGTTTCATTTATCACTTTAGCCATATTTTTAAGCCCTCTCATTAATTCATACCACACTTTAGCCGTATTTTTAACTCTCTCATTAATTCATGCCAATTTTTTATTAGTTGGACCTCATAATATCTCATCCTTAAAAAGTATCGCGTGCAGGAAAAATTATACGGTTTTCATAATGAAGCCACGACACTTGTCCACCATTCCACTACAAAACTCACACCTATTTAACATTACTAAGTCAATTTATGATAAAAAATTTTAAATAGAAACTGACTTTCACTCAAAAAATTTAAATGCGTGGTGGGAGTCTTTTAGTAGAACGATAGACAAATGACGTAGTCATGTGGTCATAAGGAGAATATAATTTTGGGCAAGAATTTACTACAAACTAAGTTGTAGTAACTCTTACAAAAATGCACATGTATCAATGCTTCAGATAAACACCTGTATAGACTTATATTTAAATGAAAACTTTCATGTCAAGATTGAATTTTTTACCAACTGGCCACTTAACACGTGTATTTTGCAAAAATTGCCTCTCTAATTTTGTCGTTCATGTTGTGAATAAATTGATACTTTTTTGTATTTCTAACAAATGCTGCTAATGTTCAAATCTTCCTCCCTAGATGTCAAAGTATTACACACACACAAAAGCGCTTAGATAGCTATATAAAATAACTTACAAGGTACCATTTATAAAGAGTTTACCTATTGGATTCTTTTCCCTCCTTACCCGGAAGAAATGATTCAAAGTTAGTTTCCTTCTTTTCATGTTATATGCTTTGTTCTATGTCTATGATTTATATTAGAACTAGTTTGTAACTTTATGCATATGCATGGATATATTTAAAGATATACAATAATATGCACAATATAATTCCTATATATATAATGTAAATATTATTGATAGTCATTTTTATATTTTGTTAATTCTTTAAAAAAATTTGTAATGATATTATTAGGTATAAAATGTAAATTGTCCATTTTTAAAAAATTATTGTGAAACACTTTTTGTTTTTTTTTTTTAATTTTTTATGATTCATTTATTCTAAACTCTTTGGTTTTTGTACTTAATAACTCACTTGGATGAATATTTATGATGTGGTCTCACATTTTAATCTAAAATTAAGAAATAAAACTCTTTAAGAATAAATAATTTAGGACAAATGGCGCAAAATTGAAATTTTAATTTGAATTTCTCTCAATTTCACCTATTATTATTATTATTATTATTATTATATAGATATATAGATTAGCCTTTGTTGTCGATTGGGTTAATTGGGTATGGAAAAGCGATCTTTTCTTTTGCATAAACTAATAAACATAAAAGTAAAACCTCAATTATGAAACCCCCACCCCCAAAAAAAGGAGCAACTTGTAAATAATACGCCAAATTTCCGCAAAAGTTAGTAAGACCTACCTAATCATTTTTTTCTCCAATACTTATCTAGAATCCTTCTTCGCCTTTTTTTTTTTTTTTTTTTAACTTTACTCTTCTTAATTTATCTTTTACTCTAGTCCTTAAACTTGTATTGAACTCTACTTTTTTTTGTTCTTGAATAAAACTTACAATGTTAATTAAAAAAAAAAAAAAGTACATTACAATTAGGGGAAAAAAATACATTCATCCTTTCTATGTTTGGAGTAGTTCACAATTATCTCCTCATCTTTGAAATCAATCAATTTCTCCCTCTATGTTTGAAAAAGGAGTAAATACCTTCAATTCATTACTTTTTCAGTTAAATCTAATGAAATTATAATGATTACAAATACAATATAAGAAAACAATAATAAATGTTTTTCTTTCCCATACAATTATCATGTTTATATTTACAGGCAAAATTATCAAATGTTTATTATATTTAGGGGTTGGTAATGTTTTGGTTAAAGTAACTGGTTAGGCTATGGATATTAATGGTTTGTATTATTGTAGACTTGTAACTGTTACTATGGCTTTTTTTTTTTTTTTTTTTTCGAAAAATGCTACTATGGCTTCTGTACCTGGATTTTGTTTAATAAGAGCACTAGCAATAATGGTGCTAAAAAGCTATTTTTAGCATCACTCCACGTAAAAAAGAAGGTTGCAAAAGTGGAGCTAAAGGTAAAATTTTACCTTCATTGCTACAGTGCACATCTATATATGGCTGTGCACTGTAGCTGAAAGCTAAAAAAAAATTAATTTTTTATTCTCACTTCCTATTAAAATATTACATTCATTGTTTTTTATTTTCTTCTTTTTTCTATTTCTTTATCATTTAGAACTCTCAACTCTCACCTCTCTCTCTCAACTCTCTTAGCTCTCTCTTAACTTCCTCTCACCGCTGCCAGCCCACCCCCACATTGCCGACCCACGCCATTGACTCACGCCGCCGATCCATGCCACCAACCCATCTTGCCCTTACCATTTTTTTTTCCCTGCTGTGAGCTGTGGTGTGGTGGTGGTTGTGGTTGTGTGGGTAGATCAACGTCGGTGGGTTGTGGTGTGGTTGAATAGTCGGTGTCGGTTGGGTTCATCGATGTCAGTGGGTTGTGGTGTGGTTGGTGTGCTGTGGTGGGTCAGTGTGGTTCGTGAGTGGGTCGTTGGGTTCAATACGATGTCTGTGTGGGGGGGGGGGGGGGGTTTGTGGATAGATCAGTGTGTTCGTGGTGGTGGCTTGGGTGGGTTTCGTGGTGGTGGGTGTGGGCTTGGTTGATTTTTTTTTTCTTTGTTGTGGGCTGTGGTTGTGGTTATGGTTGTGGTTGTGGTTGTGGTCGTGTGTGTGGGGTTGTGGCTGGTGGTGGAGGTGGTTGCGATTGGTTCCTGATGTTTGAGGTAGTTGTGATTGTTGTTTATTGTGGTGGATATATTGTTTTATTGTTGTTGATATATTATTTTATTGTGGTATTTATATTATTTTATTGTGTTGAAAGTTAAAATAGATCCACTGGATGTTTTGTAAAGTGAGTAGGTAAAATAGATAAAGTAATTTTTTATGATGTTAAATAGCTAAATTTTTAACTCCATTGCTTTCGATGCTCTAATATATCCTTTTAACCCAAAAAAAAAAAAAAAAAAAAAAAAAAAAAAAAAAAAAAAGTCATTGATTAGGATAATAATCTTATTAAAATCTTGTCCAGTAGTGCGACAGGGAAGAGGGGTGGGAACCGAAAAGGAGTTGGGTTGGGCCACACTTCTTTTAATTTTTTTTAACACTCTCCCTGGGGTGGGCCCTCTTCTTTAATTTTCTTTGGTTTTGGGCTGACCCAGACATGTTGCTTTCAGTCAATGAAAACGAGAGTTGTGTGAGTCAGATCATGGTCGCAGTGGGAATGTGACGTCAGAAAGACGCATGGCATTGGGTCTTACATACGAGTCCTTCCGGTGCCACAAAAAAAGCCACAAAGCCACAACTCGCCCATGTGGCGAGTTGTGACTTTTTTGTTGGCACAAGACTTTTCCTTTACATAACGATAAGGGCTACAGCCAATGAGTATATTTTCGCTCAGATGCTCGCGCATTGCTTACATAGAGAGGTAAGCAAATTGTACGTTCTCTCTGCCTATTTCACGTGCATGAACATACATATTGGGCATTGGGTTGTTTTTGCTTTCATAAAACAACAATCCTACAAACACAATAAACTTCATCACTCTTTTTCCCAATTTTTTGTGGTGGCAAGGGTGAGACTACTAAACAAACAAACAAAAATCCTACAAATACATTTTTATCCTTATTTTTGAAGGTGAAGACTGATTAGGTGTATCTAAGATTGAAAAAAAAAAATCCCAAACATTCTCTAAATGGATTATGGAGGTTAACAAAATTAATTTTAGGTTGATAAAATGATATTTTCAAATCATAGGTAAATAAAATACATATAAGTAACCTTTTTTTAGAAGAAGATAGTTATGCTCCATACATATAATATCATACTTGAATCACACGTGAGTAACATATAATTATGCCTGAAAGATTGAAAGGCAAGCAGAGTCTTCCATGAATGCACCTAAACAAACAATAAATTTAGTGTCACAAAATTTTTCATTTTTCCTTCAAAATTAATGGTTGATTATTTGTTTCTTTAATTAGTTATATTCAGCAGGAAACTTTGCGGTACCAAATTTTGATTAGCCGTGCTCCATCCAATAGTGCTAGAATCACAATAAAGCTCACAGCTTTGTCATAACTTATCTACATAGCCAAAAAAAAAAAAAAAAAATTGAATCACATGTGAGTAACATATAAGTATGCCTACAAAACTGTAAGGCAAGCAAGTCTTCAATGAATGCCCCTAAACAAACAATAAATTTAGTGTCATAAAATTTTTCAATTTTTCTTTAAAATTAATGGTTGATCAGTTGTTTCTTTAATTAGTTATACTTAGCAGTAAACTTTGTAGTGCCAACTTTTGATTAGCAGTACTCCGCCCAATTATGCTAAAGACTATAATAAACTCACAACTTTGCCATAATTTATTTAATCGAAAGTAGTGAAGTTGTAAATCTATGCAAAGTCGTCATTTTCTTCGCATGGAAAAAATTGTGGCTTTTGTTATAATTATCGAATTTTAGGCCTATTTGAGAATTATTGTTTAAACACCACAATACGTATTTTTACATGCTATTTTATCCAAGCATCTCCACAAAACTTAAACAATATTACTATAAATCTTTCATCTGTTCCAATGATTTAGGTCATGTTTGATTGAAGATTTTTCATATTATTATTTAAAATAATATGAAAATTATGATTTAAAAAGTGTTGAACAACCCGTGTTTTCAGTATTTATAACGAACAAATATGTTTTGTACTATGTTTTAAATAAAAATATAATTGTGTGTTTCGCGACTGTTTTTTTATTTTAAAAAAAATTGACAAACACAGTAAATTTGAGTCTTTTGGGTTAATATTGTAAAATCTGAACTTAATTTGCGTTATAGGTACTGTTTGAACTTAATTGGGGAATTGAGGAAAGAGAAAGAATTTCGGCAACAGTGTTGCCGAAATTCAACAAAAGTAGGAGAGAGAAAGAGAAAAAGTCGGAGAGAGAAAGAAGAGGAATTTCGGCAACGCTGTTACCGAAATTCCTCTGCCCAAATTCCAGAGTCTTTTGGCTTAATATTGTTAAATTCGAAGTTAATTTGTGCTATAGGTACTGTTCCAACTTATTTAGGAATTTGAGGAAAGAGAGTGAATTTCGGCAATATCGTTGCCGAAATTCAACAAAAGTAGGAGAGAGAAATTTTTGATTTTCGGCAACACCATCACCGAAATTCCTTCAACACATTTCAAATTTTTTTTTTTTTTTAAGAAATGATATGTGCACACAATTTTTACAATAATTTTACAACATTTTCACAACAAATCACAGGTAATTAGTTATTATTAGTTAAAATTTGAATTTAACACTGAGATTACTTTTTTAATCCAACAATAACAACCTGCCACTTAAAATTTGTTGTAAAAATATTGTAAAAATTGTGTGCACATATCATTTCTTAAAAAAAAAAAAAAAAAAAAAAAGTGAAATGTGGCAATGGCACTGCCGAAATAGGAGGGAAAAAAAAAATTTCCCCTCCTATTTCGGCAATGCCATTGCCACATTCCACTTTTCTTTTTCTTTTTTCTTTTTTAAGAAATGATATGTGCACACAATTTTTACAATAATTTTACAACATTTTCACAACAAATCACAGGTAATTAGTTATTATTAGTTAAAATTTGAATTTAACACTGAGATTACTTTTTTAATCCAACAATAACAACCTGCCACTTAAAATTTGTTGTAAAAATATTGTAAAAATTGTGTGCACATGTCATTTCTTAAAAAAAAAAAAAAAGAAAAAAAAGTGAAATGTGGCAATGGCATTGCCGAAATAGGAGGGAAAAATTTTTTCCCTCCTATTTCGGCAATGCCATTGCCACATTTCACTTTTTTTTTTTTTTTTTTTTTTTAAGAAATGACATGTGCACACAATTTTTACAATATTTTTACAACAAATTTTAAGTGGCAGGTTGTTATTGTTGGATTAAAAAAGTAATCTCAGTGTTAAATTCAAATTTTAACTAATAATAACTAATTACCTGTGATTTGTTGTGAAAATGTTGTAAAATTATTGTAAAAATTGTGTGCACATATCATTTCTTAAAAAAAAAAAAAAAAAATTGAAATGTGCAGAAGGAATTTCGGTGATGGTGTTGCCGAAAATCAAAAATTTCTCTCTCCTACTTTTGTTGAATTTCGGCAACAGTATTGCCGAAATTCACTCTCTTTCCTCAAATTCCTAAATAAGTTGTAACAGTACCTATAGCACAAATTAACTTCGAATTTAACAATATTAAGCCAAAAGACTCCAAATTCCAGCCCGTTCCTGTGTCGCAAATTTTTTTTCCCCTATTTTGGCAATGCCATTGCCACAATTAGTTTGTAACAAATTTTTTTTTCCTATTTCGGCAATGCCATTGCCACAATTAGTTTGTCACAAAATTTTTTTGAACTAATAATAGCTAATCACATGTGATTTATTGTGAATTTGTTGTAAAAATATTGTAAAAATTGTGTGTACCTATCATTTCTTAAAAAAAAAAAAAAAGAAAAAAAAAAAGGAAGAGAGAATAGCAATTGTGGCAATGGGATTGCCGAAATAGGTGGAGAAAATTTCCACCTATTTCGGCAATCCCATTGCCACAATTGCTATTTTTTTTTTTTTTTTTCGGCAATGGCATTGCTGAAATAGGTGAAAATTTACTCCACCTATTTCGGCAATCCTATTGCCACAATTCTATTATTATTATTATTTTTTTAAGAAATGATAGGTACACACAATTTTTACAATATTTTTACAACAAATTCACAATAAATCACATGTGATTAGTTATTATTAGTTCAAAAAAATTTTGTGACAAACTAATTGTGGCAATGACATTGCTGAAATAGGAAAAAAAAAAATTGTTACAAACTAATTGTGGCAATGGCATTATCAAAATAGGGGAAAAAAAATTTGTGACATAGGACCGGGCAGAAATTTGGGCAGAGGAATTTCGGTAACAGCGTTGCCGAAATTCCTCTTCTTTCTCTCTCCCACTTTTTCTCTTTTTCTCTCCTACTTTTGTTGAATTTCGACAACACTGTTGCCGAAATTCTTTCTCTTTCCTCAATTCCCCAATAAAGTTCAAACAGTACCTATAACGCAAATTAAGTTCAGATTTTGCAATATTAACCCAAAAGACTCCAGTAAATTTACTCTCTTTTTTTTCTTTTTTTTGAGGAGAGAGAAACTCCTTCTCTCTTTTCTTTTCTCCCCTGATCCTTCTCTCTTCACATAGTCTTCGTGTAAAAGTGTAAAACAAAAACAACTGCTGGGACAGAAAAATTCTAGCTCAAATGATCCTTCTCTCTTCACTTTGTCTTCGTGTAAAACGAAACCCACTGCTGGGACAGAAAAATTCTAACTCAAACAATCACATTGATATGGTCTGGATAGTACTGCTCACAGGTATGGATGAGAGTAGGGAGAAATTGATTATTGGTGAAAAGAAAGAAAGTGAACTTTATACACCATTTCCACACATCTTTTGCTTTTCTTCTGTATATATTTCTACACAACCTACTCTCTTCTTCTCTGCCTCTTCCACTCTTATTTTTCTCACACACTCTCTCTCTCATTAATTGAAAGTCTCACACACTCCACGGAGTTTTTTCTTCTCTCTCGCACACCATGCCACGACGTGGCGGTGGAAGAGGCAGAGGCCGCGGTACTGCTCCTTCTAGTTTCTCTCCGGTGCCTTCTCCGGCTGTTTCACAACCATCATCTGTCGCTTCACCGTCGAGTTCCGCTCCTCCTCCGCCTCAGCCATCGTCATCCTCGGTGGCTGAACTGACCAGTGGTGTCAAAGAGAGACTCACGTTGCAGGATCGAGCGGCTCAGCCTTCGTCCTTGAAAGCCTTGGTCGTTCCGAGAAGGCCTGGCTACGGAAGCGTCGGAAAGAAAATCCAAGTCCGAGCAAATCATTTTCTCGTTGAAGTCGCCGATAGAGATATCCACCACTACGATGTGAGTATCTCATGCACAATCTTCGTCTCCTTTTTTTATTTACATTTTGTCCTTTATGCCTTTGTTTTTATGCTCCAAAATTATGGCTCATCATCCTGTTTCATATATTATGTGTTCTTTGACTTTTTGGTTTATTTCAATTTTTTTTTAAATGTTTGAAGTTGATGATTGTGTTAATGTAACAATCTGTCCAGAAATGGAGTTTTGTTTCTTATTTATTTATTTTTGATTATTTATTAGTTATTTCCTATCGAAGAATCTCATTTAAGCAAGACTGACAACACAATGTTGATTTTTAGTCATTTTATAAAAAATAAAAAAAAAATATCTGTCGGTTAATTTTTTTTTTTTTTTTTCATATTTTTTGTGTTCTTTGACCTTTTGGTTTTCAATTTTTATTTATTTATTAAGTGTGTGAAGTTGAAGCATGTGTGTGAATGTAAAAATGGGTCCATAAATGGAGATTTGTTTCTCGTTTCAGGACTAATGGCTTTCTGTTGATGGTAATTTTTGTTTTTGGGTATTTATCTGAGGATTTAATTTCTATAGAATGTAATGCATGTGTATATTTTGTGTTGGTTTTAGGTGACTATAACGCCTGAGAAAGTGAATCGGAGTGAATTGGAGTGTTATGACTCAACTAGACACAATCTACCGAGAGTGAATCGGAGTGTAATAACTTCAAAGAAAGTGAATTGGAGTGTAATGACTCAACTAGACACAATCTACCGAGAGTCACTTTTTGGTAACAGAAGGCCTGCTTATGATGGCAGAAAGAACCTTTATACTGCAGGAGCATTGCCGTTTACATCCATAGAGTTATTTGTCGAGTTACAAAATGATGACCATCCTGCATCTTCATCTTCCGGCTCTGCGAGGTATTATTCTTTCATTTTATCTTGTTGGGTATTTTCAATTTTGTGGTCGTTTAAATTTTATCTGATATGAATGCCATTGCTTGCAGAAAATTCAAAGTGGCAATTAAGTTGGTTTCTAAGCCTGACTTACGGCATCTGAAAGAGTTTTTAGTCAGTAGGCAGTCAGATGTTCCACAAGAAACAATTCAAGTTCTCGCTGTGGTACTCAGAGCGGAACCATCAATGAAGTAATTTACATATCTACATTTTTCTTGTATAGATATGGATTTTTTTTTATTTTTTTATTTTTTTTATATATTAAAAAAAACTGTATTAACATGGTGAAATTTGGGTACAGCTATACTGTTGTGGGGAGGTCATTTTTTCATCCTAGCTTGGTTACACAAGGTGAATTGGGTGATGGTATTGATTATTGGAGAGGCTACTACCAATCTCTCAGGCCAACACAGATGGGGCTTTCTCTAAATATAGGTATTCCTCATTCTTATCTATGCTTTTTCGGTATGTTTCATTCAAAGTTGCACTTGTATTATATTGCTTCTAACATGTGATTGATTTTGTTGCAGATGTGTCAGCCAGAGCATTCTACGAACCACTTCTTGTGACTGACTTTCTTGCAAAACATTTCCATTTTAATCTGTCAAGGCATCTGTCTGATCAGGACCGTCTTAAGGTTATTTTCTACTCCTTATGATGTGATTGTTGATGAATAATTGTGACTTTTGAATGAGATGTAGATGGAGTTTAAAGTTGGCTTCCGTTGTACCCAAAAAAAGTGAAAAACATTTAAGAGTGTTTCTAAGCATGCAGAGTAAATGGATTTTGTTGTGTTTACATGTAAACTCAATTGGTGTTGATGGTGTTTGTTCCCATCCACTACATTGTTTAATATGCCAACAGTGTAAACATGTACAATCACATATACTATCTTCAGATATTCTGTTGGCTATTTACTTGAAGTTTTACTTTCAATGGCTTGTTGATGATGTACTTATCAAAAAAAAAAAAGTTTGTTGATGCATAAATTAGCTCCAATGAAGTAATTCTGTTTTGTTTGTGAATTTCAGATTAAAAAGGCATTGAGAGGAGTAAAAGTTGAGCTTACTCATACAGAGTATGCACAAAGTCACAAAGTCACTGGTGTTTCAACACAACCAATTAGCCAGTTAATGTGAGTAACTAGGCTTTTGTATTTGTCCTCTTCCACTCTCCCCCTCTTTTGCATCCCTCTTTTATTGGTGTATTTAGTATGTAACTGAAACGTTGTATGTAGTGAATATAAATACCAATACAACAAGGTAGACTGTGTTTGCATTGCTTTGTCGTTTTGCTTTTTTTTGAGTTAAATACAAAAATTGGAAAATAAATAGGATTTTAATTATTTAATGAAAATTCCATGGTTTCTTGTAAAATCTATGAGTTACTCCCTCTCTCCCCCTTTTTGTCACTTTTTCTAAATGATATCTTTTATGATGTTTATTGTTTTGTTTTGTTCATTTGCAAATGCTCTTAGAAACTACCCTTTCTCATGGATTAATTTTGCTTATACTTCAAATTGTTTTCAAGTTGTATTAAGTTAGCAATTTAGGTCAAACTTATGTGATAAGAATTTGTCTTACTAGTGACTTGTTTATTTGTTGGCTGTGCTTCGAACCTTTTTTTTTTTTTTTTTTTTTTTTTTTTTTTTTTTTGTGCATCTAAGTTGTTTTCTTCAACTTATGTGCTTTTTTTTTTTTTAAATAATTTTTGTGGGCTAATTATTGTTCATTTTCCTTCAGGTTTACCCTTGATGACAAGGAAACAAAGACATCAGTTCTTCAATATTTTCTTGAGAAATATGACATTGTTCTCCAATATGCGTCTTTGCCTGCCCTTGAAGCTGGTAGTGATTCGAATCCAGTTTACTTACCGATGGAGGTTTGTAAGATTGCTGCTGGACAGAGATACACAAAGAGATTAAATGAAAGACAGGTAACTAACCTACTAAGAGCAACGTGTCAACGGCCAATTGAAAGGGAGCGGAGTATCACAGGGGTATGTAAATGTTGTAAATTGGCGATAATTTGTTCACGTCTCTTTTGAATGAGCTTGTATGATTTCCAATATGGTGATTTGGTGATGTATGGTTCTCTTTTATTACAGATGGTAAAGCGAAATGATTTTAGTAGAGGTAAGCTTGTGCATGAGGAATTTGGAATTGAAGTACGAGAAGGACTTACAACGGTTGATGCACGAGTGTTGCCATCTCCAATGGTAATTTTGTGGTGGTTTGTTTGTTTGAGCTATTTAGTCTATATAATACACTAAAATTTAATGTCACTTCTGTTTTGCAGCTTAATTATCATGAAACTGGGAGAGAATCAAGGGAACATCCTAAGATGGGGCAATGGAATATGATAAACAAGGTCAGATGGTGTAGCTGGTTACTAGATTCCAGTGTATTATAATTGTTCCATTCCTCTGACATTATTTTGCTTGAAAATTCTGTAAAATTGGGTCGAAGTTGGCTTTAGAGCACCACCCAATGAATAATGGTAGCCCAAAATAAGTGGCAGGTAAATGATTAATCTGGGTGTTTCTCAAGTATCAAAGGCTGTCTGCCTGTATATTGTGAATGGCTTTTATTATTCATAAATGTTATTTTAGTTTGATTAACCTTTATAATTTTGATTTTGTAGAAAATGGTCAATGGTGGTAGAGTGTCATATTGGACATGTGTGAATTTCTCTGCTCGAGTGAACAGAGATTTTCCGTTCCAATTCTGTGATGAATTGGTCAACATGTGCAACAGCAAAGGAATTGTATGAGTCATATTACCTGGTGTTCCATGTTTACTTTATTGTATAATGTGTAGATCCTTACTGAATTTAGATAATTGACTTGACATTTTTGCACATTTCACCAGGATTTTAACCTAGACCCTTTGATACCAATACATTCAGCTCATCCTGGTCAAATTGATAGGGCTCTCATTTATATTCAAGAGCAGTGTGCAGCCAAACTTAAAGAAATTGAGCCAGGAAAACAGCTTCAGCTGTTGATAATTATTTTGCCTGATGTCACTGGGTCATATGGTAAGCAATTCAATCAGTATTCAGATTTTATAATTAGAATCGGGTTCTTTTGCTTAAAATAATTTTTGCTGCTTTTAGGGAAGATTAAACGTATATGTGAAACGGAACTAGGAATTGTTTCTCAGTGCTGTCAGCCCAAGCAAGCATCAAAGCTTAGTATGCAGTACCTTGAAAATTTGGCTCTCAAGATCAATGTGAAGGTTTGTTCTATATGACTTCTGATTGACTATTCGTGTTGAATTCATTGGTGGATTTAAAATTCTAAACTGATAATTGAAAACCTTTTTAGGCTGGGGGACGTAACAATGTGTTATCTGATGCTATTCAAAAAAGAATTCCTCTTGTATCTGATCGTCCTACAATCATACTTGGTGCGGGTGTGACACATCCACTACCGGGAGAGGACTCTAGCCCTTCGATAGCTGCGGTACGTCATGTAGTTTTTTAACCCCTTTATGACTTTATCATGTTAAATGGTTTAATTGATTGATACAGGTAGTGGCTTCTATGGATTGGCCGGAGGTAACCAAATACAGAGGACTCGTCTCTGCACAGGAGCACCGTGAAGAAATTATCCAGGATCTCTATAAATCAGTGCAGGATCCTCAAAGGGGTTTAGTTCATGGAGGCTTGATCAGGTAAGGTCATGCATGATTCTTTATTACCTTAGTGGAAGGAAATATTATTTTATTTTCTCATTTTTCCTTCAATTGTGTCACTCTTTTTTCAGAGAACAACTTATTGCCTTCAGAAGAGCAACCGGGCAAAAACCCCATAGGATTATTTTCTACAGGTATAATTTTTTTTTTTGATCATGCAAAATTGGATTTGTTCATTATATCTATCTGATCTTGTTCTATTTTACTCACAGAGATGGTGTTGGTGAAGGCCAATTTAGTCAAGTTCTGCTTTATGAGATGGATGCAATAAGAAAGGTATTATAGCTCAGGAGTCATTGTACCGGGGTGCCCTTATGTATTAGATAGGCATTTGCCAGGAGTACAAGGACAAAAAAGATTCAAAATCAACATGACTTGATTGTTGAATATTAGTTTTTTGTTGTCTTTATGTTGACACCTTGGTCTCTAATTTTATAACTGTTTCTTTCAGGCCTGTCTGTCACTAGAGGCAAATTATCTGCCGCCAGTTACTTTTGTTGTTGTTCGGAAAAGACACCATACACGCTTTTTTCCTACAGATAATCAGACAGACAGGAGTGGCAATATTCAACCAGGTTCCCATTTTGTCACCCTAGGGTCAATTACAGTTTGTTGATTTTACAACAACTGACTGTGTATCTCTATGTGTAGGTACTGTTGTCGATACTAAAATTTGCCATCCAACTGAGCTTGACTTCTACCTTAACAGCCATGCTGTAATACAGGTAAAACATTGATTCATTGTAGAATTAACTTTCAGAACAGTTGGCTTTGTTTATGGATAGATTTTGATTTATAAATAGACATACCTTCGTTGTAGAGGAATGATTTGAGTTCAATTGTATTGTACTTGCAGGGGACTAGCCGGCCTACGCACTACCATGTGTTGTACGATGAGAACAATTTTACCGCAGATCTCTTACAAGTGCTAACCAATAATTTGTGTTACACGTAATGCCCTTCTGACCCCTGGGTTTTTTGAATTCCTATTATGCATCAGAAAAACATTTCTGTTGTGTTATTTTGTAACTTAGATCAACTTCCTTTTCAGGTATGCAAGGTGCACTCGATCAGTTTCCATAGGTTTGATATCGTTCCTCTTTCGTTTCCTTTTTCCTATTTTTTATTTATTTACTTTTTCATTTAAATTACCATTAGATTGTGCATATGCTTATTTCTCTACTGAAATGATAACTCTTATTGCAGTTCCTCCTGTATGTTATGCCCGTTTAGCAGCTTTACGAGCACGCTATTACATTGAGGGTGATACATCAGATGGCGGTTCAACTGGGGGTGAGAACAGAGCAGAGTTCCGGCCCCTTCCTCTGATCAAGGATAACGTCAAAGATGTCATGTTTTATTGCTGAGATGGGTCTTTTGTGGGGTTTCTTTTGGATGATAATGCTCATAGTTCCCTCTTATGTTTCTCTACTGAGATTAGTTAGGCCTTTTGTGGGGTTTCTTTTGGATGATGCTCATAGTCCCCCCCCTTTTATGTTTCTTTCTTTTGTTAATACTCTTGCGATTGGTGCTTTGGTCTTGTTTCCATTGCACAGAGGCTTTAGGCTTTAATTTTCTTTTGGGCATATTTATGTGTTTGTGAAACTGCTTTCCTTGCCACGTGCCTTTGAACTGTGGTGAGAATGGTATATAATTTCCATAGCAAAGAGACAAAGATCAATACTCAGTATATTGATGTTGGTGTTAACAGTTGGCTTTTACTTGATGCAGTTGAACTGTGGTTGTAAGTTGTAACATTCTTGAGAAAGGTCATCGAGTTGCCCAAACTGGGAACTTGGGTAAAGTTTCTGGAAATGACATTTGTGGAAATGCAATGGTCAAGTAATATTCGCTTTCAGATCCAACTCAGGTCAATATGACCACTTTGCTCAGTAACATGGAGAGTTTAGGGGTTGAGAAATGCCCCTAGGTAAATTTATGTAAGATAATAAAATGGTTGGGCTTGCAAGCGAATATACATGCAATTGCACACGCACGGATAAAGCACAGGCGATCAAGCCCTGAGGTATTATCCCCAGCAAGAAGGCAGTGGCTCGAATTGAAGTCATTGTTCTTCATGAAACACAAGATAACTTCAAATTCACAAAGTGCAACTATTTTTATGGCTGTTTCTCTATATACATCATATATGTATATGGCTTTAGTGATTAAATTAAAAGTCGGCTAATTGTTTTACTTCCTTCTGTACAAGCAAACTAATTATATTTGCTATTTCGATTGCCTGGAACAAAAATAAAGTGAATGGTGATTACCAATGTGGCAGACAATGTTTTTTTGTGTTGCAAATTTCATTTTTATTTTTCTTTATAAGATAGCATTTTAAACCTACGAAAAGTTATATATGCATATGAATTTAGTATTTTAAATAAAATGTGATATGAATAATAAAAAAAATTAATTCCTTTTTTATTAATTTATTTTTATGGGAATTAATTCCCTTTTTTGAATGAAAAAATAAATGTAAATTCTATACCCTAATTTGGTGTGATCTACAATTATGTAGGGTAAGAAAAGGTGATATATTATTGATTTGTTGTTATTCTAACAATCCAAATATTATATAAGTATTATCACAAAATATTAGTTTTGCATGTACCGAGGGAAGTGATTCTTGACAATGACGACCTTAACCTATATAAATCAGATTTTAGAATAGTATGTATTCTAATCACCGGTGAAATTTAAGTTTTAGAATAGATTCAACCTATCTCTATATTCTACATAATAATTGTTTTTTATCATTAATATAAAAGTCTTTAAATTGCTTTTTATCATCAATATAAGTGTCTTTAAATTTGAAAAGTTAAATGCCAAGGCATGTAGTGGATTTTAAATCTAATAACAGACAATTAGCAATTTAGTAGATTTGCATTTTGATTGATAATTAAGAGTATAAACCAGTTTTATCCCTAAAAATAAATGCTAATATTTAAGTTAAAATTAATTAATCATCATTTTTTTTGTTTAATTTAAGATTTTTTTTTTTGGATAATTTAAGATTCAATATTTGTTTGTTTGTTTTTTTTTTTTTTGGTGGATGAATAAGGCTAGTCCATATCTTCTTTCTTTCTTACCCTTTTTTTTTTTTTTCCTTTTTTTAGATAAGTCTAGTCGAATTGCAATAGGAAAATAACAACAACAATAATAATATAACACGTTTAATTGACACTTGAGCATACGCAAGTGCTATTTTGACCACCATATGAATCTTTGTTTTTTTTTAAAAAGGCTCAATAACCTCTAGAGGAAAAAAGTATGTACAGTAGTTTAAATTCAAGGGAGTCAATACCGTATCAGAGGTTGTACCAATTTGGCCAGTGGTACAATATATTTTAGATACCGGTCAATACTGGTGTACCGTTATTTTTTATATTTATTATAAATATATATATATATATATATATATATATATGTATGTATGTGTGTGTATATATATATATTATAATAAATATAAAAGTTTACCATAAAACATTTCATCAATTTAGAACTAATTATTCATAGTTTTAGACTTTAGTATCAATTAAAAGAAAAAAAAAACAATATAAAAAATAGAAAGCTTAAAAGTTACTATTGCATACTAAGAAAACAAATAATACTAATAAGTTAATGCAAATAAGTTACCATTTTGTCCTAACAAAAATTAAAAAAAAAAAAAAAAAAAAAAAAAAAAAAAAAAAAAAAAAACTTTTTTCTGTACTAGCCTGTATTTTTTCTGGTACGAAACAGGGGGGTTATATCTACCTGTTTGCTTACCAGTACGATATATACCGGCTGTACCGGCCGGTACGGTACGGAATTGACTCCCTTGAGTTTAATACATCTATTGAGTCATTTTTACTCATTGTGTATTTGTAGCTCAATATTTCATTTTCTTTCCCCAAAGTCTTTCTAGTCTCTCTCTCTCTCTCTCTCTCTCTCTCTCTCTCTCTCTCTCTCTCTCTCTCTCTCTCTCTCTCTCTCTCTCTCTCTCTCTCATAGCAGATTAGCTAGAACTCGAGCTTTGATTTGTCACTTCAAGTTCAAAAACATTGATTTGAACCTACAACACGAATACACGATCTCCGGAATCAAGTCAAAGATGAGCTTGTAAGAGAAGATGAAGGTGGTGGCTGTCTCTTCTTTAAAGAGGACAACAAGTTTTGTGATTTTTGTGAAGGGTTTATAACTTTATATGCAACTCTTTGAAAATTGTCTATGAATTTGTAATAACACACCCCCTCTCTGGTTTTTTGTGAAATGTGAATGGAGAAAAAAAAAAAAAAAAAAAAAAAAAGACTGATTTGGAGAGAAAAAATAATAAATTAAAATAATATTTTAATGAAATGGAGAAAAAATAAATAGCCTAATGCATGCACATATGAACCAAGTAAAGTATCAAAAAAAAAAAATTTGGGCTTTAATTAGTTACTATTAATTAACATTGATATGAATCCTGTTAGCCCAATATGTCCTAATAAGCCTACAATTTCTATATGTCAATTATGGATTTGCAGTTGCACATTGCATCCTCTGAGATCTATAAAATTTTTTGGATCTTAATCTTATTAGCCGAAGAGATAAGGGTGTTTTTTTTTTTTTTAAGATAAACCAAAGAGATAAGTTAGCTCAACACAAATCAATAATCTTCCATGGAATTCCACGTTTAACCCTCAATTGCTCAAAACAAACTTCTAAGCCTAACACTTGTTCGACTTTTGGAAGAACTCACGTTATATGTCTAAATCTTTCTTCTTCTTTTTTCTTCTTTTTCACTTTAGCCCTCTGGGTCAATATTTCATTGATGAGTACAAACGACAATACCACACCTAGCATTTTGTGTGTATTAGGGAAGAAAAAAGATGTCATTCAAAACATAAAAACAAAAAATAAACATTGAGACTGTGTCGTTCAATTAGATATTCAGTAACAATGTCGACCAATTATAAGTTTCAATAAAAAGTTGCCGTTTAGGTCAGTAAGAACAAAATGACATTTAGATCATAAATAAGAACAGCTGAACAAGATGCATTTGAATAAGAAAATATCTCATGAGACCAACTTATAGAATGTTCCTCTCATCATTGGTGTACTCCACACACTTGAGAGAGCCACATTTTGTGAGATGAACACTCCGTAAGCCGGTCTTCAAATTTATATTTTTCCATTTGAACAGGGCCCATCATTAGGTAGTCTAATGGTTAAGAACAACATAAGCTATCAACAGGGACAGAGCTACGTTCAGACTTGGGAGGGCAGTGCCCCCCCCCCCCCCACCCCCAACCCCAACTTTTTAAAAAATTCCACTTTCATATATATATATATATATATGAGAGAACTGAGTGAGATCTCGTTTAAATGATCTGATATTATCTGATCAAGGTTTGAAACAAGAATCAATGGTGGATCTGAACAGACCTTCTTGTTGACACTACCACTAATGCTGGGTTTAAGTATGTCTTCATCTTCTGCTTCATAGTTCAAGCCGTAACATTAGCAAGAATAGAGAGTGAGGGAGAGGGAGAAAAACTCAGATTTTTATAGAGAAGAGATAAGTGTCAATAGAAAATATTAGCAAAGGATAGAGATAAGATTCACTAAGATTTCAAGAAAGAGAAATAGAGAGAGAGAGAGAGAGAAGATTATGTTATAATAAAAAATTTAAATAATATGTTGGTCATAGACTCACGGGTACAATGAGAAAATGGAACAGGTGAAACAAGAAAGATTAAAAATATAAAATAAAGTTGGATTTTTGTTTTAATGTTTTAGAAATCAAATGTGTGGCTATCGTTAGAGAAGTTAATGGGCAGGCGGGCTAACGGGAAAACAGAAAAATTAAAATGGATGGTCTATACTTTGCTTGACTTTAGCGGTCCTACTTAGTAGAAACATGGTAAATTTCATGTTGTGCAATGAATTAATATTAATATTGTTGTAATTTTATTTTTTTGTAGCTCAAGTGCTGGTAAAATTTATTAAACATCATAGGTTGAAAACTATCTCTAAAAAAAAGTTTGTTGTGGTATGTAAGATATGTTTATTTGCCTTTTTTTTAGGACTAACCTAATTTTTGTGAGGCATGTTGTGGATTCAAGTGTGTAGTTGGATGTATCCCTAGCATTATTCATAAGCTAATATTGATGATTTATTGTTGCTAACCTCTAATGTTGATGTCATAATTTATAAAAATCTTAAAATTAAAATTTGAAAAATCACCAAAATTAGTATTAGTTTATTGCAAATCTCAAATTGCATCTACAAATATAAGATTACGATGCCAATGATGAGCTTTACATTAAGCTTTGCCCCCCTTAGGTTTGTACCCTGGCTCCATCCCTGACCATCAACATGTAGTAAAATGTTGAACATTGCTTCTAATAAATGTAAAATTTTCTAAGTTCAAGTACTAAACCAACCAGGTCTTCTATTTGGGTCTGACTATTATAAGATAGCTCATACATGGAACAAGTCATTAGTGTTTTGTAAAAGATGAGGCCCCAAGAACTTAAATTTGTGTTATTCTACCAGGCTTCAAGCATGAATTCAAGTAAAATACATGGAATATGATGTCATATATGTAAAAATAATAATAATAGTAAAAATATGTTACAACCATGCTGGTATACAGGTAAAACTTTGGTTCATTGTAGAATTAACTTTGAGATCAGTTTCCATAGGTTTGATATCGTTCCTCTTTTGTTTCCTTTTTCATATTTTTTATTTATTTACTTTTTCATTTAAATTACCATTAGATTGTGCATATGCTTATTTCTCTACTGAAATGATAACTCTTATTGCAGTTCCTCCTGTATGTTATGCCCGTTTAGCAGCTTTACGAGCACGCTATTACATTGAGGGTGATACATCAGATGGCGGTTCAACTGGGGTTGAGAACAGAGCAGAGTTCCGGCCCCTTCCTCTGATCAAGGATAACGTCAAAGATGTCATGTTTTATTGCTGAGATAGGTCTTTTGTGGGGTTTCTTTTGGATGATAATGCTCATAGTTCCCTCTTATGTTTCTCTACTGAGATTAGTTAGGCCTTTTGTGGGGTTTCTTTTAGAATGCTCATAGTACCCCCCTTTTATGTTTCTTTCTTTTGTTAATACTCTTGCGATTGGTGCTTTGGTCTTGTTTCCATTGCACAGAGGCTTTAGGCTTTAATTTTCTTTTGGGCATATTTATATGTTTGTGAAACTGCTTTCCTTGCCACGAGCCTTTGAACTGTGGTGAGAATGGTATATAATTTCCATAGCAAAGAGACAAAGATCAATACTCAGTATATTGATGTTGTTGTTACAGTTGGCTTTTACTTGATGCAGTTGAACTGTGGTTGTAAGTTGTAACATTCTTGAGAAAGGTCATCGAGTTGCCCGAACTGGGAACTTGGGTCAAGTTTCTGGAAATGGCATTTGTGGTAATGCAATGGTCAAGTAATATTCGCTTTCAGATCCAACTCAGGTCAATATGACCACTTTGCTCAGTAACGTGGAGAGTTTAGGGGTTGTTGAGAAATGCCCCTAGGTAAATTTATGTAAGATAATAAAATGGTTGGGCTTGCAAGTGAATATACATGCAATTGCACACGCACGGATAAAGCACAGGCGATCAAGCCCTGAGGTATTATACCCAGCTAGAACGCAGTGGCTCGAATTGAAGTCATTGTTCTTCATGAAACACGGGATAACTTCAAATTCACAAAGTGCAACTAATTTTATGGCTGTTTCTCCATATATGTATATGGCTTTAGTAATTAAATAAAAAGTCGGCTAATTGTTTTACTTCCCTCTGTACAAGCAAAACTAATTATATTTGCTATTTCGATTGCCTGGAACAAAAATAAAGTGAATGGTGATTACCAATGTGGCAGACAATGTTTTTTTTGTGTTGCGAGTATCATTTTTATTTTTCTTTATAAGATGGTATTTTAAACCTACGAAAAGTTATATATGCATATGAATTTAGTATTTTAAATAAAATGTGATATGAATAATAAAAAAAATTAATTCCTTTTTTTTTATGGGAATTAATTCCCTTTTTTGAATGAAAAAATGAATGTAAATTCTATACCCTAATTTTGTGTGATCTACAATTATGTAGGGTAAGAAAGATAATATTTGTGGGGACTGGCCCAAAATAACAGGCTGGGCCCTAGGCCCGACCGAGGATGCAACCCATCCGAGGAGCCAGCGTGACTTAAGCAATCCTTATTCAGACCCACTGGGGCAAAGAAAACATGTCCGAGGAGTAATTTCTCCTCGGATATTGAAAATCCGGAGTAAGGGTACATCTAAGCCACTACAGCCCATCTTCTAAATACATAAAAAGGAAGGAAACCCGAAATATCTCAGCAAAGACTGCCACCACCACATTAAATGCATTACAACTACTCTCCTGGCCGCATTAATGTGGAGAAGACCCCTGAACAGTGCTACTTTGGCTACCGCAACTCACAAAGAACTGAGAGAGGTGTTTGATGGGACAGGTGCTCAAGTAAGGGTTTAGATGATCGACAAGTGTAAGGCCCAGATGACAAGAAAGGGCCTATATAATGTGTATAAGTCCCCGTAAAAAGGGGCAGAAGAAGAAAAAGGTGGAGAATACTATAGCATTAAGAGGAATCCTATTGCACTAATCTGTATCCATTAATCAAGTTTTTAGCCCTATCATTTCTGGGAACTTTTCGACACAGTGGCATTTGTTCTTGTTCGTGTATTCCCTTAACTTATGCAACAAATCGTTTAAACTTATTGAAACCGAGTTCTTTAGCCCATCCTTTACAAGAATTCATTGTGTTGGACTTTTTGGACCAAGACTTGAACAATAAGGACCGGGTCACCAAATTGTTCCCCTACAATATTGATTTGTTGTTATTCCAACAATCCAAATATTATATAAGTATTATCACAAAATATTAGTTTTGCATGTACCGAAGGAAGTGATTCTTGACAAATGACGACCTTAATCTATATAAGTCAGATTTTAGAATAGTATGTATTCTAATCACTAGTGAAGGTTAAGTTTTAGAATAGATTCAACCTATCTCTATATTCTACATAATAATTGTTTTTTATCATTAATATAAAAGTCTTTAAATTGCTTTTTATCATCAATATAAGTGTCTTTAAATTTGAAAAGTTAAATGCCAAGGCATGTAGTGGATTTTAAATCTAATAACAGACAATTAGCAGTTTAGTAGATTTGCATTTTGATTGATAATTAAGAGTATAAACCAGTTTTATCCCTAAAAATAAATGCTAGTATTTAAGTTAAAATTAATTAATCATCATTTTTTTTTTGTTTAATTTAAGATTCAATATATATATATATATATATATTTTTTTTTTTTGTGGATGAATAAGGCTAATCCATATCTTCTTTCTTTCTTACCTTTTTTTTATTATTTTTTTTATTTTTTAGATAAGTCTAGTCGAATTGCAATTGGAAAATAACAACAACAATAATAATATAACACGTTTAATTGACACTTGGGCATACGCAAGTGCTATTTTGACCACCATATGAAATCTTTGTTTTTTTTTTTTTTTTAAAGGCTCAATAACCTCCAGAGGAAAAAAGCATGAACAGTAGTTTAATACATCTGTAGTTGCACGATTTTCCTGGTCCAAACCCTATTAATCAGGCCTTGGCCCAAGGCGCAACACACAATAAATATTTGTAGAGGATGGGTCAAAGAACTTAGCCTCAGTGAGCTTAGTCGGTCTGATGCATGGACAATATTATTGCAGGAACAAAAACACAAGAATGGATATCTAACAGAAGATTCTATTTCCTGAGTGCCGAATACATTTCTTCGTCCCCCTCTTTGAGGGACTCCACTACATTATATAGCTCTCTCATTCTTATCTGAACCTTACACTTGTTGACCATCTAAGCCCCCACTTGAGCACCTGTCCTATCAGACACCCTTATCACTCCCTTGTGAGTTGCAGTGGCCAAGGTAGTACTGTTCAGGGGTCTTTTCCTCATTAATGCGGCCAAGAGGGTGGTTGTGACACATTTAATGTAGTGGTGGCAGTTTTCCATGAGATATTTTGGGTTTTATTCTTTTTTATATGCTTGGAGGATGAACTGCAATGGTTGGGGCGAGCTCTTCGTCCGAACTTCGTAATGTCCGAGGAGGAGTTACTCCTCGGACAGGTTTCTTTTACCGCAATTGGGCTTGAATAAGGTTTTGGCTGTGACTTCTCCTCGGACAGGATGTTTCTCGGACGGGCCCGTAATTTGACTAGTCCATTATTTTGGGCCGGGCCCCACAACATCTATTGAGTCATTTTTACTCATTGTGTATTTGTAGCTCAATATTTCATTTTCTTTTTATACATATTTTCTTTCCCCAAAGTCTTTCTAGTCTCTCCCACACCAGAGCTCTCTCTCTCTCTCTCATAGCAGATTAGCTGGAACTCGAGCTTTGGTTTGTCACTTCAAGTTCAAAAACATTGATTTGAACCTACAACACGAATACACGATCTCCGGAATCAAGTCAAAGATGAGCTTGTAAGAGAAGATGAAGGTGGAGGTTGTCTCTTCTTTAAAGAGGACAACAAGTTTTGTGATTTTTGTGAAGGGTTTATAACTTTATATGCAACTCTTTGAAAATTGTCTATGAATTTGTGATAACACACCCCCTCTCTGGTTTTTTGTGAAATGTGAATGGAGAAAAAAAAAGAAAAAAAAGATTGATTTGGAGAGAAAAAAATAATAAATTAAAATAATATTTTAATGAAATGGAGAAAAAATAAATAGCCTAATGCATGCACATATGAACCAAGTAAAGTATCAAAAAAAAAAAAATTGGGCTTTAATTAGTTACTATTAATTAACATTGATATGAATCCTGTTAGACCAATATGTCCTAATAAGCCTACAATTTCTATATGTCAATTATGGATTTGCAGTTGCACATTGCATCTTCTGAGATCTATAAAACTTTTTGGATCCTAATCTTATTAGCCGAAGAGATAAGGGTTTTTTTTTTTTTTTATAAGATAAACCAAAGAGATAAGTTAGCTCAACACAAATCAATAATCTTCCAAGGAATTCCACGTTGAACCCTCAATTGCTCAAAACAAACTTCTAAGCCTAACACTTGTTCGACTTTTGGAAGAACTCACGTTATATGTCTAAATCTTTCTTCTTTTTTCTTCTTTTTCACTTTAGCCCTCTGGGTCAATATTTCATTGATGAATACAAACGACAATACCACACCTAGCATTTTGTGTGTATTAGGGAAGAAAAAAGATGCCATTCAAAAAAAAAAAAAAAAAAAACATTGAGACTGTGTCGTTCAATTAGGAATTCAGTAACAATGTCGACCAATTGTAAGTTTCAATAAAAAGTTGCCGTTTAGGTCAATAAGAACAAAATGACATTTAGATCGTAAATAAGAACAACTGAACAAGATGCATTTGAATAAGAAAATATCTCATGAGACCAACTTATAGAATGTTCCTCTCATCATTGGTGTACTCCACACACTTGAGAGAGTCACATTTTGTGAGATGAACGCTCCATAAGCCGGTCTTCAAATTTATATTTTTCCATTTGAACAGGACCCATCATCAGGTAGTCTAATGGTTAAGAACAACATAAGCTATCAATAGGGACGGACCTACGTTCGGACTTGGGGGGCAATGCCCCCCCCCCCCCCCAACTTTTTTAAAAATTCCACTTTCATATATAGATATATATATATATATATATATATATATATATATTTATTTATTTATATATATATATATGAGAGAACTGAGTAAGATCTCGTTTAAATGATCTAATATTATCTGATCAAGGTTTGAAACAAGAATCAATGGTGGATCTGAACAAACCTTCTTGTTGACACTACCACTAATGCTGGGTTTAAGTATGTCTTCATCTTCTGCTTCATAGTTCAAGTCGTAACATTGGCAAGAATAGAGAGTGAGTGAGAGGGAGAAAAACTCAGATTTTTATAGAGAAGAGATAAGTGTCAATAGAAAATATCAACAAAGGATAAAGATAAGATTCACTGAGATTTCAAGAAAGAGAAATATAGAGAGAGAGAAGATTATGTTATAATAAAAAATTTAAATAATATGTTGGTCATAGACTCACGGGTACAATGAGAAAAATGGAATAGGTGAAACAAGAAAGATTAAAAATATAAAATTAAGTTGGATTTTTGTTTTAATGTTTTAGAAATCAAATGTGTGGCTATCGTTAGAGAAGTTAATGGGTAGGCTGGCTAATGGGAAAAGAGAAAAATTAAAATAGATGGTCTATACTTTGTTTGACTTTAGCGGTCCTACTTAGTAGAAACATGGTAAATTTCATGTTGTGCAATGAATTAATATTAATATTGTTGTAATATTATTTTTTTGTAGCTCAAGTGCTAGTAAAATTTATTAAACATCATAGGTTGAAAACTATCTCTAAAAAGAAGTTTGTTGTGGTATGTAAGATATGTTTATTTGCCTTTTTTTTAGGACTAACCTAATTTTTGTGAGGCATGTTGTGGATTCAAGTGTGTAGTTGGATGTATCCCTAGCATTATTCATAAGCTAATATTGATGATTTATTGTTGCTAACCTCTAATGTTGATGTCATAATTTATAAAAATCTTAAAATTAAAATTTGAAAAATCACCAAAATTAGTATTAGTTTATTGCAAATCTCAAATTGCATCTACAAATATAAGATTACGATGCCAATGATGAGCTTTACATTAAGCTTTGCCCCCCTTAGGTTTGTACCCTGGCTCCGTCTCTGGCTATCAACATGTAGTAAAATGCTGAACATTCCTTCTAATAACTGTAAAATTTTCATAGTTCAAGTACTAAACCAACCAGGTCTTCCATTTGGGTCTGACTATTATAAGATAGCCCATACATGGAACAAGTCATTAGTGTTTTGTAAAAGATGAGGCCCCAAGAACTTAAATTTGTGTTATTCTACCAGGCTTCAAGCATGAATTCAAGTAAAATACATGGAAAATGATGTCATATATGTAAAAATAATAATAATAGTAAAAATATGTTACAGAAGTAAAAACATAAGAAGTTTGTATAAATTAAATCTGCTATTAAACAAATATTATGTGAAAATGTAATATACAAATGCTGCCAATGGAGCAAGCCCTAATGGAGGAACGTGTAATTCTACATGGCTGACGAAGAAATATTCAGCAGCCACAAACCTATTCCACAATGTGCAGTGACAAGCAGAAACCTAAACTCTAACAACAACGCATGGTCATACCGATTTCTATAAATATAAACCGGCAAGGGAATATAAAATGAACGAATGCTAGTCTCAGACCTTTTGCTGTATATGCTACAAAAATAAGCTGCCAAGCAGTAATATGTGCATTAGGAAAGAAATCATGCTTATTGCTATCCCCTTGTAAGGCTCATTCTGCGGTGAACTGTTATCGTTTAGCTGCCCAGCATTGACATATTCACTTTTCCCAGTTTTCATAGTTGCAGTGACATTTACTGATGTTGAACCTGATTTCATGAATTCAAAAATGAAGGGATTAAGAATTCAATACACACATAAACTCACATAAGTCCAAGGGCAATTGAACACCAGGGAGTAACCATAGCCTGTTATCATTATAGCATTTTAAATGTGCCTGCCTTTTAAGAATAGAAGAAAAGAAAAATTCCATTTAGCATTTGAATAAGTCTATTCACTTTTCATGATGCGTACTTATAACAAGGTCATGGAAATTTTTCAAAAAAATGACCTTATCATTAATTTATAGAATTATTTACATAAATAATCATTTAGGCATTTAGCACAATCAACATGTCCCTTTCAATGTGGTGTCCAAAGGCCCCATTCAGATAGGATATTGAAACTTACAGTCATAGTTAGCCCAGCCAATCCGTTGACCAGCCAAATCATAAACAAATATTTTGTCTTTTAGGACAAGGTCTGCAAAAAGAGATTGAAATATTGTTATCTTAAAGCACAAGAATAATTAAGTTTTTTCGAGCACATTAGACAAAAGAAAATTTAGAATATGCTGTAATTCTAACAAATCAAATACGATAAATTTAGAACTAGCCCTAACTGGCAGAGAGAGAAAAAAAAAGGGGGAGGGGGTGTAGGGGGCACCTTATGTGCACAAGTAGCAGAAAAGGCAAATTGCTGATTATATTAAACTTCGGAGTCCCCCCCAAACCCAAAGATAATACAAAGGAAAATCCTCACACAAATTGCTGTCTACTAAGATTTAAAACGAAAAAGAATATGCCTTGATTGAGTTTAAGGTTTCAGGAAAGGTCTAAAACTACATTATTTGAGACAATATGAACATTCAAGCTAAGCGGTTTCAACACAAGTAATAAATAAAAGCAAAGTTTCAAGTCTGTCCATACCTCCTAAAATTGTTAGCCCTTGACCCTGTAGTTTCTGTAGGCCAATGCACCACACTGCAGAGCTACCCTGAAAAGGATATTGACCGAAGTTAAAAGAATGAAAATAGTAAACCATTATTCCACGTGTGGTGATAAGATAGAAACAAAACTATGTATAAGGACCGCTACAAAGCTTCTTAGCTTGCTTGGGTTATTTTAACTCTGCAGAAGAAACCACTGCCAATGATTTGATGGCAATAGTTAATAAAAGAAACAGTCAAAGAATATCAGCAAAGATGGATTCTTGGGAATAGTGAGGCAAGGCATTAAGTAGCCAGTAATACTTGAGAATCTTCTATCAGTGTGTAAAGGATCAACTTGAATGCAAATAATTATGCCAAGGTGGGTTACTACACAATATGGATTACAATATTTCTGAAACTAGATTTATAAGTTAGAATATCATGGAAATTGCATTGCACAGCCGTGAGTATGCTTCCCGCACAATTGGGTAATTGAAAAAAGTGGTTAAAAAGTCACAGCTGACATTCTAAATAAGTTTTTAAAAGAAGAAATAGAATACAGAAAGCCAAATAGTAAGAGCATGGAAACAATGGAAGGATTATTCAACTAAACAGGCAAATTACATCTCACATCAACTCACCTGCTATTTCCACACAAAGGTAAAATATGTAGACAAGTTCTCACCAGTTATAAAGCTAGAGAGAGAGAGAAGAGAAAAGGGGAAAAAATTGTATACTCACAACAGAATTTTGTTGTAAGAGGTAGTCCTGAGGTCTTAGAATCATGGATGCACCACCAGCAAAGTTTAAACTAACTTGAGGAAAGACATCAGTGACACTGAACATAAGAAAAGAAACATTTCAGAATTAAGATCATCTGAAAAGACTAATACCCAGGGAAGAAGGAACTGAGATGATATGAGCAGAAAGTGAACCTGGAGGTAATTAAATAACACTGATTTCCCTTGGAAACAACAGGTTGAGCAGATTGTGAAACAGCATTTGTTACCTGCATGACAAGAAAATAACATACTTATATTATCATTCATGATTAAAAAGTAAAACTATGCAGTTTT
Organism: Quercus robur; assembly: GCF_932294415.1. Classification (NCBI taxonomy): domain Eukaryota; kingdom Viridiplantae; phylum Streptophyta; class Magnoliopsida; order Fagales; family Fagaceae; genus Quercus; species Quercus robur. The sequence continues at coordinate 14,987,906 of NC_065534.1, read as the reverse complement.
AAAATATTTACAATGAAAATAGAATTATAAATAGGTTAAGTAAACACAGAGAGTTTGCCCAACAGAAACATACAGCAGTGACAAAAGGATTATAAGCTGCTTCTGCAAGGTATGCCAAAGTTGTCCCAGAATCAATTATGGTCCCTTGGTTGTTTGATGTTGTGAACACCGATGGGTCAATCGATAATGTTTGCCCGCTGACAGAAATGCTCTGCAGATTCAAATTATAATGAGGCCTGAAATTTTGAATAGACAAGTGATCAGTCAAACCAAATGCAGTGATGTTTTACATGATCCAATCCTCACAAGCATTTATTAGAAAACAAAAAGGTAAAATATCCCAGAAACTTCAACATATCAGATCTGAATGGAAACCTACAAATGTTGTTTAAAATTAAAGGTTATTATGTGTAACAAGCTACATGTGCATATAGATTTCAGTAAAGAAGAATCTTTTAACAGGCAAAAACTTTTTATGTTAAACTGATGCCAACCATATCACCTCTGATACACATTTATCAAGTTCATGCAATTCCAAACAATAATCCAACTTTGCAGTAGTATAAAATCAAAGTTAATCCTTATAAAACTATTAAAAATCAGGAGGATGACAATGTACGGCTGATCATAAACTATAAAACATTTATTTAGAAGAGCCATAAAAAGTCAAACAAACAATATAGTTTTGGGTTTGAACCTGCCATAAAACAAATTGTGAAAACACATCATGAACTCTAATGACAACCATTATCTGTCACTTTCATATAATTTACAACTCATTAAATTGCACTCAACATAACTCCAAGTAAAATAAAGCATTTAATTGGATATTGCATAAAGATTTAGCAGATTACTCCTGAGAAAAAGAACGTACTGTGATGGAACAAGTGGAGTATAGACTATATTAGGCTCCAAGATTTCCCCAAGAACCAATATGCCTCCACCAGCTTCATCTCCTCTCAAACAGTGTGAGAATGCTTTTGGTGCTACTCCCTGCGAAGCAAGTTGTGAGACAACAGACATTTCCTGTTGCCCAAACCCAAAGATGCCATCAACCGCTCGATCTGACTTTGTCAAGTCTCCTGTCTGTGAGGTGCTACACCTGTTTCATGATCCACCATCTAAGGCACGTATTCCAACTCAAACCAACAAAAAAAGAATACAACTACTATCTCAGGCTTGAAAACTAATTATAGCTCACCCAAAGGCAATGGGAGCCGAAGAATTCGTGGTCACAGACCCTCCAAGAATTGTGTCGAAATACAACAAGTCTGATACATAATATCCAGAGGTCCCACTGCCATCTCCATACTGGAAAGCATATGCACACTGATTGTTCTGACTAGAACAAAGGGCATCTGACGTTTGAACTCCAGCACTGCATCTTTGGTCTGAACAAGAGATCAATGAAGCTGTTGACGAGCTCCCAGTATCAAAGAAATTGAGCGGAATCTATAAGAAAACAAAGCACTTGTATTTAAAATCCATAGCAGCATATTGCCTTATTGTTTAAGCAAAACTAAAGGACTTAAAAACCATATAAAAGAATGAATATGGATAAGAAAAGGCAATACTTGGAGTCCACTCGTTGTTGGGCAACCATTGCATGAGTTACAACTGACCCACAGAACATCACTTCCTGTATCAATCTGCACATAGAATTCTTTTGGAGGAGATCCCAATTGCACTTTTGTATAATACAGTCTGTAATAAAGCCACAATTAATCCATCAAAGTTTGATCAAAATAAGGAATATATTTGTAAAATTAACCAAACACCCAAGATAAAACTCCCAATAATTCCAACATACTAGAAAGCAACACAGAGAAATGGAAGCCATAGCAAAATTAAAACAAAGAAAAAGAAAAAAGAAAGCACCTAAAGACAATGAATTTCTTTCACTCCTACCAACAAAAGAGCAAACCAATGTAGACAAGAATTTAGAAAGAAGAAATCTTTAGCACAACCAGAAAGGAAGCAGATAAAGAAACAGAAACCCATAATTAACAAAAACCGACAAAAGAAAACTACTTAACAATGAAAACCCATATCCCAAAATCAATGAAAAGCCCACACAACACATACAAACTTATCCCAACGCACACAAACAAAATATGAAAGAAAACCCATAACTCAAAAACTCCAATTCATATTAAAAAAAACACGCGCGCACACACAAAAAAGTGAAAAAAACAGAGTGAATTATAGAATTACCCAACCACGAACGGATCGTAGGTACCAGCTACAGGTAAATCAACGACGCCATTAGAAGACTGCAACATTCTTCCATGCCTGAGTGAGTCACGCGCCCTGAGTTGACTCAGTTCCACTCGTTGGCTCAACGGAAAGGCCCTTTCCAGCTTCAGTGTCGCCGGAAAACTGCACAGAACCAGCGCCGCCTGAAACAGCAGCGCCGCCGCAATCAGAATCCCGGCCAGTTCAATTCCTCTCATCTCCTTTCTCTCTCTCTCTCTCTCTCTCTCTCTCTCTGTGTCTGAGTTTTTCACTTTTTTCTCGCAATGATGAAAATACGTGTATTATATATGCGTGTGTAAAAGAATGTTGTAATCAAAGACTAACTTTAATATTAAAAAAAACAATGTTCTTGTTCTTCATTTTTTTTTTTTTTTTTTTTTTTTTTGGGTGAAAGAGTTTTGAGAGAGAGATAAAGTTTGAAGCAACAGCCGACGATAACAGAAGTTTCAAAAAAAACTAAACAACAATTATGGATTTGAGCGATGTTTGTTTGTTTACGTTAACTATATATATTCTTTTTAGGTTTTTTTACTTTTTTATTTTTAATTTTATAAGATTTTAGTTGCGGCCTTGGTGGAGTTTGTGCGAGTTTCGTTGTGTGTTCCTGTTTGGTAAGCCACACAATCATATTGCGCGTACTTTCTACGCTCTTTCCTATCTCGGTTTTTATATTTAATATTTATATTTTATTACATATATAAAGGAGTAGAAATTATTATAGTGTGACGTGACCAAGCTTCTGCCTCGACTTTTTAGCAGGAAGAAAAAAAAGGATTAATATTTTTTTATTAAAAAATAATAAATATTTATTATAATCTAGACCCTTCCAAGTGAAATGTTATTCAATGTCTATTTATATTTAAGAAGTCTATATATATTTTTTGTGAAAATGAGTTTTTTTTTCCCTAATCTTTATAACTCTAAAATCAAATTAAAAAATATATATTTAAATGATTATTCCTAAATTTTGGAAAAATAAATTGAACCAAATGAGCGCGTGATAGTTTGTCTAACATAAAATCTTCTTTTTAAAACTGTCGCCTTCATAGAGAAATGTTATATTTATAACATTTTCACAACAAATTTTATGTGACAAGTTGTTACCTAATATTACTAGTGGGCAAAAAAATAAATTCAATTGTAAATTCAGGTTAAAAACCCGAGCAACCTGCAATTTAAGATTTTTTTTATATGTGTATATTTAACTATTAGTTTGTTTATAATTAAAAAAAAAAAAAAAAAAAAAAAAAAAAAAAAAAGAAGAAGTGGGTGTTGTTCCACATTACTTGAGTGTAACTCTTTCCCATTGCTTAAAAGTTATGTAATTTTTCAATAGTACTTTAAATTAAGCAATGTGTTTGAGTTTGAAGAGAAAGTGTAATTAAGTGTATATGTTTAACAATTAGTTTGTTTCTCAAAAAAAAATTATGAAAATATTATGAAATTAACGCTTCGCTATTTTTAAAGTTTTTTTTTTTAATTAAAAAAAAAAAACAAAGAATTAAAAATTAAAAAGTTATGAGTTCGGTAAATCAGGTGCTCTTCGTAACTTACTATGGTCGGTGATGATTTAATACATTATTATGATGAGTTGACCGTGTCTAATCATGAATCATGAATTATATAATAGCCAAGAAAAAATATATATATGAAAATGTACAAATGATGGTCAACAACCACATTATCGAACTATCATTATAATGACTCTTTTTTAAATACTACTATGCGTTCTATATTTAATTCTCAAAAAAAAAATATACATTTTATATTTTAGATGATATTTACAGGGTCTCTCTCTCAAAAAAAAAAAAAAGGGTATTTACAGGGTTTTCCATTTTAGTGTTATAACCTTAGTAATATAAGCTAATCTATGTTAGGAGAAATTATTTGGTGTACCAGAGTACCACATCAACAATTTTGTGGAATGAATACATTGACAATGTTTTATGTCAACGTTAAGGTAATTTCCTTCTTTTGGACACTTCCTTTTTATAGTCAATATATTTTTTTTTTTTTTAGTTTTTCTTCATTAGTAAAGAGTAATAGTTATACCACCGCGTACTCTTGGTGCGGTAGTACTTGTAGAGTGTGGGGGGACAAGGGTAAGGATTCAAGTTTTCAGAAGAGAGCTTCACACACATATACACTTAGATTAGAATAGAGTATAGTTTTTATCTTGTAAAAAAAAAAAAGAAGTAATAATTATGAAATAGACGTCATAGGTTTGAAATACATATTTATCAAAAAAAAAATCCTCATTTTTTTATATATATATATAAAAATGATAATGGGTCCAAAGCGGATTACTTTTTAAAAAAATATTTTTTTGGTGTCATTTTTTGTTCCCTTCAAAGAACAAACCTCTCATTGACATTATCATATTTTCACCATTTTTATCTATTTTTTTATATTCATAAAAAAATAAAAATAAATAAATAAAGAAAAACTTCATTTTTTTTTTTCTCAAAATTGTCTTTGTTTTAGTTTTATAATTGGGTAATATATGGGATATATGACTTTCAAATGAATTTTGACTTGTATTATGATAGATGGTTAAGTTGAAATGTATTTAAAAGTAACGAATTTATATAATTTACTTTGTTTACATTCTGTTAGTATTAAATAAATCTTACTCTTATAGTCTTATTTTCCATGTTTTTATTTAATCTTGAAATACAATATATTTCTTATTTTTTGAATTTGTAAATTTTTTTTTTTCATTCTTTGAACGTTTGAGTTGAAATCTAGTTATGACCATGACTATTAAGGATGACAATTAGGCAAAACGAGATCAGATTATGGATACTTACTTCTTTCCTCATCCCTTTTTCGAGGTGGAAAAACTCATGGGTTAAAATAGAGGCGAGTTGAATTTGAGGTATTTTGTCATTCCTAGTGAGATGACTCCAAAATAGAGAGAGAGAGAGAGAGAGACACACACACACACACACATATATATATTAGGAAATAGTAAAATAATATACACATATACATACATTCAGAACGAAGTGAGCAACGAGGCAAAAAAACCTCACGTAGGGTGGGGTATTTACCATCCTTCTAAGAGCATCCATAGCAATACTCTTAAAATAGTTTTTTAGTTATTTTATAACTCCAAACAAACAAAAACACCCCACAACAATGTTGCTAAACTTAAAATATTTTACCAACTTGCTACAGTGAGCTGTTAGTAGTAGCAGCTCAATGTAGTAAGTTGCTACAAATATTAAATTATTTTCTCTTTCTTCTCTCATTATAAAACCTTTAATGTGTTATTTATATTTGTTTATTTAATTATAAGGATGACTTTTTTTGTCTGATAATTTTGATAATAGACTATTAGTTGAAGTAGAATTTAAAATTTTAAAACTTAGATGATAAAGTTTTATCTAAATTAAATTATTGTTAAATCTGATTAGTCAAAAGTCTTGTAGTTTAATATCCTAATAAAATATTAATTTAATAAGATGCAACTTGACGAAAAAACAAAAAAAAATAATAGTGAGTTGAGTGGTATTTAAGTTTAGAAAATTTTAATGATAGACTTTTATTTTTATTTAAATTAAAAAAATTTAAAATATTATCCCTTAATTTGAGGAAATATATCATAACAAATAATATAAATTAATTTACTAATTAGTTGTTCTTAAAATGTTGATAATAAACTTTTAGTTGGAGTAGAAGTTAAAAAGAAAACGTGGGTTGTTGTCTGGATTTAGTTTAGAATTTTTGATAATAAACTTTTAGTTTGAATAGAATTTAAATTTTTTTTATCGTTTTCGTTCAAAAAAAATTAGAATTTAAATGATAAAATTTTACCTAAATTATTCTCTCTCTCTCTCTCTCTCCATGTGTAGTGTTTATTAAATTTATTTTATTTGTTTGTTTATATTATTTTAATATGTTGTTTGTTAAAATAAAACCTTTGATATTAGGTGTATTGTAAAGTGAGTTGTTAAAATAGATAAAGTATATTCTTGAATTGCTAAAAACTATATATATATTTTTTTAGAACCTTGTTGTGAATGCTCTAATTTGTATAGTAGGCATGAAAAACCCAACAAAAAATTTAAAAAAAAAAAAAATTCCTTGTAGTGCAGATATTGTTTTACTTTTATTTCACATAGGCACACACAGCTAAAATATTTTCCCCCTGAGAATCAACTAAAATACTATTTACATCCTCTACACTGGAAGTTACTTCTACTGGATCCCTTTATCAGACTTACAAATTCACACTACCAATTATTACAATAATATTAACATGCTTCTATCAACATATTCTAGAACTTGTTATTATCCCACCTAAACATGATATCGCTTTTAAGCAGGTTAACTATGAAAATGTAACAGACTATAATAAATGAATACATTGACATTGTTGTAATAATCGTGAAATTTAAACAATAAGATTTGAATTATATATATATATATATATATATAAGTTGAAGGACTGATTTAAAAGCAATCTAAGGTGTGAAGTGTGACGTTACCACCAAAATATAAAGCTTCTTATGTCTTAGCCTAGTTTGTCTACATTCTGAAACCATTGAATTTTTTTTAATTTTTTTTTGGGTAAGTAAACCACTATATACTAAGTTATTTAATGCACTCTAGTCTATTCTTCACGTTAGGCAAAGAATTCCCCAAGTAGTTTGGCTTATAGTCGGTGCCATAGATGATCCATTTAATTTGAAAAAGAGAATGACAGAGATAGTGAAACTGCTCTGTAGTTTTGATTGATCATTTCATTTCAACCTCCATTATAAATAAACTTCACCCAAATCAGCGTGATCTGCATGCTTGTTCCTTTCAGAATCATTTCAAAGCATTAGGTGCTTCACTTTCTTTTTGGCAAGTATAGTTTCCAAAAGATATAAAGAAAAGGTTGTGTTTGGATTTGAATATTTAAAATCAATGTATTTAAATAACAATTACTAGTATAAAATATAAATCGTTTAATATAAGTTTAATAACACATGATGCTGTGGATTTTGGAGATTTTATTCAAACAAAAACACTTATATTATTATTATGGATTTGAAATGATATCTTATATATAGTCATTTAAAAATCAACATATTAATAAAGCTCAAATCCCTCCATAAATTTTATTTTAATAAAATAAAATTCAAATAATTCTCTTTGAATTCTTTTATCCAAAGGAATTATAAATTGATCTAAATTGACTGCTGAAATTGTGACAAAGAAATAGATATTTTGGGATCAATTTTTCCTTATTGTCGATAGGCTTGCACTGTGGTTTGTCGACTCTTCCTTCATCCTAGTCGTTTCATTTGGAAAAAAGTTTGTTGTCATTCACAAAGTCAGTAGTGGGAATTCCTATATTGATCGCATTCTTCCAGAGTTTCCTTCTCAATCTAAAATTAACAGGGAGGAGAAAAAGTTATAGTACAATAATTTGAGTGCTTATTTCATGCAACAATACTACTGAGTCACCGACACAATTACTTTTACACTAAATTTCATAATTTGTTTATTTATATAATTGTAAGTGGTCAATTAAAAGTGATTTGTATAGAAAAAAAATATTTGCTACTCACAATCTTATAAATCATTAATTTGTGAAATTTGGATGTGTGTGTCAAAGAATTATTCAAATACTCTTTTTTTTTATGAACAAAAAAGAGTTTTGCACATGTGATTATTGACCTGACCCACTTATACTTGCCATATTTTTGCAAAACGTACTATTTGAACTTGGTAACTCTTGAACCCACAAATATGACCAAGTTTGAGGCTCCTACCACACGCCATGCCAAGTGGCTATTCAAATACTAATCCACGAAGTTAAGAATGACAAAGTTACAACATTCTAAAGTTGTAGCTAGGATGGTTAGATTAGCCTTTAATAAAGTGAGGAAAAGTACAATTAGTACATGGAATGATATACATACAATCCCCAAAGCAAGTATGAATTTCTTATATTCCGTGCAATTATCTGGAGAAATTGAACTGTCGTTGACCCTACCATAGCTCAATCCACTTTCTTTATTCTTTAACCCATTGTGGGCCACCCTTTACTTCAGAGGGCAGAGGACCCATTATTCACTGTTCACCATTTACCCCAAAAGCCCATAACTTCCAAATTCCTTTCGAAATGCCACTTAGCACCCTTTTTTTTTTCATTTTCATTGGCAAAATTTAATAGATGCTTAAGTTATTGGTTTAGAAAATATTTTTTAAAATTTTTTACAAGAAAAAATACAATTAATTATTTTGACAATTTATTATACTTTTCATAAAAATTATATTAACATTTTTTAAAATAATTTATTAACAATTAATCTAAAACACTCTATTCAATTTTATTTTGGGCATAAGCACTAAAGGCTTATTGAGGCACTTTAACAGAGCCACTTCTTTTTGTCAAGTACTTTCGCACACCCCAACGCTCAATTATTTCACATTTTACTTTACATGGCCGGTTTTAAAAAGTATGCAGTCCTCGTTCTTTGTCTTCTTTTACTTTCTAAATAATTGTCAAAAAAAGATGACCCTAAAATAATATATATAAATTCTCAAAGGCAAAAGTTGGGGTTGTCTTTTCATTACAATGACTAAATTGCCCTAAATGCTATCTGAATTTTACAGCACATCCACACGTATTTTTTATGAAATTGTGGGGGAACAAGCTTGGCATTATTGTAATTGTGAGGTATACATCTTTAAGAGAGAAGTGCTTTGATTTTCGCGGCTAAACAACTTTGACCAGAGACCGCAAGAGGAGCAGGGATGTGGGCAAAGCAAAGTACTGCCTCTCCATCACGGACGGCTGTGTACCCTATTTTCCTAAAGAATTATTTAAATTTATTTATTATAATTTTTTAAGTTGGAGATCTAATTATTTGAGGAAATTGAAAGTAAAGGATGTTTGGTAATGTTGTTCTAGTAACGTTATTAATATATTTTTAGAAAATACGTGTGGATAAAAAAAATGTGTAAAAATACATATAATGTTGTTTAAACACTGAAAACTGTTATTCTAATTACATTACCAAACAACTCATCAAACAAACATGATCCATGATTTGCTGTAATAATATTCTTAGAATATTTGCAAAATTACTCCCAAAAAATTGCAAAAGGACTAACCTCTGTGTGGGTATATATATATACATTTTTTAAAAACTCAAGTATGTTTATTTTTTATTTTTTAAAAACCCTTGTTTTTTTACAACTTAAAAGTTTTAATTGCATCATTTTTAATTTCATAATTTAAAAAAGGCAAAGTTGGGCTTCAAATTAGTTTGAAGTAATCTTTCCCAACTTATTACTTAACTATATGACACAAAAATGAATGAGATTTAAACATTTAATTGCAGGCCTTTTTACATTGAGAGAAATGGCCTCTAGATCTTGAGGTTAAAAGTGATGTTAGGGACCTTCCATATATTATTACTAATATTATTCGCATGCGATGCATAACTTGATGAAGATTCATATGTAAGCTAATTTTTTTTTAAAAAAAAAAAAAAAAATTAAACAAAGTTACTAAGTAAATAGTAATAATAAATTCTAAAATAAGTAATTTTAATAATTAAAAAATTACTTTAATGTGGCGTTTGGTACAGAGTAATGTTTTATGATTCCTAGGAATGTTTAAAGATTCTCATTTTTTGTTGCAAATCACTACAAGGATTCAGATACTAAGGGTATCTGGATTCCCCCTTAACCTTTTTTTTTTCGTAGGAATGTGGATTCTCTTTTAAAATAGATGGGTATCCAGATTCTCAAACTTAAAAGAAATTGTATTTTTTATAAATTGACAATTTTAACCCTTTCTTCTTATCATTTAAGCAATGGAGATAAAACATAAAATAAATCATCAATATCTTATAGACCTAAACGTCGTCAGGTTGTTTGTTATGGATTAAGCTCTTTTTAAAATTATGGTTAAGAATTAATTTTTCCCCTTTTTATATCTCCTATTTGGGATTGGTTAGATGCTAAAGTAAAATAAATTATTTGTTTTTATTAACAAGATTTTTTATAAAAAATAAGAATTTAAATAGTTATTTTTGTATTGTACTTGCTTGAAATGTTAGACTATAGTTTTATTAAATTTGTCATAATTTATTGTTTACATTTTGTTTGTCATTATTTATTTGGAGGAAGATTAAAAAAAAGAAAAAGAAAAAGAAAGAAGACTTGATCTAGGATTTATAAATCTAAGGATAGTATGGGAAAAATATATAATTCATTTAAGATTCTTAAGAATAAACCAAACATTATAATCTCATATTCCTATGAATCTTATTAGATTCCCAGTTAAACCAAACATAGAAATAGTTACATTCTTAGGCATTTAGATTGCAAGACATCACATTCCTAGTAATTGGGATGCTAGGAGTAATGTGGATTCCTCGTACCAAACGCCACATAAGTTCTGATTGTTCAGAGTTTGGACTTTATTAGTGTTTAATTATTTTTATTTTTTAAAATTCTTTTTGTGCTTTGTGTTAATTCCTTAATATGATATATGGAATGAGGTTGATCATTCATATTTGGATTATGTTTAATCTATGCCCTAACCACCACAAATAATAATAAACAAAATAGTTCATCAATTCATATTATTTTCCTAGTGACAGTATAACTAAAAAAAAAAATTTAACACACTCACAAATTAAATACATTAATCAAAACCCAAAATAAAAATATACACAAAAGAGTTCAAAATTTGAGAATATAAAATATTAAAAAAATTTAAAATTTACGTAAAAGAACCAAGAACTTAAATGAGTGCCAATTGTTTTGCTTCTTTATAGTAAACTTCCTTTGGCATAGTATCCTTCAAGCAAATTCAAAAGAAAAGAACAATAAGTAAGATAATTTTACTAGATTAAAATATAAAAGTAAGTTGCAACTTGGGGAAAAAAATGTGAAAAAAAGACAACAACGTGGAGTGTATTGTGTGAGATTTAATTATAAGAATGACTTTTTTGGTCTAAAATTTTTGATAATAAACTATTAGTTGAAGTAGAATTTAAACTTATAAAACTTAGGATGTGTTTGGATACCGCTTATTTTATTGAAACTGAAAATTTATTATTGAAAGTATTGTAGATAAAGGTAAAAGTTAGTCGAAATAGTACAGTGGAGCCTATGAATAGTACCAAAAAGTGCTTGAACAGTACCGTGGGACCCACCATTTTTTTTAGCAAAATGCAAAAAATTTTCATCCCCAACGCAATCCAAACGCATGCTTAGATGATAAATTTTTATCTAAATCAAATTATTGTTAAATCTTATCTCTTAGTCAAGAGTCTTGCAGCCTAATATCCTAATAAAATATTAATTTAATAAGATGCGACTTGACGAAAAAAAAAAAAACAAAAACAAAAAGGTGAGTTGTTTGGTATTTAAGTTTAGAAAATTTTGATGAAAGACTTTTAGTTTTATTTAAATTAAACAATTTATAATGTTATCCATTAATTTGAGGAAATATGTCATAACAAATAATATAAATTAATCTACTAATTAGCGTGCGTTTGGACTGCGTTGGGGATGAAAAAATTTTGCGTTTTGTTGAAAAAATGGTGGGTCCCACGGTATTGTTCATGCATTTTTTGGCATTATTTTATGAGCCTCACTATACTATTTCAACTAACTTTAACTTTTATTTACAATATTTTTAGTAATAAGTTTTCAATTTCAACAAAATAAGTAGTATCCAAACAGACCCTTAGTTGTTCTTAAAATGCTAATAATAGACTTTTAGTTTGATAGAAGTCAAAAGGTTTTTTTTTTTTTTTTTTTTTTTTTTTTTTTTTTTTTTAAAGAAATAAAACGTGGGTTGTTGTCTGGATTTAATTTAGAATTTTTTATAATAGACTTTTAGTTTGAATAAAATTTAAATTTGTTGAAATTTGAATGATGAAATTTTATCTAAATTAATAAACCGTTGTTAAATATTATTCCTTAATTTGAGGAAATATATTCTAACAAATAATATAAAATTAATTTACTTTTTTTAGAAGAATATATAATTAATTTACTAATTAGTGAGAGTAGTCACTTGGCACAACTATGACTTCTAAGCTCTAATTTTATTATATAGTATATATATGGTATGATATAATATGATATAAGATTTCATGCAATTTATTACATATTTTCCCTCCCTCGTGGCATTGCCCTCCGCCATGCCCAAACCCACACATCCTAACCTGCATTGGCCATACGCAAATGACCATCCAAGCCCATGATCATCATCATGCCTCAAATCCACTTTAGACAAAAATGCAAAAAAAGAAAAGAAAAGAAAAACCCCCTCCTTCCCCACCCCACCCTTAAACCTAAAAAATGTCCTTATTTTCAGGTTGGGTAAGTCCAATAGTTTGATTGCATAGTGCAAGATTGCAAGAAATATGATCCTCTTTTAAATATAAAAAAAGGATAAAATTTAGATAATTATTTATTATATTGTTAATATAATATCAATTGCATATTCGATCATGTTAATTTGTAAGGTTTTTGTAATAAAAAAATAATAAATTTAGTTTTATCTTAAGATTCTGCTACAAGGTTTGAGTTTTTATTTTTATTTTTTAAAGACAAGTGATTGGTCTTGAGGAGGAAGAATTATTATATAAAATAAATTCTACCTCTGAGTTCCTTTATATAAGTAAGAGTTAGGTCACATACACAAAAAAAATTTGACAAAACTTTTTTGCACCCGTTAAGTTGGCAATATTTTATTAATTTTCATCTAGACTTATTACTAACATTATCTTTTTTAACTATTATTAACAATCTACCACATTAAATGTCAAAATTTTTGTGTCTTTAGACTTTTTTTTTTTTTTTTTTTTTTGAGAAACTGTCTTTAGACTTTCTCTATGCGTAAATTTATACCAAATATCAACTTTTCGGTCGAAGAGGGGTAGAAGGTAGGTCTTTTTTATTTAATCATTTATTTGTCAGGGTTAATAAGTAATAAATTGAGTGTATAAACCTAAATTCGAGTGTCACTTTTGGTCAAGATGCTGTTAAAACCTCACTTTATTTTTCTTCCTTTTTGATGAATAAAACCTCACCTATGTGAGGATGGCTTTGACACGTTATAAGTTAGAACTAGTACTGTCTGAAAATTGAAATATATAATGAGACGTAGCACGTAGACAGAGATTGGCAGAGCTAAATAGCAAATGTGCGTCACTGCATATGTTATCGTTCCATTAATTTTGAACTGTGTATACAGAAATTATTGAAAGAAAATCTTTATAAATGTTAGTGTACGCATTGACCGACGAGGATGACCTCAATGAATTCGTCAAAAAAAAAAAAAGGATGACCTCAATGAAACTGAATGTACATGACAATATTTGGTTGGTGTGTCTTGGAGACACGTGTTGGGCCATCACATATATGATATATCCGATTTGGCATTGGGTTCTAGAACAATAAATTTATAGATGCAAATGATTTTTTTTTTTCATAATTATTAGCGTTGATAGTTATGATTAATGCATAATAAAAATGATTTAGAATTTCAATAAGTTCAAATCCTCTATTCTCTAACCATTGAATTATTCTTTAAACATATACGTTAATCGAATCACAATTCATTATTTTATTTTTTTTAACATCATTTTACCTTCACTCTCCACACCCAAAAAAAAATCATTTTACCTTAAAAAATTATAAAAATAACTAATGTGTAACCCTGTGTATATGCACAAGTACATTTAAAAACAATCATAATTTCAAAAACAATTTGGTGTAAGAATTACAACTTACACATTTGTTAAGCCATTAATTTCTAAAATATATAATAGTTTCTCATTATATATATATGAGTTTGGCTTACCTCTAATAATTTTTTAATTGAACATGTCCTTTCGTTTTAAATATATAATGGCAAATGGTAGGACGTTTTAATCTCCATATTTTATTTAGTTAATGGATGATGTGTCAATTTCTCATTAAAATAAAAGAAGATTCTAGTTAAAAAAGTACTGAAGATAAGCCAAACCCTATTGTGGGGACAATTTTTGCTTCAAAGGCTAAGGGCTAGACCATGTTGGAACCTTAGGCAATTTTTGTTATCCCACATTGGAAAGAAAGCCTCCCTCTTTACACCTTACAAGGCATGAACCAATGGTTGAAGAGTACCACTAGTATTTATTGTGGGGACAATTTTTGCTTCAGAGGCCAAGGGCTAGACCATGTTGGAACCTTAGGCAATTTTTGTTGTCCCACATTAGAAAGAAAGCCTCCCTCTTTGCACCTTATAAGGCATGAACCATAATTTACTTGCCACAAAGATTAAAAAATTAAATAGGACATATAGCGCAAAATTGAACTTAGACTTTAATTTATAATTCAATTGAATTTTCTATCCACTTTGACTATTAATATATATGTATAAATTAAATTTGCCACCAATTCTTGGTTTCCATTAGAAAAGAGTACAGTCTCAATCTGCAAAACTATTAGAAATACATATATATACATTTATATATATATATTTCTTTATTGAAGAAAATTGCGAGTTTGCGACCTTCTCGGCTGGTTCTATCGCTATCATTTTAGAAATACTTTGAGAAAGAGAAACTTTTTTTGTTTTTGAAAACTGAGAAAGACAAACTTAGGTGCAGCTGTGCAAGTGTTTCGTTTTGGACCTTTTGGTTTAGGTGAAACCGCGTGTATTGAAGTTCGCAAGTATCTTTACTCTTCAGACTTCAATAAAAGAAAATAAAAATGTAGATAAAAAGGTTTTGTAATTTGAGAATATTCTATTTTTCTTAGAGCATCCACAACCGGAAATCTCATTCCATCTTATTTTATCATTTCAAAAAATTACTTTATCACTTATATCATACCATTTTTTAATACATCCAACATCCCAAATCTCTATTTTTTCCTCATTTTATTTAAATATTCTTTATTAATCTTTTTTTACTATTCCTTTTTTTCTCTTCATTTTCCTCTCTTTCTCCCTCAACCTCTAGCACCGGCCTCAACCTCTAGCAAACCCATACCCAGCAAAATCACAACAAGCAAATCACAACAAAAAATCACCCAAATCAAACATCCACCTGCCACCCTAGCAAAATCACAACAAATCTAAAAATTCAAACTCTCCACTTCGGCAGATCGCAACCCAAATCGCACACACCAGAAATCCACCTGCCACCCCAACAAAATCACAACAAAAAATCACAACAAATCTAAAAAACCAGACTCTCCACTTCGATGGATTGCAACCCAGATCGCACACACACATAACCCAGACTCTCTAGAAACACACACACACACACACACAGAACCCAGATCGCAACCCAGAAGAACCGGATCGCAACCCACTTCGGTGGCGCTTTTTGACACCAGACTCTCCACTTCGGTGGTGCAACCTAGATCGCAACCCACTCTCAACCCAGATCACAACCCACTTCGGTGGCGCTTTTTGACTCGGATCGAGTCGGAGCTCTCCAACATCTGTGACAAAATCCTCAAGCTCCTTAACTTATCCCCTCTGCCACCACCGACGACTCCAAGGTCTTCTACCTCAAGCACCAACACAAAGAGAGAGAGACAAGAGAAGTCAAAGAGAGAGAGGGAGACAAATTACTCAAAGATGCTGAGAAAGAAATTTTGACACAGAGGAGAGAGAAAAAATAAAAGGATTAAAATATATTATTTTGGTTTGGCATAGCGCTACAGTGCCATCTTACTTGTAAGATCGCATTGTAGCGCTATGCCAAAAAAATTTGGCATTTCTCAGTTTTACAATTCCAGTTGCTAGCATGTTTTTGGGCCTGAATGCCAAATGTATCTTACATTTGGCATTTGAAAGGCCCACTGCTGATGCTCTTACATATGTCAAGGTTTTTACCGCAGGATTGTACATCTCTTGCTTGAACAATATGTAGTTTAATTTTTATTGACGTTCATTTCTTGCTTTGCAATGAAAATTATAAATTATTTCACTATTTAACTTATTTTTGTTACTTGTAAGGGCACGTTTTGAAGCCTAAACCCAAAATGTAAAGGAATATAGGTCCAGTGAGCCCAACACAATAAATTTATAGAGAGTGAGTTGGAGAACTAGGCCCTAATAAGTTGGACAACGGATAGAATATGTTCGAAAGATAATCAAACAAAAGCCAGAATGATTGACCTAAATAAATTCACTCTCGGCCCGGTCTGAGGAGTAAGTTCTAATGTATATTAATTGGAAACAGTTACAAATACAATTTTGCTTGCTATAGTGCTTTATTCTCCCTTTTTTCGATCCTCTATCCATGAAGGATCTCTTATATTATATAGTTCTTCTTGGACTATCTTGATCCTACACTTGTTGATCATTTGAGTCACTACTTGAGTGCTTGTCACATCAAACACCCTTTCTGGCTTCTGTGAATTGTGGTAGCCAAGGCATCACTGTTCAGGGGTCTTTTCCACATAAATGTGGCCAGAAAGTTAGCTGCAGGGCATTCAATGTGGTGACAGCAGCTTTTCCTTAGATGTTTCCTAACTTCCACTCTTCCAGTACGTTCACGATGCACGTCCCTCTCAGCAGAATTTCCTAGAAGATCACTTTGAATAATAGAATATACGTTTAACTTGTGATTTGTTTATCCGAGGAGACACTCCTCCTCGTACCACCTTTCCTAACCTTTCTACTTTCATGTTACTTATGGGACTTTGAACTTAACACGCTCACTATTGTTTAGTCATCCTCAGACCAATTAACGTCCTCAGCCAAAATCCAAGGTCCAATATACAATTTTGGGCCCTTATCCCTATATTACTATTCATGGGTTTTACTGTACTATTTCAACTAATTTTTACCTTTATTTACAGTACTTTCAGCAATAAGTTTTCAGTTTCAGTAAAATAAACGGTATCCAAACCAATCCTTAGTTTGTTATTATTATAAGAGTATAAGACCACATTTTATTCCTCCGAGATGCGTAGTGGAATGTCATATGGGGGAACAAACGAAGTACCACCAAGAAGAATTTTGAGAAGGAAGCTTCCTATCATTTTTGTTTTTTCCCTAAAAAACGGCGCAATATATATGGTGTACTTTGTGCATGCACAATGTGCAGTTGTGCAAACGCAAAGAGAGAGAGAGGATAACATGATTAGGTGAGTAGTTACAAAGAAACATTTTTTTCTTTCTTTCTTTATAGATAAATACTATTGTCACACCCATAGGGAACTGTATTCCCGATCTTACCTTCCAAAAATTATCAAGTACTAATACCATAGCTTCCCTTAAAAAAAGAAAAAAGAAAAAAAAGAAAGAAGATTGAGCTACGTTCAACTTATATTATTCAAGTTTGAATTGTCAAAGAAAGAAGGTTTGGTTGCTTATTTATATATATATATATATATATATATATATATATATATATATATATATTTTGTTAGTAAAACATTGTTCTTTTCAATATAAAAAATTGCTCACTAAAATACATCTTAACAACCTTCCATAGTCCCCCTAAATAGGGATAACAATGGGGAGGGGATGAGATTTTCACGCTACCCTGCCTTGTCCTATAAAATTCTACTTTGTGTTAATTTGTTTCACAATTATTACAATTTTTTTTCTCTAATAAAACCTATTCCCTAATATAATTATAGTTGAAATTATAACTAAAGTTATCCCATCAAATCAAACTAATTTTTAGCAAGAACTGAATAATATTATCCAAGTGTTTAACAAGTCAATATCACAACAAAAACAAAAATCTTAACATTCATGCATTTAAATAAGCCAGTATTAATTTGTTTGTTTAAATAGTAGGGATTTAAGGTATGAACAATTTACAATTATAGCTCTTATCAACACGGAGTAGTACGGGGATGTAAACCCATTCCCGTCTTACTCCTTGGCAGGGGTTAAAATCTTGTCCCATCCCCATCGTATCACCTATGCAGGATAGGAAAAACCCATAGGGGGCGAAACAAGGAGGAGCAAGTCAAGGTGAGGCGGGGCAATATTGTCATCTCTACCCTAAAGTCCAAAACATATACATATATGCAAGGTCGGCTGAATGGTAGAGCAATAGACGCGGTCACCTAAGGCCCTAAGTAAAAAAAATGCCCCCAAATTTTAACCAATAGGGTTATATATAATCATTAAATAAAATAATATTTTTTTATTAAATAAAAAACAAACAAAAAAGTGAGAAAAATGTTAAGTCCACAATATTTTTCACAATACTTTTATAACAAATGCTAAATAGCAGATTGTTATAGCCTATTATTATGACAAAAAAATAATTATAGTGATGTTTTCAAATAGAAAACAAGAAGCAACTTAAAATTTAGAATTTGTTGTAAAAAATATTATAAATGTTGCACTTCAAAAAAAAAAAATAATAATAACAAGAGTTGAGTTAGCAAATTTTTACTAGTTTTCGTCTAGGTCTACTATTAACACTACTCTTTTATTTACCACTATCAATCTGCTACATCAACAAATGTGAAAATTTTAGTCAAATTTTTTGTGTCTATAAAATTTTTGAAAAAAAAAAAGAATTCTACGTATATAGTTTATGTTAATTAGTAATAATTTTGCATTTAAAACAAGATAATCAATTTTCACTTTAAACTCCTAAACGCATCAAGCCGCACTGCATATATGACATTTTAAAAAGAAAAAGATAACAAGTCTTGATATTTAGTCACACTTTTGCCGACGCTTTACATCAAAATTCATGAGGTAAAACATGTAAGAGGTCAAGTTTATATTGTTGAAAAATGAGTTTGAAATTTTCAGAGTCAATTTGTTTGATTGGTGAACAAACTCAAAGGCTACTAACATTGAATTAGACAAGCAGCTACAGGTCAATATAGTGACATCGGACAAGCATATCTCAAACCCAGTAAAGCCAATTAATTAGCCAAAAAAAGAAAAATAGAAAAGAAAACCCCAGTAAAGCCTGAAACATCAACAAAATAATTGTATTCATCTTTGGCAGATTGTTCCACAAGAAGACAACAATTGACGCGTTTAACTTAGATTTGACATTAACTAGACGATGAAGATTGGGAATTTATCAAAAGAGACATTAACTAGACAATCAAAAAGATACGGTGAGTTGAGCTAGTTTTAGTTTTGATATAGTTGAACTAGTTTTCTTGGCCATTATTTCTTTATTTTCTTTCCAGAGCCAAAGTCAATTTATTTTATTGACCAGCTGATTGTAGTAAACAATAAAATCAACTTTTCTTGTATATTAAGATAAACGTTCTCTTCGATGTAATCTAGAATCGGCAAACATTTAAAAACACATAAGGCTTCCCCAGGTAGCTTTCTCTTGTTTATTGAATCGATTGAGTTAAAGGGTATACCATAGACTTGTGCACACGAAATATCGAATTGGTCAAGCTCTCCTCACTCCTCACCAATTTATGCTGAACTTTTCTTGCAAGGTAGACGTGTCTCCGGCTTGCCAATAACATTATTATTATTGTAAACAAAAAAAAAACAAAAAGGAAAAAATCTAATGCACGCCTTAAACGTATTGGTTTAAAGAATATTTTTAGAAATTTTTATGAGAAAAGAAAAAGGTAATAGATTTTTTTAGGGCTTTTCATAATTTTTTATGAAAATGGTATTAAATTTTTTTAAAAATAGTTTATTAATAATTGACTTAAAGACACCCGTTAAAATGGTCATTTAAAAAAAAAAAAATCAAATTATGCTTTGGAATTAAATTAATGAGTGCATTTTAAAGGCAAATGTTGGCTGGAAAGGACAGCCAATCTCTGCTTTCTCAAGAAAAATTCCAGCCACCTTTCATTCAGCCGTATGGCTCAGTTTGAACTTTATTTGAAGAAAACTATACTTTGAGAGCTTTAGCGACTACTACTAGGACTAGATTATTAAAAAACAAAAAGACTTTAGGGCTACAAAAGTTAAGCCTGTCAATCATCATTTTGGACACTATATCTACGATATTTCATATTTATCTCTTATCAACATAGCCATGGCAGTTGAACCACCCAAAAAAAGCTAAAGAATTATTGGTACGTTGCCTTTAGAGATTTTTAATTTAGGTTCAATCGCAACCATCCACTCTAAATTATGGGAAGGTTGTAATGTGCAATCTAAACTACAAAATTTTGCAGCTAACAGAACCATTTGATATTAATTTATAATGTTCACCTGCTATGCAAATTAGTGTCTAAAACACTAAATTAGCAGATTACTAGATATATTAATCTAAAATCACAGAATTGAGTGCTGAATTATTGTAGTTTAGGATTCATATTACAAATACTATATGTTTTAGGCTTTGTTTGGTAGGAGGTATAGGGAAAAAAAAAGGTATGTATATTGTATTAAATTCCTAATATATTCCTATATATATGTATTTGATGGCAATATAATCCTTTATTGAATTGTGTTTAATAAATCAAAGAGGTAAAAATTGTCAAATCACTTATGTAAGATATTTTCTCTTCTATTTTCCTCCAATCTTGAAAGATTAAAAATGGTGAGTTTGGGTGAAAAATGATCATTACTCTCTTTGTTTCCTGTACTTTTTAAAAAAAAAAAAAATTAATTTACCAAACAACAGAAAATATCAATTAAATTTCCATTTCTTCTTTACCATTTTCTACCCAACTAAAATCACTCTTAAAGAGTGAGTGGCTACCCACTTTAGAAGGCCTTTGATTGGTTTTGATTTATTATTAATGATTGAGTAAGATCCTCATAAGATCTTAGGATATGTCAACAAGATTCAGGAAAGTATGTTAATGGGATTAGGGTAGGCTTAGACTTATTTTCTCATTTGGTCCAAAAAATCTCTCTAATGCATATTATTTATACGTTCCTAGCTGGGATTATGCCATCCACAACTAGAATCAAACTTAGCCCAAACAGCCTAGGCCCTTGTTTTTCTATAATCTATAATTCTATATACCCAAGTAGTGCATGTGACTATTTTTGGCCAATTGGGCCTTTTTGTAATACATATGGGCCATTACCATCTCTTTGGGCCCAAAACAAAAAAAAAATCATATCAGTGGGCCCTATCTGAAGCAACAATCACAATCAAACCAGCACAATATTCATCACTCTTGTCTTGAATCTTGATTCTATCAATCTTAACACCTACGAGATATGCTATCAATCATAATATTACACTATTGTAATATTAATGTAATTTTTACATCATAACATTATTTAGGAACATTATTACAAAATTAAGATATAATATGATATATTTTATAATTTTAAATTATGATAATATTAAAAAAAATAAAATAAATCAAAAATTATAATATCATATTTTTATAACATACATCACATCAAAAATAAGTCACAGCAAACCAAACGTGGGTTTAAACCACTTATACCCCATGAGCTATTACATGTACAAAAAAAACCCGCACAACAAACAAGCAGTCACTTTCTTTCTTTATTTTTTTGTTTCCTTTTTTTTGAAGAGCAATCATAATGCAATCCCTTTAATTTCCCGGCAAGACAAAAAACACTCAAAAACCCTAATTACTCTTTTTTTTTTTTTTTTTTTTTCAGTTCCACCAACCAGAGAGAGTAACAGAACCAAACCAAACCCACTCTTTTCCTCATTCTTCTTCACAGTTCATCAAACTCATCAAAATCAACCAAACCCATTTTTTGTTTGTTTGTTCAGCATTCGATTTTTCAACAATGGCGGATAATCGGAGCGAGGCGAGTGATTACTCGTCGGAGGAAGAGGGCAGCGAGGATTACAGGCGAGGAGGGTACCACAAGGTCCAAGTCGGTGATACTTTCAAGAATGGGTGCTATGTTGTGCAGAGAAAGCTTGGGTGGGGCCACTTCTCCACTGTCTGGCTCGCTTGGGACACTCAAAGATCGGTAGGTACACTCAAATGAATGAACTTGATTTGTTTCTTTGTTTGTTTGGTCAGAAAAAATTGAAAGAAAGACTGAATTTTGAGTTGATTTCAAGAAAGAAATGGAGAAAAACTTTTGTGGGTTTGAGAAATGGAAACCCCACTTGAGCAATTGCCTGGAGAGGTTGAGAGACTGTGAGAAACAAAAAAAAAATGGTGTTTATTAGCTTTTTAGCTTAGATACAAGTGCAACTATAATTTAACTGGAAAATAAACAAATTAGCTTCCAGCAAAAAGCTATATCCAAACACATTGGGTAGAACCCTAGCTCACTTTGATTTATCTGAGTTTAGTTTCTTACAATACTCTAAATTAGGGAAAGAATACAGAATGAAATGGAAAGAATGTGGTTTTTGTTTTTGCGTTTAGTGCATTCCCAAAAGAATTTGTGTTATGCTAAAGAGGGGAAAAATATAGTAATATTACTATTCCATTTTTATTTCCTTTGGAGAATTCGGGGTTCTTATTGCATTATTTGTTTTTTGTGTTTTTCCATTTAGATGTTTACTACATGTGTTGTCTTTTATTTACTCGTATTAGATTGTATATACAAATCTTGCCAATGACCTTTAGATCAACTAGCACTTCCTGGTATTTCAAAGAGAGACATCCAGGGTTTGAATCCTTCTTCTCCCACTGAAGATGTATCAAAAAATAGATTTTATAAAGCTCTATTGCATCGGATGTTTTTTCACTGACACATTTCTGAATACTAAATTAGGCCGGTGTGGTTAAATTTCATTGTTCAACTCATTAACATCATGAACTATTTATTGTCTGTAGCTTTATGTAGCTTTAAAAATTCAAAAGAGTGCTCAGCATTACACTGAGGCTGCGTTGGACGAGATAAAGATTCTCAAACAGCTTGCTGAAGGGGACCTGGATGATAAGAAATGTGTTGTGAAGCTTTTGGATAATTTTAAGCATACGGGGCCAAATGGGCATCATGTTTGTATGGTTTTTGAGTATTTGGGGGATAATCTTTTGACGCTTATTAAGTATAGTGGTTACCGAGGGGTTCCTCTCCACATGGTTAAAGAAATTTGTTACCATATTTTGGTTGGTTTGGATTACTTGCATCGTCAACTCTCAGTTATACATACTGATTTGAAGCCAGAGAATGTCCTGCTTTTGTCGACGATTGATCCATCCAAAGATCCTAGGATATCAGGTGCTCCTCTCATCCTTCCAATCAGCAAGAATAAAACTTTGTCCGAGTTTCAGGCTTCAAAAGACACTAAGAGTTTGAGTGGGGACCTGACCAAGAATCAGAAGAAGAAGATTCGAAAAAAAGCTAAGAAGGCAGCTCATGGTCGTGTGGAGCATGAAACTACTGAGGGAAATGAAGCAGATTCAAAATCACTTGGTGAAGAAGATTCCAGTACTAATATTAAATCAGTTGAGGGTTCTTTTGAAGAACAACCAAATAATTCTGTGAAAGATGAATCAACAAAGGGTGATGAAACAAAGGATAGTTGTGAAGGAAGTGGTAGGAGGGGAAGCCATTCCACAAAGAAGAAGCTACTGGCAGCTGTTGATCGTAGGTGCAAATTGGTTGATTTTGGAAATGCTTGTTGGACATATAAGCAATTTACCAATGATATTCAGACAAGACAGTATAGAAGCCCAGAGGTTATTCTTGGATCTAAATACTCAACACCTGCAGATCTCTGGTCCTTTGCTTGCATTTGCTTCGAGATGGCCACTGGAGATGTTCTATTTGATCCTCACAATGGTGACAACTATGATAAGGATGAGGTACGTGCATATTGCTCTTCATTTTTAACTTATTGGATTAGACAAGCCTATTGCATTTGATCTTTCAATCACCAGTCTTTAATGCTGGAGGAAATGCAGATTTCCAAAGAATTTGGATTTCAGTTTTCCAGTTTAAATGACTTGAATGAAGTATCAAAAGGCTTTTTTTTTTTTTTTTTTTTTGGATCTCTATCGATGTAATTTATGGATAGCTTCAAGCTTTATTAATATGTGGATTTGAAATGATTGAGTAAAAGAGGATGTTTTAAATCTATATCATAAATGGTCTTGTTGGAGCAAAATTCTCAAAGATCAAATCTATATCAAGCGATTATACTAGCAATTGTTTTTTCAAATCCCCTGATTTTGAGTCTTAAAATCCAAATGCAATTTACGGGAAACGTTTATGAAAATTTTGGAACACATTCCCTGTGCTTTTGCCACTTTGAATAGAATCTCCTAGTTCTTACACATGTTGCTGATGCTGCGTATCTGTGCTCATGTTCTTTGTTTAATTTTTTTGGGGTGCACTTTCTTGGTTATCTTGACTTCAAATCTTTTTGAAATCCATATTATGCCCTCTGTTAAATTAGCTTTATTCATGTTGTTTTAACATCAGTATTATGCATGTTGTTCTTGGTTTCCAAACTGATATATACAAAATCAACAATTAAATCTAATACATGTGGCATGTACATTGTGGACTATGACCTATTCAAAAGGCACCCCCCTCTAGAAAATGGTGCATGTGTTCTACCCTGTTAGACCTTCATTCATACTCCATACCTTCAAACCGCGTTCTATTCTCTGTTACCTCAACCCATACGGATGAACCATTCTTTGTGTCATATGATTTTACATCAGCATATGGACATCTTTCTGTTCTATCATTTGCAGTTGCTCTTCTTCTAAATCTCCATTAATTAGGACCTCTGATGTACTTGGTGATGTAGTGGGCAATAGCCGTTGTAGTGGCAATACCTGAACTATTATTGCCTTCATTTCTGGGTATACAACTTTGGTTTATAAATTTTGGTTATCACCATTTTCTTCTTCAGTTAAATAGGGAGATTTGACCTCTAACCTACTGCCATTAGAAGCAGCTGTTCCATTCTGCATTAGTAGGTCCTTTGGCATAATCTTTGGATTTATTTTATGTGGCATTAATAGGTTCATTCTCTGTATGATATCTTTTGACTGATGCACAATCATTTAAAGAATTGCTTGGGTTGCGTGTTGCTAGTTTAATTTGAGCAGTTGTGCAGCATTGTTTCTCCTCTTTTAAAATTATATTAAATGGAAAGCGGATACATTTCAATGTTTATTCTCTTTTTGTAGGATGATCCAATATGAAATTTTATTCCCCTTTTCTTGGTTGCCAAACATTTTCTGTTTTATCCAAAAGGGTACAATGGTGACACCAACTGTGTTGGGTATCCACAAGCAACTTCATAATATATTTTTTTTTTGAGGGTATGCATAAAGAAAATTGAAACTGAAAAAGAGCCTGTTATCATCTGTTTCTAGCACATAAAAAACATAAATGAACTTAATGTTAATTCATTGTTACAAGTGGGGGTGGGGGGGTTTGATGTTTGAACCATAGTTAATAATGGAAATCATGCAATGTCACTGAACTAAAAGCATCTTGGCAAAATGATCCTAATGCTGTGTAAGTTTCTTCATGATTTAGCATCAGTAGATTGTGACTTTTAATTTTGTTTTCAGGATCACTTGGCACAAATGATGGAGCTTCTTGGAATGATGCCACGCAAGGTAAGAGTATTACATGTGCCTTGGTCTTAGAAAGCAACTTGGTGTATTAACTATTTTGTGCTTATGTCTTCCATTTTTAAGAAACAAAATTTTGATTACTCTGCTGTGTTCAAAGTATGTAGTTGTGCTACCCATTTGCTCACACCACTCATTGTTCAACAAATGTCCTCAGATTGCTTTAGGTGGCCGCTATTCCCGAGATTTCTTCAATAGATGTGGGGAATTGAGGCATATCCGTCGATTGCGTTTTTGGCCTATTAATAAGGTGCTAATGGAGAAGTATGATTTCAGTGAGCAAGATGCAAATGATCTGGCTGAGTTCCTTGTTCCATTACTTGATTTTGTCCCTGAAAAGAGGCCAACAGCAGCTCAATGCCTTAGTCACCGATGGATTAGTGCAGGCCCTCGGCTTCTTGAGCCTTCGGTGGCTGATATCCAACTTGAGGCCACAGATGAGTCTCTATCTGAGAATAAAAGGAGGGAAAAGTATGACAGGGAGGCAATGGAAGTTGGATTTGCAAACATAGCCGTAAATGGAGCTTGATAAGCAGCCAAAAATTCCCAACCTGTACTAAATTCACCAAAATAGATGACTAACAGGTTTGCGGTAGTATACCCTGTTATTTCATGCAATATGTTTTCTTCACACACACTGACTTCCATTTTATTTGATTGGTGGAGTGCCTGTATCCATCTGAGATTCATGTGTTGTGAGGATGCAACCTGGGAAGCACTTGTTTGTGAAGTGGTTTGTGTAGCTACACGGATGTCTACTCCAGTTTTGACTATTGAAAGAGAGCCTCTTCAAGCATGCTCAAATTTGAGAATGCCTTTCTCAAGCATGTCATCCCTCTTTGTTTTTTGACCTGGTCTTTTTTTTTTTTTTTTTTTTTTGGGGTGTACAATTCTTTGGAGTTGGGCAGTTAATGTATCAAACTCTTCCCTAGATTAGGATTCTTTTTATGTTATATTTGATGGGTAAAAGTTGTACGTTTTATTTGGTTTGTTCTTTGTTGGTCTCTTTGAAACAGTGTTGGGTGCTGATGGGTTGAGTGATTTAAATTATTTGGCAACTTCATGAGTACGTACTATTATAGAGAGGACAGTGGAAGCAATAGTCTAAATAACCTTGGCTCAGACGGCCATATTCACACTTCTAGTGATTAGAAAGCCTATATTGACCTTCACTTTCACGATGTTTAATTAGAGGGAATTTAATGTGATAATTAAAACTATCGAGAATAATCATAAGTATTTGGTTGGCTACTATTTGAGAGTTAAAAAGTTTCAAGATATTTTTCACAGTTTATATGATTTTAAAGTCTCACTCTATTGCATTCTGTCCAAAAAAAAAAAAAAAAAAAAAAGTCTCACCTAAAGATAGAAATTTAAATTCTTCTAAAAAAAAAAAAATAGAAATTTATATATCCTGCATCTTGCACTTCAATTAGGATGTAACGAATCACGTTTAAAGTTCTAGAACTTTTGTTATCTGACTACAGGAACCTATTGAACGTTATCCCTAACAAGCGAATAAAGCACACATACCGTAAAACCAACCGATGTGCCGATGTGTTGACTAGATTGGGGGCAAGTTCCATTTCTTCTTTTGTTGTATTTTTGAATCCACTGCTTGTGGTAGAAAGCCTTTTGGCGTTTGACAAAACTACTACATGCTGTAACAGACTTGTTAATTCCTAGTTTTATGCTATTATCATGTTTAACCAAAAAAGAAAGTGACATACCTTATCAATTCTCCCTTGCTATAATAGCTACATGGGTTGTTCTCTCAATTAAATTTACATAAAACTCTCAACATTTGTAAAAAATACTAAAAAAAACTAGTTTTTTTTAGGTTTGTTAAACATTGAGATCTAATTTCTCAAGAATTCAAACAATCATGCAATGCAGATGGGTAACGATAATGAATTAGTTCCAATGTTCTATATATATATGAGAATTAACATTTTCTGAGGCAAAACTGTGCAGACTTTCAGCTTAGCAAGACATGCTTCATTTCCTCTCCATCGTTCATTTTTCATGCAGCAGAAGCATATTTAAGGGTCGAAAGAATCGATTGTATCAATTCTAAAACTTTTTGTTGGGCCAGTAGCTTTATTTGACTCCACACCTTTTTGGTTAGACCAACGCAAAAGAAATCACTCAGTAGACGAAATACCATAATTCACAATAGTTCTGTAGCTACTCAATCAGCCATGGATCTTTAAAGCAAAACAAAATAATGATTTAAAAAGGTGCTTCTATCTTCATTTTATGGAGCTTGTCAAATTGGCGCTCCATTTCATTGCAAAATGTGAATAATTATTTCAGGAATAATTCTAGTTCCACCTCTGAAATGCTTCATGCATTTCCCCTAAAGAATACAGTGCAGCATTTGGCTTATTGAGTAAATGTGGGACCTCAAGTAACTTCATGGATAAAGAATCGGCTATGTTGATGTTGAAGAAACTGATGAGACCTCCACTCGTTGATTTCAAGGGCTGCCACTGTTATTATCTGAAGGACCATTCAGGTACTATTTATGAAAGTTCATACACCTTACCAATTATGTACAATGCATATTTTATGAAGTCCAAAGATTTTATGATCCTCTTGTATAATTACCGATTCGGTGGAAGCCTGGAACAGAATGCTCTGGACGTTTGATGTCACCTGTAAAATGGATGATATATGATCAGGTTCCACAGGCTCATACAAGAACAGCATTTGGATCTCATGGGCTTAATTTGCTCCAATGAATTTTAAACCCTAAAAATAACTGAGATTTGCTGGTTAGTTTCTGAGTTTTTAATGTTATCAACTAGAGGGTTAATAGTCTTAATAGCTCCTTATCAACTAGTCAAAGTTCATGAGAATCATCCAAATAAAGTGGATGGTGATTTTCTTAATAATACTTTAACAAAGGGGTTGAATCTTTGCCTACACAATAGAATAATTTTTTTTTCTACTTACAGTATCTTCCGTGTTTTGAGATAGGAATACATGAGGAAAAATGCTAGAACAGCACCAACAATTATCCCAGCTGTTGTTAGCCAAAATGCAAACTGCATCAAGTAAAACAGTATGGTAATGGTAACATGTCCAAGTGAAAACAAATCCATGGAAAATTGGAAGTGACTCGTGTACTTAAAAACAGTAAGTTTTTTGACTTTAGCGACCAACGTACCAGATGTTCTTCAAGGTAGGACCTCAAGTTCATGCCAAAAATACCTGCAACCAGTAAACAATGTCTTGACAAGGAGATAAGCAGAAAAACACAGAACCTTTAAAATTCTTGAAACAACAATTTCTCCGGCAACTCAAGTAATCCTTTCATAGATTGCTTAGCAAAAAAATTCTTTCATGTATTTATTTGTTTTATAAGTAATTGTTTTCATGGAGTCAGTTGAGATGAGATTCATGGTGTTTTGACATTAAAAGGATTTCAACCAATAAAGTATAGTATCATTATCTTTCTTACTGAGATTACTCCAAATTTTTTTGTGCAACGGAATCATTTCAAAAGACAAATAATTCCTAAATTTCTATGGAAAACAAGTTAGAAATCCATCCGTTCTTTATCGAGGATTTATGGTTACCACTGATGACATCAGAAGGGTTGATAAACAACTCAAGCTTCAGTTTTCATATGATACTAGAAAATCAAGCTTGTCTATCCATTCATTATCTATTCAGTCATATATGCAATTGTTTTAGGTTTATTAACCTTAGCCTCAGATTCCCCCACCAAACTGAGAATTACAACTTTAAGAGGGCTTCCACGACCGTTTGATTTAGGCAGTAATTTGCCAAAAATTTGAAAAATTATTTCTTTGTCAAATGGATATCTGGGGAGTGAATGATGATCAAGGAGTTCAGGACGGATTGAGATTTGAGAGGGAGATGCACAAATCAACGAGTTAATTTGAAGTTAAGATTTTATTGGCAGGTTCATTACCTGCCTCCATGGTAAATGGGGTTGGGATTATTTGAGTTATGGATTTTATCTTATTAATATTTTTTTTAATGATAATTGGGTATAAAGTAACCACCTATTTTTAATTGATCTAAATTTAGACCCAATGGGTGTACGGCAGGTTTGGGTACCAAATAACCAGCCTATATACGTTTGTAACTTACCAGAATCACCACCTTGTTTTAGTTGCCAAGTTTATTCTTCTCAACCAATTTTAAAACTAACAGCCTTACCATTGTTACATGCTAAATGCACTTTCCAGCCTGCAATTCTAAAAGGTTCCCTGTAGTCTTAGTACTGAGTAAAAAGAAAAAAAGGGCTTATAGGACCCTACATCTTGGGAAAGCAATCATCACAGTAATTAATAAACAAGGCAAGTTCCAAGGTGGGCAAATGATGTGACAACTATGCACAAAGCACAACGCAATGCATGTTGCATCACAGTTGCTAAATAAATCAACTATTGATTTAATGCAGGTGAAAGGCATACCCGCAACTAGAGCACCTACACCCACACAAAATGTCCCAACCTGGAGAAGCAATTCCACTCTGCTAACCTCAAGCCTCCGTGAACTGATAAATAGAAGCAAATAAAAATACTGAGGAAATTGTACATCGTATAAACAAATCAAGAACATTAAAACCAGTCATCCAGACCTCAAATTGACAGCAATTGAATCTTCCATTTCTTTTGCAGAGTCAAGAAGCTTTTCAGCCTGACCATGACAAGATTCACATCTGCAAATGCAAAAAGACAAGTGAAAGATGAGCCTAAATAATCAACAATGCTTGTTTTTCGGTTTCCATGTCAAGATAGTGGAAAGTTCCATATGCAAATTTTTATTAGCAACTTCTCAAAAGATTCCATTTACATTTTTTTAATAAGGAAATAAGAAGAGGGCACAAACATAGAGCCTCCTAAAGGATTACAATCTTACATTTAAATGGTCCGCACAATTTTCTTTAAAAATAAAATGAACCACACAATCAACTATAGACTATAGAGTTACAAGAAAACCTCCTAATCATGGTACAACATTCAAATGGTAAGCACAAGAAAGTAGAATTGATCTCTTGATCTCTATAACTGATTTCTCAAGCCTTCAATGGTTCAGTTATTCCGCTCTCTCTGAATTATCCACAACAAACAGTGAGGAGAATGATGTTATTTTTATTCTGACTGTACATACCTTTCCAACAAGAATAGACTTCCATTGCCTCAAATCCAGCTTTTGACATTGGGTGATGTCCAAGGGCATCACCTAATGTCAATCGCTTCCATTCTACTTTCTTGGTTAAATCTGGAGTTTCATAAAAACAGAAAGCATGACCTTGTATGTAGTTCTGGTTACATTCATATGGAGGCCTAATTGGAAAATAATAGCAAAATGCCAGCAAGGCACAACTAAGCAAAGGTTTTGTAGGATTGTTCTATGGACTTGGGCAACTTGGCCAAGATTGCACTTTTTTATTTACTAATACACTAAAAACTAACAACTAAAATTGGAGTTTTAAAAGTATTGAAAGAAATAGGAATTGTGGTAAATGTTCTCATTCACAAAAGAAATGGCCAATGCAGTGGTGGCAGCACACTTGCACTATGAGTTTTAATTGCTTCCTTTTGAAGAACTAGCTTAGGTTAGAAGTGATATTAAGTAAAACCAGCCTGCAAAATTGGTGCTTTTCAGTAGTAATCATAAAGATAAGTAGCTCTAGCCTAAAAATATTAATGTGTCGAGCAGTGGCCAAAGTAATCAATATTATAATATCTTTATGAAATTTAAAATCACAAAATCACTGCCATACATTGATGTCCTACTTTTTCTCATACACTATTAAAAACAAGGCAAGCAATGACTTTCTAAATCAATACATGGACTCTAAGTCAGCATCTCTCTGCACAGGTGAGCATTGAATTTATTTATTTTTTTATATAAGTTTCATAGTAAATATTGATAAATGAGAAAGAAAAAGAATCCAACTTGATATGCAAGAAGATTTATCAAAAAAAAAAAAAATTGATATGCAAGAAGTACATTAATTTGCAGCGTAAGAGTACAGCGCAGAGCAAATATGCTTTACATGCACTAGGATCAGGAAATAACCTTTGAAGATAATTTTCCAGCAGCATCTCAATTTCTTCCTCCTCTTCTGCATATAGCAGGAGCAGATCAAATAAAAACCTATCTCTGTGACTTGTATATGCACCTGAACCATTTCTAAAAAGCCAGGAAGAAGGAAACCTTTACATTGCTTACCCTCAGCAATCTGCTTCTCTAATGGGACAGAGCATTCCACATCATCATATCCTCTCTTAAGTGTGCAGTTTCTTCCCATAATACAAATACGACGTATCTCCTCGGTGTCCTCCAGTAGATCAAGCAACATTTGTCTGAGAGCCCCTGCCCTTGAACCCAATTCAACCTTTCACAAAACAAAAGGAATACCATATAAACTAATATTTTCCAATGCCAATGAACACATGCAAGCCATTCAGAGTTAATTCCATAATACCAAAGTTTGCTTGCTAATACGAAGTTGCTCCAATACATCAGCAGTTAATCGGTTTGGCAAAACCTCGAGTAGAGCTCGTACCTGAAGCAAATAGCAAATTACTGCTCATAGTTCCATTGGAAGGCCAGTAGAAAGAGAGATTCATCTATATAATGAAGAAACAAGACAGATTGAAGCTTGAAACTTGAATACTTCTAGGAAAAATCCAGAAACCATTTGTATTCAAATGCACTATCCAATATACTTAAATACAATCATGAGGTGGACACATTGAATCGGCAACATACCGTACAAAGGTTCAAGGAGATTGGTTAACCCCAATTTTTCAACTGTCTGCAGTTTTAGAGTCTTTCAGTACAAGGACTACTAAACATGGTTTTAGAAAACTTTTTTCCCCAAAGAACCAAAAAGAACCAAACACACACGGACATAGACAAGCCAAGGAGACAAAAAGAAGAAAAAGGAAAAAATAAAAATAATAAAGTATACTCACTATGTTCTCATACTCACACGAGGTTCTAAATTCATTAAACTATGCTCCAAATGCTGTATTCGCGAAAGCAATGCTGCTTCAACAACCTAAAAGTACAATAAAAAAAATTCTCTTCAAGTCTCAAGAAAACCATATGATTAAAAACAAGTAGTCTAATGCATAAGTTCAATTTTACTGAAGTCAAATTGTATCAGAAACACGAGTAAATATGATCTCAAGATCATACCCATTGCTCTAGGTATTGGATGTATATGCATGATCATCAAGATCCTACTCTCTAAATATCAATGATTGCTATCTTAATAAGTCCATCTGAGTTGATACAGTGGGTATATGATGACATGAAGATTTTATTAGATTTAGCTTAACCATTTTGTAAAACCATGTCAATGAGGTGGAAGTCGGTGGTCTCCCTTGGCCTTAGAATGGGAAGAGCAGGGGTTGCTTTTCTTGTGCAAGGAGATAGCAGTAACTTTATGAATTTAATATCCTAGGGATGAAAAATGGAATCTAATGAGTGACAACATAACATGACTGTCCCCAAATCAATTATGCTCCCACAAAACTTAATATTACACAATATCTTATATCTAAACCAAATTACTGAGAGAGAGAGAGAGAAAGAGAGATTACATCTGGTGGAGCTTTACAAGTCATGCCAACTGATGGCTTTCAATTCCAGCAATTGGAATGGAATGCATATTTGCTGCATATCAGTGCATGGCTACAAGATAGGTTCTGTAGTAAACCTCTACAGAACTTCACGGATCACAGCCATTACAGAAATACCCAAAAGGAAAAAAAAAAAAAAATATATATATATATATATATATACAAAAATTCAAAAGATCAAAGAACAGCAAAACATTTGTGGAAGAGAGTGAACTAGTAGCCATTGACCAATCAGAAGTGATCTTAAGAAAAATTTATTCAATTTCACTACAGACAACTCACTCCCCTCAAACTTGCATGCATTCCTTTCTCACCAAAGTTCAATGCTCCACATTAAAAATAAAGGAATGGCCTTCCAAATTTCAATATTCTACCACTTACCAAAATATTCTTTCAAACATGCCAATAGCTCAACCATTGCTCTTGGCATACACACACATTTGGCTTACACACACAACACCTTCCGTATTTATTATATCACACAAAAAATAAATTCTATGTCTAATAAAACCAAAAAGATAAATGTCTCCCACATCAACCTCATCTTCTTATCTAATCAACCTTTTCCATTCCTGACATCAGCTTGCTTCTAATAACTCTCTAATTTATAAATATTATAGGAATAATAAATTAAACAAAGTAAAGATTGCCTAATTAGAGCAGAATTTGTAGCCATCAAAATAAGAACCACATACATCTAGCGATGTTGTGTTTTAGTATGTAATGTCAGAGATTTCATAGACCAAACTAACCTCAAGCTCAAATGGCATACATGGCCCTCCATTCATGTTTTTGGGGTTCAATCGACCCAGCAATGTTTCTAGAAAGGCCTTCCCGCCTTTACTACAGGTTATCAAAATATAACAAGTACAACAATGTCAGTTCACTCTGAACTATATTAGATTAAAATTCAAGGTCTAATGAAAACCGTACTGCTCTAGAAGACAAAGATGACCTGTTATAGTCAAAAATAAGGACGCACTCTTGCATCGCCATTGCTCTCAATGAGCCCAGATTAAGAAGAATAGCATGCTCACGGACCTAGCACATGAAACAGGAAACAATTTTTTTGTAAAAGTGATATGAACACCAGCCAAATTGGTGACCATTTTGATCCACCTTCATAGTTTTGTTGTGCTTCTTAATATAACCCTCAACCAGTTTTCCCATTGATGCATTCCAAAAGTTCAGCCTGATGAAAAATTTGGAATAGAATATTCTTCCTGCTATCTATTCATTTTTTTTTTATCTACTTTTTTACTCCCAAATTCCACTAGGATGACCACCTAGTCCTCAAAAGCTCTCTTATTCATATATGTATGTTTTGCATTTCCTTTTCGTTTTTTTGAAAATATAAAATGGGCACTGTCAAGAATCATTTACTAGAATAATTATTTATGGAACCGCATACAGAATCCAAGCCAATTTCTATTTATTAGAATAAAAATGAAATATAGTTAGGTTCCATCAAAACAAATAATCAATGACGGTTCAATTATTATTTATTTCACAGCTTCTATTCATGTGAAGTTGCAGATATGGAAATTCTCAAGTGTGTCAGCTACTGTATTTGTTTAAAAAGAACGAAATAAAATCTTTACAATCCCCTTCTATGTTGGCATGGCATAAGATATTAGAAAAAGCAATTAATACCCCATTCTCAAGCCACATCTGGCATATAACTTTTAATTTGTGTATGCTTTATAAGATCACTTAGAGGGCAATATATGGTATAAGAACTCCAGTCAAAAGGTAAAACTAATGCAAAATCAATTTAATAAAGCAATTAATTAATACACAAACACACACGTACCAAAAAAAAAAAAAAAAAACTAGAAAATGGTAGGGCATAGGTTGACATGATACCAGTAAAGCAGGCATAGAGTTTGTTAAAAACAATGATGGATCTACACTTCTTATATCTCGTAGACGAAGACCTGAAAGCGAAAATACTCATAAGCGAAAATGAGAAAGGAGAAAATTAACATCATTATTGCAGGTTAAGTGTGTTTGAATATCATGACCTAATAAGCAATGCAAAGAAGCACAATTAATAATGCAACAAACCAACACAGCTAGAAGAGCTAATATATAATCCAGATTAGGTAAGTGATGTTAAAGTTTTCTTAAATCCAAGAAAGCTGTACACATAACACAGAAGAAAAAAGAGATTTCAATAGTATGTCATTCAACTATTGTCCATTTCACAATTAGATAGAGATAGTCCATTTCACAATTAAAATTTGAATTACAATGTCTAACTGTATATAGAGAGTCATGTCATTTAAATAACAAGCTACTGGATATGCCTTTAGATTTGTAATATAAGTGATGCTAATGATACTATAAAATTTACTATGCAAAAATTACAAGTTGATGTGTCACTAATTACCAAAAAAAAAATCTAATCAGACATTCATGTATCCTATTAACAGGAAAGTTTTAATCTCACTTTCATGGAAAAATGAACATTTTTTTTTAATAAAAGCTTTCTAAAAATAATTCCTAAACTAATGCGCTTCCATTATCTAAAACTTTTAGTGTGTGTTTGAATTAAGATAGAAAATTAAAATTATTTTACTATTCAACTTATTTTTGCTACTATTTATGACCTCATTACCCTTTTTACCCAACCATAATATTTCAACTAACTTTTATCAACTTTACTTGCAGCAAAAAATTTACAGTTTCAACAAAATAAACGGTATCCAAACACACACTTAAATGCCAATCACACCTTCATTACCACAATAATTTGTAAGTATTTTTGTAGTAAAATTGACAGTAGTTTTAGCGTATTCCTTGTAACATTTAATCCGAATTCTGAAATGGATCGATTTGAAATGATTAAACAATATCCTTAGTCCTTACCACTTGACTTCAATAACTGGCGTCTATTGATTTTCCTAGTAGATACCAACCCATTCGACTTTACTTCTACCACCTATGGAATCGTGAAGCAATAAAATTCCCGTTAGAGACAGAGAAAAAAGAGAGAAAGAGAGAGGGGAATAGAGAAGAAGAAGAAGCAGAGGACCTCGTAAACTGGCTCGCGAATCCCGAGAGAAAGAGAATCACTCAGTGACGAGGCAACCTTCTTCGAACCAGTAGGTACAGTAGTAGTTGCCACTGAGCTCTGGTGTTGCTCGACATTCTCATCTTCTCTGGATTCATCGCCATCAGCGGCTAGGGTTTCCGGTTCGCTCAACCGGCCCTCCTCCGCCGTGGATTTCGCGGAGCATTTCGCTTTACACTGAATCTCCTTGATAACAGTCGGAGAAATCGCGGTCTTGTGCGACGAAAGCAGAGGCGGTGGCCATGGAGATTGGAAGAAGCGAGAGCTGGTGGCGAGATCGGAGAAGAGAGCGGTTGAGGAGCGAGAGTGAAGTGGAAATTGGAGGAGATTGGAGGAAGAAGAAGAAGGAGGAGGAGGTGCAGTTAGAGCCATGGGGTACTGTAGTGGTCAAGGAATGGAAGTTGGTGGGTTGGTTGGTTTGCGCTCTAGGACACTATGCGATCTTTTGGTGAATAATTTATTTCTGGATAATATATTTTATTTTAAATTTTGAGTGGTTTTTTTTATATTAAATTGATTATTTTAAAGTGACCGTTATTTTGTGGCTCGTATTTTGCTTCGTGCTCTCCTTCTGATCCTCTTAAAACTTGAAAGCACTCCCGTTCAATTTTAAGACTATTTTACTGTATGATTTTTTTTTTCACTATATTTTTTTAATATTTTAAAATTATTTTTCTTTCTTTAAACATAACAACTACTATTCATTTTTTTCATTTGAGAATAAATTTACATAATTATTGTAACAAATTTATAAAATTTACATAAATATATACGGACCGATGTAAGTTATTTTTATGCAAATAATGTAACCATACACATTTTTTTATGGGTTCAGTTAATGTGTGTGCTTAAAGTATACATTAATTATTCGTTTTAATAAACATTTTTATGGAAAATTAAAAAATTGTCAAAAACATTTAGTCATTTTTTCATTTTTTTTTATACAAAAGTTTTCTAAAATGGTTTATTAATGTATCACATTCGTTAGTAAAACATTTTTTTATTTTATTTGTTATACACTCATTGATGTGAGTGCTCTAAAACTACGCAAATTTAGATTGATACTATATATTTTGTATTTAATATATATATATATATATATATTTTTTTTTATGTAGTAAGATAATGAATAGTAATTGTTATGTGTGAAGAAAGAAAAATAATTTATAAAAAAATTTATATTTTAATAAAATGTATTGTAAAATAGATATTCTAAGAGCATTCACGTTAGTCTATGTATAAAATAAAAAATGTAGAATTAATACAATTTTGCCTAAAAATAACTCATATCAATCCATGAATAAGTTTGTAAATTTACAATTTTGCCACAGTAATCATGTAATTTTATATTAGCACTATTTATTTTGCATTTAATTGTTTATTGATTCTTTAAGTATCTCCACAATGAAAAAAAAATAGACAGTAATTGTTGGGTATAAAAAAGATAAATAATTTAAAATATCAAGAAAAATTAATATTTTAATGAAGTGTAATATAAAATAAATAATTTATTTTGAAAAGTAAATTTATAAAATAAAATAAAAATAGATTTTTACGTTAAAATAGATGGAAATTATTGTGCGAATTGATACAATTGCTTTAATATAATGTATTTTAAAAAATAAATATGTAAAATAAAAAATAGTATTTTACACTGAATGAAAGAAAAAAATGGCCCCATGTTGCGTGTACTCTTATATTTTTTTATTTTTTAAGAGAATCAAAGAAATCTATAATAGTTTGAAATATATATATATATTAGAACAGTGTTATTAAAGTGATAAGTGATGGTGTCTAAAAAATAGCCAACTCCTTACTCGTCCATGAATGTCGTCCATACAAAAGGTACGTCGTCCTAAGTTTACAAGGCAGACTACATTACTGTCGTCCAGAGAAACCTTTGGACGATGTGTACTAACTAGTATACTATCTCTCGTCCAGGCAGCACTTAGGACGAGGGCAAGGCAGTTTTGACACAAAGATAACCGCTATAGCGGTTATCAAATTGTACGCTCCGGACTCCGTGAAATAGGGGGAGGTTATCCAACGGATAACTGCTCCCTAAACCTATAAAAGGAGATGAATCTCCGACAAGAAAAGGGTAGAGTATTTCTTCTTTACAGATTCTTTACAGACAATATTTTTCTTTAAGAGGAGAATTGCTAACTTCATCATCGGAGGAATTTCGAC
Source organism: Quercus robur (assembly GCF_932294415.1). Taxonomy (NCBI): domain Eukaryota; kingdom Viridiplantae; phylum Streptophyta; class Magnoliopsida; order Fagales; family Fagaceae; genus Quercus; species Quercus robur. The sequence goes on along the minus strand of NC_065534.1, from coordinate 14,949,299 downwards.
CGGCCAACCCCGGTCTCCTCTGATCTTCTATTTCTTATCTTTCAGGCCCTTAACATCATCGTGATCCGTGTTGTTCAACTAACTGATTTCTTGATTGCTATCAGTTGGCGCCGTCTGTGGGGAGATTATTCTTCTCTTTGACAAAAGTTGATGGTACGGACTAGATCAAGGGCTACCAGCCCAGGCCGTCAGGGAAGCAGAGATGCTTCCAGCAACCCTCACCGCGACCGCCAATCTGCACTGGCCATGCAGACTTCATCTGTCCAAAACGTACAATCCATGGCGGCCACAATGGCGGAGTTGACTCGCCAAAACCAAGAATTAAGAATGGAGATTAATCTAAGGAGGCAGACACGTGAAGAATGTGAGGGTGGAAGACAAACGCAGAGTTGTGATGACAGAGAGAACACTGAGATTGGAAGTCAGTTAAGAGGTACCACTTCACGAGCGGTGCCACATTTGAAGGAAGAGATGGACCAGATGAGAAGAGTCATGGAGGAAATGAAAGAGAATATGGGAAGGACAAATCCTATAGAAGACCTGGTCCACCGAACTGATTCTCCCTTTACGGCTTTCATCAATGGTCACCCTCTACCATCGAAGTTTAAGATGCCTTCTCTGGATTCGTACGACGGAACACGAGACCCGTTCGATCACATTGCTACCTTCAAGACCACCATGCATCTCCAAGGGGTTCCCGACGAAATAATGTGCAGAGCATTCCCTACTACCCTCAAGGGCCCAGCACGAGTTTGGTTCAGCAAAATACCCCCGAATTCGGTGAGTTCTTTTGAAGAGTTGATCAAGCTGTTTGTTAACAACATCATAGGAGGACAAAGACATAAGCGTTCCTCGTCCAGCCTATTGACCATAGAGCAGGGAGAGAACGAGAGTTTACGGTCGTTCATCACCCATTTCAATAGAGAAGCCCTGAGTGTGGACGAAGCAGATGACAAGCTCTTGTTGGCGGCTTTCCATAATGGGGTGAATTCGGATCTGTTCATTCACAAACTCTATGAAAAAGAGCCTCAATCTATGGCATAACTTGTCCATTCGGCACAAAATTTTATGAATGCAGAAGATGCAATCATTGCTAAGAAGAGGAAGAGGTCTGAGAGAGTAGACGCAAATCCCGGTCGCCACTTAGAGCAGGGCCCTCGTCCAAAGAAGGGACGGACGGAAGACAAGAAAGACCAAGACATTAAGAAGCCGAGCTCTTCAGCACGGAACCAGCAGTATACCTCTTTGAACGTCCCACTTGAGTAGGTCCTAATGCAGATCAAGGATGATCCTTCCTTGAAGTGGCCGGAGAAAATGAGGGGAGATCCCAATAAACGCAATCGGAACAAGTATTGTCGCTTCCACAGGGATCATGGTCACGATACAGACGAGTATTTCGATTTAAAGCAGCAAATCGAAAATCTCATAAGGCAAGGGAAGCTGAAGAATTTCCTTGGACGAGATAACAGGGACAAGAAAATGAAAGGAAAAATGGAAGAATCATCACGGCCACCACTCGGAGAAATAAGAGTCATTATAGGGGGAAGTTCGACAGGCCAGTCATCCAAGTCCAAGAAAGCATACTTGAAGGTAGTGCAGAGTGTCCAGCTTTCTGGACGATCACCGAGAGCAAGGACCACGGACGAAGCAGCGATCACATTCACGGACGAAGACGCTGAGAGAATTCATCACCCCCATGATGATGCTCTCGTCATCACCTTAATGATTGCTGACTACACAACTAGAAGGGTGCTTGTAGACAACGGAAGCTTGGCGGACATTTTGTATTATCCAGCTTTTCAACAAATGAGGCTAGGACGAGACTGGTTCCGTCCAGTGAACTCCCCCCTAGTAGGTTTTGGTGGCATGAAGGTACAACCCGTGGGTACTATTTCCTTATCAGTGGTAGTGGGGGCATACCCACGACAAGTCACCAAGGATGTGAACTTCCTTGTGGTAGATTGTCCGTCCTCCTATAACGTCATAATTGGACGACCAACTTTGAATAGTTGGAAGGCCGTTACCTCTACTTACCACCTATCAGTTAAGTTTGCAACAGAACACGGAGTAGGGCAGGTACAAGGGGATCAACTGGCAGCAAGAGAATGTTACTTGGCCATGTTGGCCATGGACGAGCAAATTCAAGCCATGAATATTGAAGAAAGGAGAATGGTAGCAGAGCCTACTGAAGCATTAGAAGACATTTCCCTGGACGAAGAGAACCCTGAGAAGTGTACCAGGGTTGGAGCAAATCTAGAAGAAAAGATTAAGGAGGACCTCGTCCACTTTTTGAAAAAAAATATTGATGTGTTCGCATGGAGTCATGAGGACATGCCGGGTATAGACCCTAGTGTCATTATCCACCGTCTGAATGTATGCCCTTCCTCCAAGCCAGTGCGGCAAAAGAAGAGGGTGTTTGCCCCTGAGAGAAATGATGCTATCAAAGACGAAGTTCAAAAACTGATGGGGGCGAGGTTTATCCGGGAAGTGTACTACCCAGATTGGTTGGCAAATGTTGTAATGGTCAAGAAGGCAAATGGTAAGTGGAGAATGTGCATGGATTTTACCGACTTGAACAAGGCTTGCCCGAAAGATAGTTATCCGCTACCACGCATTGATCAATTGGTGGATTCAACTGCGGGCCACAAGTTGCTTAGTTTCATGGACGCTTTTTCAGGATACAATCAAATAAGGATGGACGAGGCGAATCAGGAGAAAACATCCTTTGTCACTAGTCAAGGTTTATTCTGTTATAAGGTGATGTCGTTCGGCTTAAAGAATACGGGGGCCACATATCAGAGATTGGTCAATCACATGTTTCGACAACAGATTGGGCGGAATGTGGAAGTCTATATAGACGACATGCTGGTAAAGAGCCAGGATGAAGGAAGGCATCTAGACGACCTGCAGGAGACATTTGACACGCTGAGACAGTATCACATGAAGCTGAATCCTAGTAAATGTGCTTTCGGAGTATCATCAGGGAAATTCCTTGGCTTTATGGTCTCCTACAGGGGAATTGAAGCGAATCCTGATAAAATTCAAGCAATACTAGACATGAAGCCTCCGCAGAATACAAAGGAGATTCAATCTCTTACTGGACGAGTCGCTGCACTCAACAGGTTTGTCTCTAAAGCCACTGACAAATGTTTGCCATTTTTTAAAGTTCTTAGAAAAGCATTCGAATGGACCGACGAGTGTCAGAGAGCTTTTGAGGATCTGAAGGCATACCTTACCAAGTCTCCATTGTTGAGTCCGTCAGTAGTGGGAGAGGAATTATACTTATATTTGGCGGTAACCCCGTATGCCGTAAGTTCAGCATTGATAAGAGAAGAAGGTAAAGTGTAAAGACTCGTGTATTATACAAGTAAGGCATTGAGGGGAACGAAAGGATGATATCCACAGATGGAGAAGTTAGCCTTCGCATTGATCACCGCTTCCAGGAAGCTAAGGCACTATTTCCAGGCCCATGTCATTAATGTCATGATGGATCATCCACTTAAGAAGGCGATGAACAGACTGGAAGCGGTTGGACGATTGATTCAGTGGGCCGTCGAGCTCAGCGAATTTGACATCAGATATCAACCAAGGCATGCCAAAAAAGCTCAAGTATTAGCAGATTTCATTGCGGAATTTACCCCAAGTCATGATGAAACAGAAGGCAATGATAAATGGGTCGTCCATGTGGATGGATCATCCACAAAGTATGCAGGTGGAATTGGTGTGGTTTTACAATCCCCAGAAGGAGACAAATTGAGACACAAGGTTCGTCTACAGTACCAAGCAACTAACAATGAAGTCGAGTATGAAGCCCTTCTCAAAGGGCTAGAATTGGCTAAGTCTGTGGAAGCCAAGTCTATACTCGTCCTGGGAGATTCTCAGTTGGTCATGGGGCAAGTAAATGAAATGTACGAAGCAAAGGAGGAACGGATGAGGAAATACCTTAGTAGGGTGATGCGCCTAATGAAGAGATTTGAAAAAGCTGAATTCGTTCAAATCCCAAGGGAGGAAAACGTGGAAGCTGATACTATAGCGAAAGAAGCCTCAGCAAATGAATTTATGGACGAATCTGATGAAATTCAGTACATGCCAAGCATAGATATTCCAGAAGTACAACAGGTGGAAAATAGAGGAAACTGGATGACCCCGATTATATCATACCTGAAAGACGGATAGCTACCAGAAGAGAAAGATGAAGCAAGGAAGCTGAGGGTGAGATCGGCTAGATATCTACTTCTGAACGAAGTGTATACAAGAGGGGCTTTTCTCAACCTCATCTTAGGTTCTTGGCTCCGGACAAAACAAACTACGTACTGAGGGAAGTTCATGAAGGAGCATGTGGCAATCACTCCGGAGCCAGGTCCCTTGTTTCCAAGGTCGTCCGTGCAGGGTATTACTGGCCAAATATGCAAGGTGATGCTAAAGTGTACGTCAAGGTTTGCGACCAATGTCAACAATTTAGCAACGTCCCCAGACAAACATCAGAGTACCTCACCCCGATGATGGCACCGTGGCCCTTTGCACAATGGGGACTAGACATTTTAGGTCCCTTTCCTCAGGGCATAAGGCAGATGAAATTTCTAGTTGTGGGCATCGATTACTTCACAAAATGGGTGGAAGCTAAATCGCTGGCAACGATCACGCAACAAAATGTTAAGCATTTCGTGTGGAAGAACATTGTATGCAGATTCGAAGTGCCCAAGGTATTGGTATCTGATAACGGACGATAGTTTGACAACACACTCTTTAAGGACTTCTGCGCACACTTTGGAATACAGAATCACTATTCCTCACCCGCTCATCCTCAAGCAAATGGCCAAGCTGAAGTGGCAAACCGATCCTTGTTGAAAATCATCAAGACCCGGCTTGAGGGGGCAAAGGGGGTATGGCCAGAGGAGTTACCTGGTGTTCTATAGGCCTACAGAGGAGTTATCTGGTGTTCTACGATCACGCAACAAAATGTTAAGCATTTCGTGTGGAAGAACACTGTATGCAGATTCGGAGTGCCCAAGGTATTGGTATCTGATAACAGACGACAGTTTGACAACGCACTCTTTAGGGACTTCTGTGCACACTTTGGAATACAGAATCACTATTCCTCACCCGCTCATCCTCAAGCAAATGGCCAAGCTGAAGTGGCAAACCGATCCTTGTTGAAAATCATCAAAACCCGGCTTGAGGGGGCAAAGGGGGTATGGCCAGAGGAGTTACCTGGTGTTCTATGGGCCTACAGGACGACGGTGAGAACCCCTACGGGGGAAACTCCTTTCAAGCTAACTTATGGAAGCGAAGCAGTCATACCTGCAGAAGTACATATGGCCAATCACAGGGTGATGATGTATCAAGATAAGGACAATGAGGAGCAACTCCGTTTGAACCTTGATCTGGTAGACGAGGTAAGGGCAGACGCAGAATACAGGACAACAAAGTACAAGAACCTTATGGTTAGGCATCAACTGTAAAAGGCAAGGATCCTACTACTTGGAGGCCCTGGACGGGAGGAAACTGGAGCACCCTTGGAACGTGGAGCACTTGAGGAGGTACTATCAGTAAAAGTCAGCCTAGACGGAAGTATGGCCACAGACGAGGCTAGACCTTGTCTGAAGACTTATTCTACTTATATTTAATGTTGCTTGTGTTAGGAACTACTATTTTACTATTTATATTTATGTTGTGTGTTGTGGACGAAGTTAAGGCTTTACTATTTATGTTGTGGTGTTTATGGATGAACTTATGGAGCTTGTACTTAATAAAAAAGGCATAAATATATGTATATGCCTTACCTGAAAACAATATTTATGTTATGTACAAAGTATTGTGTAAATTCCTAGTCTCCAAGCTATTTTCGTTCCAACTAACTCACCACAAGGCTGAAAAGCCCAAGATGAGGAAAATCTCTAGACGCGGGGATATAACTTCGACAAACAAGGGAAATGTATGCACGCCCAAGTGTAGACAAGAAAATTTTCCTTTGAAATGGCACGTCCACAGAACATCCGTCCCTGAAATAGACGGGATGGAAAATAGTACGTCCACAACAAGGACGAACAATAATACGTCCACAAAGCTCAACTGAAATAACGTGAGATTTACACGTCCACACATGGACGAATACATGCAAAGACGATGTTCTGGTTTATTAATCAAGAACGTTCCAGAGCAATTAAGCTTATGGATGAATGCAAAGTCTTTCATTAGAGAAATAATAAAAAAAGAGGCGAAGTCCCAAGACGGGTGATGCTGATATTTGGGATTTCTCCAAGACGAGTATAAAGTTCCAAGCACTTCATAAGATATCACCCTCATGGACGAGAAGAAATTTTAAAGCAAAAGCATAACTTTCGTCCTTGATATAACAAAAAAAGAAAACACAAGTGCTTAAAGGGTGGACGACCAACGTCCAAACACCCTCAAGTTACATGATAACTCGTCCTGAAACTAAGGACGAGATAAATAGAAAGTTACATCAAGTCTTAAAATTACAAAAAAAAAAGAAAAAGAAAAAAAGGGCATCAGGCTGATGGGGCGTCTTTGTTCTGCTCGTCCTGAAGTGGCTGGGTTGTAGCATCATCCTCCACATTAACGTCTTCTGAGCTCGTCTGGAGGAGGGAGCTGGTAAGAGCACCACTAAGATTGAGCTTAATAGAGCTGAAGTCAATGTTGGGGAAGTTCTCGCCGGCGTCCATCTAGAAGTCCTCAAACCCAGCCACATAGTTAGTATCTAGCAGATCAGTGAACTGCTTGGACGCCTTGAACTCTACAACCGCATCTTCCTTGGCCTTCTTGAGAAGATCACTCAGCTCGTCATTCTTCTTTTGCAAGTGATCAAGACGAGTTTCCTTCTCCACAACATCAGTCTTCATCTCTTCAATTTGATTTTGCAGCTCTTTTGCCCCTTCATTGGCTTTAGCAGCTGCCTCAGCCCAGCGTTTGCTCTCGTCCCTCACTTCCTTGATTCTCTTCTCTAACAAGACCCTCGTCTTGTCCAGATCAGTTGCTTGCCTGGACGCAGCAATGAACTTGGACATGGCCTGAATAATGGTTTAGTTAGGAAGCTTATCAAAGAGGACAAGACAAAATAAAACACAAGTAAAAATACATACCTTGAAAAGATCATGAACCCCTGAATGCTCGAAGTCTTTCAAAGACATGTTGTAACAGGCAGACACGTCCGCATCAGTCACAGCCATCCTAAATCTTTCCCAAGCTAGATTCTCGTTCCCAATGAGGTATTGAGGTGCTTGGGGAGAAGGCTGAGACGTGGACGGCGCCTTGACTGTGGACGGGACTTGAATGGGTGAATCTTTGGGCTCAGAATCAAGGATCTGGAAGTCTTCAGGCTCATGAACAGGAATAGGTGCAGGTTGAACGTCTTTGGGCTTGGACGACTTATGTTTGACCTTTTTCTCCCTACGCCTGCTGGGAAGATTGCCCAGGTCAACTCCCAGTGACAAGTTTTTTCTTTTCTCACCTACGGACGGGTGAGACTGAAGTGCGTCCTGCCCAGTGACAGCAGCCTCGTTCACAACTTCTTTACCCTTATTTTCCTTCATTATAGCTATTCCTGAAGAAGGGGTGTTAAAAATAATAAATAAATAAAAGAGAAGGGGAGAAAGGGAAACAATTATATTGACTTACGTCTATGAATGGTGAGCTCGTGTGCAAGAGCTTCACTGGACGGGTTGGGACCCAAACTCCAGGTGGCAAGATGTTGGAGGGTTACCAAAGAATGGAAAGCCCTATCAGTGTATAGACAAACCTTTTGAATTCTTTCAATATGAAACCTGTCTAGGTGAGGTCGTCCAGCACCTAAAAAAAAAAAAAAAAAAATTTATTATTTAGCCGTCTACAAAGATAATTACAACACAGTAAAATGACAAACACAAGCATACCTTCAGGACGAAGGTTCCCTAACTCTCCTGTGTAGGGAGGAAATGGGTCTTGAGAAACCTCAAGTGGGCGTCCAGCCCAGAAACCTAAGACGAAGAAGAACTCCGCCTTCCAGTTCCTATCCGAGGAAACTATGGACTTGATCAATCTATAATCCTTCCCTCTGGCTGTGAATTGATAAAAGCCAAGGGACTGATTGATCTCAGAAGGCTTGTAACAGTAGAGGAACTCGTCCACAGTCAAAGGACGGTTCCCCTCAAAGACCTCCCTCCACAGAACTTGCATGGAGACTACTAACCTCCACGCATTGGGGTTAAGCTGACAAACACCTATACCTAACCTAGTGAGTAACTCTCTGGCAAAAGCATTTAAAGGTAACCTAAGTCCACCTAAAAGATAGGCTTCGTAAATACCTACCCCAAAACGTGGTTGACAACACCACTCCCCACGAACTGCTAACCTAGGATTAAGGTCGTCTGGGATTTGGTACCATTTCTTAAGCAAAACTAATCTCCTATCATCCGTCTTGGATTCTACTCCTATGGCATAGCTATAAACTACCTCAACCTCATCCTGAACTGTGGACGAGGGGGCACTTGTACCTGCCTGAGATCCAGACTCACTCCTCGTCTTGAGTCCTTGGAGAACTTCTAAAGGTACCCTAGGGACGCCAAACACATACTCGTCCGTGGTGTTTCCTCCACTATTAGTACTATTACTACTATCACTAGAGCCACTAAAACTACTTGGGTCATGATACTCGTCTATGGCTTTGCCCAAACTATTGCTAGACGAGGAATGAACGGTCTCAGACATTGTAGAAAACTTAAAATCTGAGAACGAGGAGTAAAGAAATACCTAAAATCTAGACGAGGAAACTAAGGACGAGATGATACTTCTAGACGAGGCGCTAAGACGAGGATGCTTAGGGAGGGAAATCTCAGAAATGTGAAGGGCACTGGAGGAATTCAACTATTTATAAGCTGAAAACTTTGGGATGTGAAACGACGTAGCCAACCAAAGTGCGCCACGTGGCATAGATCTCGAAAATGGAACCAAACGCATCAGTTCATAAGTTAGATTTTGACAGGTGGCATACAGTACACATTTTGAAAATCCCCCAAATTATCCTTAAGACGACACCTATGGACGACGGGGCAATTGATGGTGTCTAAAAAATAACCAACTCCTTACTCGTCCATGGATGTCGTCCATACAAAAGGTACGTCGTCCTAAGTTTACAAAGCAGACTACATTACTGTCGTCCAGAGAAACCTTTGGACGACGTGTACTAACTAGTATACTATCTCTCGTCCAGGCAGCAGTTAGGACGAGGGCAAGGCAGTTTTGACACAAAGATAATCGCTATAGCGGTTATCAAATTGTACACTCCGGACTCCGTGAAATAGGGGGAGGTTATCCAACGGATAACCGCTCCCTAAACCTATAAAAGGAGATGAATCTCCGACAAGAAAAGGGTAGAGTATTTCTTCTTTACGGATTCTTTACAGACAATATTTTTCTTTAAGAGGAGAATTGCTAACTTCATCATCGGAGGAATTTCGACCGGCCAACCCCGGTCTCCTCTGATCTTCTATTTCTTATCTTTCAGGCCCTCAACATCATCGTGATCCGTGCTGTTCAACTAACTGATTCCTTGATCGCTATCAATAAGCATTAACCTTTATTTATGGAGGTAGTTTCAGAAATTGTACATTATAGTGACAAGACTAGACTACGCTGTGGGGAGGAAAGAAAAGAAAGTGTCTTTATTGGAATTTGAGAGTAAAAAAAGGGAGAAAAAGCAAAGACAAATTAATAAAGGGCGTTGGTAAATGCACTTAAAAATATGTATTTTGTTATTTGAAACTATATGTAAAAATATATGTAGGTAAAAAAGTATGTGAAAATATATGTAATATTATTTAAAAATTAAAAATTATTGTTTGAAATAGTGTACCAAACACCTCCTAAACCTTTGTTATTTCTTTCTTTCTCATTTCTCTTAGTTTGGGAAAATGCTGGGAACATCGAAAATGTTATAACCTTGTGCCACAACTCACCATGTGGCGAGTTGTGACTAGTGAAAGAGTGTCTATGGGCCATGTGAGGACACACCTTCACCAATCACGACTTGTCAAGTGGCGAGTTACAGCACAAAATTGTACCATTTTTTGTGATCCTAACACAACTCCTCTGTTTGTGAATTAAAATAAATGTTAATCAATCGAGCAATATTATAAGAGCTCTAAATCTTACATGAAAAATCTTTTCGAATAAAAAGAAAAATTAAAAAATTACAAGGCGGCTCCTAAAATAGATTACAAGTTTACAACTTTCAAATTCACGCTAAACTGATTCTACAATAAATTGTTTATACAATAGGAGTAAGTGTCTGTTTGGCAATATTATTTTTGCTATTTAACTTATTTTTGTTTTATTCATGGGTCCCACTGTACTTTTTTGTACTATTCATCAGTTCCATTGTACTATTTCAGCTAACTTTTACTTTTATCTACAGTACATTCAGTAAAAAAATTTTAATTTTAGCAAAATAAGCGGATTCCGAACAAACCCTAAATATAATCTCGCCACCACAAAACTAGTAGCAAATTAAGTTTTTATTTATTTATTTATTTATTTTAACACTTCAACTCTTTAAGGTTGTAGTAGGGACAGAGCCAAGAATCGAACCTTAGGGGGGCAAGCTTAATGTAAGCTCATTCACTTTCATTATAACGCTACAATGAAGTATTACCAATTTCATTGAAGTAAAACCATTATTTATTTATTTATTTATTTATTTTTAAGATGCTTAGTTATTTTCAGAGCCTTTTGGCTAAATATTGTAGAAAACCAAGTTTATTTGTGATATGGGATTTTTTTAAACTTATTTGGGAAATTGAGGAGAGAAGCGAATTTCGGCAACACCATTGTCGAAATTCTAAGAAAAAGTAAGAGAGAGGAGAGAGAAATGATGTGATGGAAGTGGGAAAGAGAAAAAATAAATTTCGGCAATGGTATTGAGAAATGATGTGATGGAAGTGAGAAAGAGAAAAAAGAAATTTCGGCAATGGTATTGCCAAAATATGTGCCTAAAAAAACCCAGCTGACTTACCTGAAATTGGGACTGACCTGATCGAAATTAAAAATAAAAAATAAAATTGTGGCAATTGAATTGCTGATTGTGGCAAGAGTAATGCTACAACCATAAACTATTTTATAATATTTTTACAAATTATTGTTGTGGCCAATTTCTTACTTGTTCTCATTAGGACCCCACCAATAACATCATTTTATTTATTTATCAATAATCACTCACCACATCAGCAATTTGTGAAAATTTTTGTAAAAAAAAAAAAAAAAAATCAACTGTGGCAATTGAGTTTTTTTTTTTTGGTAATCATCCACTTTAGGCAAAATGATAGAGATACGATTTTTTTTTTACAAAACTTTCACAAACTGTTGATGTGATGAGTAATTATTGATAAATAAAAAAGTGATGTTATTGTTAGGCCCTGATGAGAACTAGTATGAAGTTGGGCATAACAACAAGTGATGATGCCGAAAATCGTCAATTAGTCACACAGTCCTCACGTTGTAAAAACAACATCTACACAACACAAAACAAGAAGACCTTAGGAGAGTACCAGTGTAGTACCGGCCAAAGACCCTCTAAAGTTTAAGTTAGAGAGTTTCTCACAACTGTAGAGTGCCAAAGTTGGGGTGAATTATGCGTACCTTGATTTCTAAAGGCTTTAGGTCTTTATAGTAGTGTAGAACCGACTTTTGTTTATTGGCAAAGAAGATGTTTCCTTGTGGAGAAGATCCTTATAAACGAGCGTATATTACAGGATTCTTCCCATGTTAGAATTCCCTCAATTAGGGTTAATCGTGGGGTGCAAGACATTTCCATGTGGAGTTTACCCAAGTCATGTGAGTGCCATATGGCCTTGGTATCCGTCAGCCTTGGCCCCAAGAACCCAAAATTCGTCCATATACAGGGACCATCCGTCTATTATGGAGAGGGGTCCATCCGTCATGTGGTCCCTCCGTCCATTGCTCCATAGGTTGCCTTATTCCCGACGACTCACTAATTCAGTACCGTCAGATTTATTTAAACGGATCCGTCATCCTTGATTTTTATCCACTTTAACAAGTGCATATAGGGTGTAGGGGACAAGGGCCGTGGTTCAAGTCTCTAGGAGGGAGTTTCACACACATATACACTTAGATTAGGCTATAGTATAAATTCTATCTTGCATTAAAAAAAAAAAGTTGGCCATAACAATAATTTGTAAAAAATTATAAAATAGTTTGTGGATGTAGCATTACTTTTGCCACAATTGCCACAGTTCAGTTTTTTTTTTTTTTTTTTTTTTTTTTTTTTTATAATAATTTCGGTCAGGTCAGTCCCCAATTTTAAGTAGGTCAACCTGGTTTTTTTGGGCACATATTTTGGCAATACCATTGTCAAAATTCCTTTTTTCTCTCTCCCTCTTCCGTCACATCATTTCTCTTTGCCCTCTCTTACTTTTTCTCAGAATTTTGGTAGTGGTGTTACTAAAATTCGCTTCTCTCCTAATTTCCCTAAATAAGTTTAAACAGTACTCATATCATAAATAAATTTTGATTTTTTACAATATTTAGTCAAAAGACTCGTTATTTTCATGTCTTACAAATATACTTTACTAGAAATTAATCCCTAACCAAAAAAACCAAATAAATATGGCCCACGAACCTAAACAAAAAATGTAAATAAAGTTTAAAGTAAACAAATACTTAAAAAAAAGTTAACAAGCAAAAATTAGTGTTAAGTAAAGAAAAAATTTTATAAATCAAATCACAATTAAAATTTTTTCTTCTTTCTTATTTGAACCTACTTGAAGTCTAGAAATCAAATTAAATTACAATTAAACCATCTTTTGTTGTGTTCGTTACTTCCTTAACTGTTAGATCTAAGAAGTTCACCATTGTTGCATCCATACACTGCTCGATCTCAGAAGCTTATTAGGTTCGACACTCATTGTCAAGAGCTCAAGTCTCAACACTCAAGCTCACAGTTGCTGTATCTATCACTCTCTCTGTCTCTCACGTTTAGTTTCGTTTAGTTTTTTTTTTTTTGGAATTTGATGGAATGATTTGTGTGGGGCTAGAGAATTTGTGATCCCGGCCCACTTTCTATTAGGGCCTAAGGCCCGCGTCGAGGAGAGTCATTGTTGAGGACATGCAGCGAAAGTTCAAATGGCCTAGAGATGCAGCCGAGGACGACCCTATCCTCGGCGTTCCAAGGCCTAGAAGGGAAGAACGACATGCCATTAAAGGCAGCCCCCAAAGCGCTCCCAGAAGAAAAGGCGAGTAGAATAGGACTCGCACGGGGGTACAAAGTGGGAGCGGTTCAAGGAAAAGATATCACCTTCGCATTGAATGCGCCAACAAACGTTCTGGTCACATTGATGGGAAGAGACCCCTGAACAGTGTAGTTTCGGTTATTGCAATTAACAGAAAGTGGGGGAAGGCGGCTGATGGGACAAGTACTCGAGTAGTTACCTGCCTGATCAACACATGGAAAGTCGGGATCAACTGAGAGGGGCTATATAATGTCAGAATTCATGCGTCAAAAAAGGGGAGGAGGCGAACCGAAGAAAAAGGGAAAAAATAAGAACATTAAGCTCATCGGACGAGGTCCAATGACCGGAGCCGCTCAGACCGTGCCAAAGAGAAAGTCTTCTTGGACAAACTCAGTTCACCTCCGTGCGACCATCATGAACACCATGACAAACTATTGTCCAACAACCAAGACCTAGCCTTTTAGCCCACTCTCTACAAATTTATTGTTTGGGCCTTTAACGTTCGAACCCCATAAACCAATTTGGAGTCATTACAAATTGAGTCCTTACAATTTGGTATAATTTGGTATGTAAGATTCACATTGATTTTGTTTCAAATATTTTTAAGGGCTGGGCTAATCTTTTGGTGAAATTTGTTGATTGGGCTAAGTTTTCTTTAACTTTTTATTATTGATTTTGTTGTTGAGTTAATATTTTTGGGCTATCTAATTTGTTTTTTTTTTTTAATTTTAGATCAGTAATTTTTTATGAGTCTTTTCTTTGGCTTAAAGGGGCAAGTTTAATTTTATTGAGTCAAATTGCTAAAAATTAGGTAGCTATATATATATATACTATTGATTTTTTTTTCAAAATTTAAGGGGGCCCATTCCACCCCCCCCCCCCCCCGGCGGCCCCCAACCCCCCTAAGCCTCCTTCCCTTGTAGCATGCACCTAAAAAAACCAACATGAAAAATCTACTAATTTATTTGACTTGTGTGTAGTTTGAGCAAATGCTTATATTTTTTTTAATTCTCTCACACTCTCACTTTGCATCTCTCTTTATTTCGGAAAAATATACCCGGTCTTGTTGTATTTCTCTCACAGTTTTGGATTGAGATTAGGTGATATGCTTAGGATATTGTACATGATGTAATTGCAACGAAAGGCTAAGATTAAAAAAAAAAAAAAGTAATTTTCAATCTCCATGGTTAAATAAAAAAAAAAGTTAAGAGTTAAAATTAAAAGCTAAAGCTGGAAAAACTTTTGTGAAGGAGCGAGGTTAATTGCATGGTGCAATTGCTAATCTCAATCCTACAGTTTTAGATTCACTCAATGGAAGCTTTCAAGCTCACTTGAATGTGTGTCTCTCTTTTCCTTCAGTTCTCCTTCTTACGCCCAAATGGCCTTGCTTTTGCTTCAGTCAATTTTCTTTCTTCCTAGACGTGCTTAGTGTGCATTTGGATACCGTTTATTTTGCTAAAAACTGAAAACAATAAAATAATATTTTTTAGTTACTGTTCATTAAAGAGAATACTGTGCATTTGCCTTGATGCATTGTTCATGTCCCAAGAACAGTGCATTAGGCGTTGGACTTAAAAAAAAAATAAGAGAAAAAAAAAAAACCAAAAATGCAGGAATAGAAAATGCAGACGCCAAATCCAAACAAAGCTTAAAAGCTCCGTTTGGATCACGTTTTGGCATTCACATTTCTGCGTTTTGCCTTAATGCATTGTTCATGGGACACGAACAGTGCATTATGGCAAAACTACAGTGCTGAACAGTGTTTTTAGCAGTGAACAGTAACTCATAAATTATTTTTTTTATTGTTTTTTAGTAATAAGTTTTCAGTTTTTAGCAAAATAAACGGTATCTTAACACACACTTAGTATACGTTTGGATAGAAATGATTTCTCTTGCGTTTACTTTACTTTACTTTTTTTTTTTTTTTTTATAGCGCCTCTTACACTATTCATGGGACATGAACAATGCATTTAGGCTTATGAACAGTAACCCGCATGTGAACGTTAACTTTTTAATTATTTTTTTTATTATTATTTTCAATTTTCAGCAAAATAAGCGATAAAACGGACCAATGTCAATTTTCTTAATGTCAAGTCTAATCTGAAAGATGGTTGGCATAAAAACTATAGAGACAAGCTCAGGGCTATTCCATCTTTATTCTCAAGACATTTCAAGCTATAAAAGTTGCTGCTTGTGTGTGAGTGAGAGAGAGAGAGAGGGGCAGAGGAAGTAAGAAACACCATCAGGTACTTTTTCTTTCATTTTTTGATCTTTTGTGTATATATATATATATATATATATATATATATATATATATTTGTTATTCTTTTGTTTTCACCTGAAAATGTTCTTTTGTTTTGTCGCTAATGGTAGAGAAGTATCGATTGAGAGAGATCGTTGAGAGCCAAGAAGATTAAAATCTAGCAGTTGAAGCCGTAGACTAGACACCATGGAAAGTAAAAGTAGTTATGAAGAAGAGAGTAGTGAAAGATTGAAAAGATTCAATCCAAGCTTTACAGATTACAACAATGGTGTTCACACAATAAATCACTCAGAAAGAAGCTACAAACTCAAAGAGAAAAGAGAAGAAGTTTGAGAGAGAGAAGGAGAGAGAAGAAGAAAGATTCTGATGAATGACAGCTTAACTATTCATTACTGTGATGTACAATATATATATACACAAGGATCAACCACGGACTCATTAGAGATCCTGGAATTAATGGGATTGATCCGTAAAGTGAGGAGAGAAATTAGGAACTAAGTAACTGTTAAAAACTACCTAACAGATTGCCTAACCGACTAACAATAGCTAAACAAAATGCAGCGTAGCACATGGATAATATCAGATATATAAAACACAGCGTTTCAGTAAGTATAAATGTAGCGTTTCATTAAATACATTCAATAGTCTTCGTTTAACCAAAACGGCATCGTTCTAATGAATTCTTGAAGTAGCCGTTGGGCATGCTCTGTTGGCCTTTGGGACTTCTTCTGGAACTACTCTCAACATCCCCCCTCAAACTCGAGGCAGTGTGAGCCAAGAGTTTGCGACGCAGAACCAGAAAATGGGGACCGGGCAAGGGTTTGGTAAAAATATCAGCAAAATTTTCACGGCCAGAGATGAACTTGATCCCCAAAGTACTCCGAAGAACACAGCCCCTCACATAATGGTAGTCAACTCAATGTGTTTGATTTTGGAATGAAACACAGGATTAGAGGCCAGAGCAATAGCAGAGTTTTTATCACACCAAAGTATGGGGATGTGAGGAAGAAACAACTTAAGTTCTTTGAAGAGTGTGCGAAGCCAAGCTAACTCAGCTGCTATGGAAGCCAAGGCACGATACTCTGCCTCTGTGGAAGAACGGGAAACAGTGGATTGTTTCTTGGAAGATCAAGAAATTGGGCTTGAGCCAAGGAAGATCAACATGCTAGTAGTAGACTTTCTGTCAGTGGGGTTGCTAGCCCAATCCGCATCAGAGAAGGCTAAGAAGGTGAGAGGACTTGGAGCAAGATGTATGCCAAAATGCAAAGTGCCCTTCACATAACGGAGAACACGCTTGGCTGCCTCCAAATGAGAAGTAGTGGGATGATTCATGAACTGGCAGAGTTGATGCCCATTGAAAGCTAAATCAGGGCGTGTGAAAGTCAAGTATTGGAGAGCACCCACCATGCTCCTATATTCAGAGGGATCAGGTAAAACAGAACCATCAAAAGGAGTAAGACGCACATTAGGACAGCAAGGAGTCTTTGTGGGCTTGGAATTCTCCATGTGGAACCTGTGAAGCACATTTGAGGCATATTTTGACTGACATAAGATAAGCCCAAATCGTGAAGGCATAATTTGAATGCCTAAAAAATAAGAAAGAGCACCCAAATCCTTAAGCTCAAAAGTTTGACTAAGAGCAGTGACTAGATGAGAGACTTGGGAAGATTAGTTGCTAGTGATAATAATATCATCAACATACACAAGGAGATAAATGATGAGCTGATGAGAGTGATACACAAATAAAGAGGAATTTTCCATGGAAGCTTCAAAGCCAAGATGTAACAACTGAGAGGCAAATCTATCAAACCAAGTTCTAGGAGCCTATTTCAAGCCATACAAAGATTTATGCAACCGGCAGACATGATAAGGAAAGTCATGATCCACATAGCCTGGGGGCTGCGCCATGTAGACTTCCTCCTTTAGAAAACCATGGAGAAAGGCATTGGAGACATCCAATTGCCTGAGAGGCCAATGAAGACTCACTGCTATTGAAAGAACAAGCCGGATTGTAGCTGGTTTCACAACTGGACTGAATGTCTCAGTGTAGTCCACACCTGCCTGCTGATGAAATCCCTTTGCAACCAATCTAGCTTTATAGCGAGCAATGGTTCCATCACTATGTAATTTCAGCTTATACACCCACTTACACCCCACCAAATTGATGCCAATAGGAGCAGGAACAAGAGACCAAGTTTTCTATCTTTAGAAGGCAGAAAATTCTGCATCCATAGGTTGAACCCATTGAGGAAACTTAGAAGTAACCTTGTAGGATGGAGGTTCAGTATGAGTGTAATCAAGCATAGCCTTAAAACAAAGTTTAGGCTTAGTGATACCATTCTTAGATCTGGTGATCATAGAATGGGAATTGATAGGTGCTGGAGTAGAGATAAGGGTAGAAACTGAAGTATTTTGTGGAGGAGCAAGTGGCAAGGAAGGAGAAGAAGCTGAGGCAGTAGGTTGTAAAGTGGTAGGGAAGTGTATAGGCTGAGATTGGGATGGAGATGGAGAGTGAGACTAAGATGAGGAACTAGGAATAGGAGCTAGACTAGGACTAGAGACAGATGGGATAGGAGTAGAGACATGTATGGGAAAAGAGGAAGAATTAGTGTGTAGGGACCTAGGATAGAAGGCTGATTAGAAAAGTGAAGGTACAAGAGATTGGACAGCCATATGTCTGGAGTTGGTAGGTGAGAAGGTGTGATAGAAGGAGATGTAAGAGAAAAAGGGAATCTGTGTTCATTAAACAACACATGCCTGCAGGTATACAACTTGTTAGTGAGTAAATCAAGGCACAAGTATCCCTTAGAAACATTGGAATAGCCTAAGAAGATGCATTCGGCTGTTCTGTGATTAAGTTTGTGTTGATTGTATGGTTTGAGGTAAGGGTAACAAGCATAGCCAAAAACTTTAAGAGAAAAGATATCTGGATAATGACCATAGAGTTTAAACCAAGGTGACATGAAGTCTAAGGTGGCTGTTGGAAGGAGATTGATGAGTGTCAGTGCTGACTAAACAGCAAAGGACCAATATGTGGAAGGTAGAGAGGTTTGTGAAAGTAAGGTGATTGTGGTTTCAATTAGGTGTCTATGTTTCCTTTCAACTAAACCATTTTGTTGTGGAGTGTAGGGACAAGAAATCTGATGTTGAATCCCATTGGAAGATAGAAAAGACTCAAAAGACTTAGAAGTAAACTCACCACCCCCATCTGATCTCAGAATCTTAATTGTGGAAGAAAATTTTGTTTTAATCATAGCATGAAACATGACAAATTTAGAGTAAACCTCTGATTTATTTGTGAGCAAGTACATCCATGTAAAACGAGTGAAATGATCAACAAAGATGACATAATATTTGTAGCCATTTATTGAATTAAGAGGTGCAGGATCCCATAAATCTGTATGTACAAATTCAAAAGGAGAAGTAGCTACAAATCTAGAACTAGGAAATGGAAGTCTGTGCATCTTGCCATGAAGACAATGAATACAAGAATTTGCAAGATTAACACTATTAGGAGAAGGCATTCCATTATTATGTAAAACACGTCTAAGAATTTGAGAATTAGGGTGACCAAGCCTACTGTGCCACAAGTGCCAGTGAGAAAGAGACAACTTGATTGAATTACACAACTTTTGGGGAAGAAGAAGCTTAGGAGCTTTATTAGGATAGATGGGGTAAACACCACATTCACTCTTGTCCTTGTAAAGAATTGTCCCTGTAAAGAATTGTCCCTGTGGCCAAGGCCTGAATTAACAAAGTATTTGCATCAAGTAACAACTACAGTTATTATCATAGCAAATCTTGTGGACAGATGCAATATTAGAAGCAATAGAAGGAACCCTTAACACATTTCTAAGCTGAATAGCAGAAGGAGAAGAAGGAATTAGTGAATTACCTATATGAGTGATAGGCAAATTCTGTCCATTCCCAACTGTGAGTTGTTCTTGGCCAGTGTAAGGTTTAGGAAAGCTAAGGTGGTCGAGGCTAGATGTGACATGATCAATGGCTGCACTGTCTGCTAGCCAAGGTTGCTCCTGAGTCAACATATGGTTGGATGAAGTGACCATAACTGCTAACTTTGTGGGTGGATGCTTGCCTTGATAGGCATAGTCCATCCTGTGGTAGCAGTCAATGGTTGTGTGACCTGCTTTACCACATATTTGGCAAATTGGCCTCTCAGCTCTAGCATTAGAACCATGAGACTGTGGTGAAAAATGATTAAACTGACTTGAAGATGGACCTGGACCTCTGCCTTGGCCTCTGGCATTGTTGCCTCTTCCTCTACATTTATTAGTATTATTTGACTGATTGTAGGTATGAAAATTCCCACCAGTGTTATTGAATCTTGGTGTGGAGTTAACTGCCATTGCAAAAATGGAGTCTTTGAACTCTATACCTTCATTTAAGGATTCTTCCTCTGCATTCAATAGAGTGCCTAGTTCATCAAAGCTGAGTTTTGTGCTTCTAGTTCTGATTGCAGACTTGAATGCACTAAACTCCTTTGAGAGGCCTTTGATTGCTACATGGAGTAGTTCTTCATCATCCAAAAGAACTCCTACTGCCATTAATTTGTCTCTGATCACCTTAATCCTCTATAGATATGAATCCACAGAATCAGATCCTTTTTTCACATTATGCAGTTCACCCTTGAGATTCATCACATAAGATCGTGAAATTGAAGAAAACCTATGTTCAAGAACCTTCCATACTTCTTGAGCAGATGAACAACCAACAGTGATAGCCAAGACTGAAGGAGTTAGGGTAGAGCTGATGAAGGTCAATAATGCCTTTTCCTTTGACTACTAGATGAGATAATCTGGATTAATCACAGAGGTAACAGCTCCAAAAAGATCATTGAGAAATTTCTCAGGAATAAGAGGAACTTCATCAAGAAGTTCAAGCATAGAATATGTTTCCAATACCATGGAAATTTGGTGCTTCCAAACAATGTAATTGGAAGAATCGAGCTTGACTGTCATCATGTTTGACATGTTTGACAGCAACAGTAGAGGTTGGTTAGTGAGATTGATGGATGAAGAGATTGAAGGCATGGTGGTGGAGGTTGACGGCATAGTAGAGGAAGTTGATGTTGAATTAGTTTCTTCCATTGTTGGACCTTGGGATCGTGGCTGCTCTGATACCATGAAAAGATTCAATCCAAGCTTTACAGATTACAACAATGGTGTTCACATAGTAAATCACTCAGAAAGAAGCTACAAACTCAATGAGAAAAGAGAGGAAGTTCGAGAGAGAGAAGAAGAAAGATTCTGATGAATGACAGCTTAACTATTCATTACTGTGATGTACAATATATATATACACAAGGATCAACCACGGACTCATCAGAGATCCCGAAATTAACGGGATTGATCCGTAAAGTGCGGAGATAAATTAGGAACTAAGTAACTGTTAAAAACTACCTAACAGACTGCCTAACTAACTAACAATAGCTAAACAAAACGCAGTGTAGCACATGGATAATATCAGATATATAAAACGCAGCATTTCAGTAAGTATAAATGCAGCGTTTCATTAAATACATTAAATAGTCTTCGTGCAACCAGAACGGCATCGTTCTAATGAATTCTTGAAGTAGCTATTGGGAACTAGCCGTTGGGCATGCTCTGTTGACCTTTGGGACTTCTTCTGGAACTATACTCTCAACAGCTCACACGAGCCGGTTAGTCCCATTTCCCCATTTTCACTCTCAAATTTGTTTTGCTTTGCTTTTATAAGTGCACTGTAGATGGCTGTGTACATCTGGTTGGTTAAAAAGCACAAATATATTAACCACAAAGTGCCCCTAATCTGCAACTTTTGTTTTCTTCTACACTTTACATCTCACTGTCTCTGTCTTCTCTGCAAATTTGTGAAGCATCAAGCATCATTGACAGCGCTCAAGGATTTTGGTTATACACAGCCACGGATACGAATGCGACACAGGTACGGACACGGAAGTAAAGTAATTTTTCAAAAATAAAAATACACAGAGCTAAGACAATTAAATAATTAATTAAATTTTATATTTAGATATAATTTTTAATATTTTTAGACAAAAATAAATAAGCAAAAAGGAATGACCGAATAAAGAATTAAAAAATTGATTAAATAAAAAATAAATCCCAATAAAATTTTGGAAAGAGTGGTTGACAGTTGACAGCATGTATTTAATCAAATTTTAAAAATAAAGAATAAATAAAAGCTAGAAGAGTGCACAGACAAGCTAATAAAAAATTGATTAAACCCAATGAAATTTAAAATCGAGTGGTTGACAGCATGTATTTAGTGATTGACAGAATGCAAGTTGTCAATCATCTTCAAAGAGACCAGAAGACTCTAGAGTTCAAAGGAGAAAAGAAAACTGCAGAAACAACAGCTGAGAAAAACGCAGAGAAAGAGAAAATGCAGAACCAGCAGTCGGCAAAAACGCGGAGAGAGAAGGCGAGCGAGACTATAAAGAAGAGTAAGAACAAATAGTGGCGTGCGATCTCAATGTCTGAGGTTGAAGCTTCATCAATGGCTGAGCCTGTAAGTACCAAAAAGAAAAAAAAAAAAAAAAACTCTGAATCAACTGAACCTGCGAGAACGTGTCCACGCCGTGTCGAAGAGACAAAAAAAAAGACCGCTCGGACACCGGAGTCCGGCGAGTCTTACCGGTATCGTGTCGGACACCGGTACTTTGCCAAAAATAGCGTGTCGGTGATAATAGCTTGTAATTTTTTTTTTCTCATACACCCAGTGACAATTTTTGGTTTTTCTAAAGGTGTTAGCGTTGTTTAAGCACTAGATAGTTTGTATGCTAATCTTGTGTTTTGGTTTGTTACCTTCAGCAAAATGTGGATGCTGGAAAAGATGACGGAAAAGCATTTTTGAGCAATCCCGAAGTCACAGAATATTTTTGTCAGTTGTGCATGGACAGAGTCCAAAAAAACGAAATGATGGACATACCGGAGGGGTTATTTTATGTTACAAATGAATTAAATAAGAAATATCAATCGAGCCTTACGGTCCAGGATATTATTGATAAATATTGGGAACTCCTTTCTAATTGGAAAATCTGGATAGAATTGATCAAGGATGAGGAGTTGGTCGCTCTAGATTGGGTTAATGGTAAAATTACTATGGCAGACAACCCATGGTGGGAAAGAAAGTTAAAAGTTAGTTTCCATTTCTGTTCTTGTTGTTCCATCAAATTGCTTGAAAGAATTTAGGAAAAAAGCATCTTGTATTTAGTTATGTAGCACATTTTTTGAAACTCGAGTTCCAAGCGATATGGGCTCCACTGCCGCTGTGCCACTTGGGCAAAATTTGGTATTTAGACTGTTTTTAGAAATTTTTTTTGTGAATAGTATACGTATCAAACTATTTAATTAGTTGGACTTATTTTGGAATTCGAGTTTTTTTTTGTGAACAGTATGCGCGTCAAACTATTTAATTAGTTGGACAAACTCAAATCCCGACCCAAAATTCAAACTATAGTGGCATTTGTCAAAAACGCCACTATATGTATCCCATAGTGGTGTTTTCTATAAATGCTGCTATAGGCACTAAAAAAACACCACTATAATATTTGCTTTCCAGTCCAAAGTCGAATTTGACAAACTCGAGTTCCAAAATCAGTCTAACTAACTAAATAGTTTGATGCGCATACTATTCACAAAAAAATTTCTAAAAACAGTCTAAATACCAAATTTTGCTGTGCCACTTGAGTTGCTTGAAGCGATATGGGCTCCACTGCTGCTGTGCCACTTGAGTTGCTTGACACAGCAGCAATGGATGTGCTACATTACATAACTAAATAGCTTTATTAGGATGCGTTTTTCCTAAAATTTTTCTTAAATTGTGCTATGTGGCAAATCTGGTCCGAAATTGTATTCATCTCTAATTTGTGGATCCATTAATTGAAGTTTGTAATCCATGCTCATGCAGGAGTTCCCTAAGGCGGCTTTTATACGTGAAGTAGGTCTGCCAAATGTAAGTATTTTAGACATCATATTCGGAAGCTGTTCAACGGTTGTACCGAAGGGCTTAGGATTAGAGGCGTCAAGGGTTTCTCTTGAGGACTCGTACTCGGAGGCTAGTACTGCGGGTTCAGACAGGGTTGAGCTGATGAAGAAAGTAAAAAGAAGGTTAGCCAAAATTCCTGAATTGAAGTCAGATGAGGCCCTCGCTATGTTCTGTAAAGAACTGTTTGTTGATATATCTAAAAGTGC
This sequence comes from Quercus robur, assembly GCF_932294415.1. Classification (NCBI taxonomy): domain Eukaryota; kingdom Viridiplantae; phylum Streptophyta; class Magnoliopsida; order Fagales; family Fagaceae; genus Quercus; species Quercus robur. Next base: position 14,925,582 of record NC_065534.1, on the reverse strand, counting down.
CATGTTTTGTGCAATCCAACCGAACCAGCGGTTGGATTGGCTCCAAGATGAATTCAAAGCGTTTAACAAGAGGCAGCAGGAGAGTCAAAGTCCAAGCAGCAGCCCAAGCTCTTCAATTTAATGTGAAATATTACCATGTTCCTCCAAAACTTCAAGAACAAATACTCTTTAATGTAACTCGTGTCAGTTTGATGAAACCTTTTGGACCTCATCAAGTCTGGTGTAGATGAGTTCAATGATGTTGCATGGGATGCAAAGAGGTAAGTTGTGAGATTTTTGTAGCTTAATTGTTTGGTGCTTTTTTGTGTGTCTATGGCATTCAGGGTTCAAATCCCAACTTTCCGTTGTAACAATCAAATTATCAAAAAAAAGAAAAACTTGGGTGTTGATGAATTCCAATACTGTTGCGTGGAATGCAAGAACGTAAGTTTTGAGGTTCTTGTACCTTTGACTATTAAAGATTGAAGTTTTGATACCAAATGGTAAGAATTTTATTGTGTGGTGACTAGTGAGTAGGGATGATTACTATTGAGTCAACCCTCCAGAGAATTAGATGAAAACGACTAGACAAGATGAAATTCAAATTGTTTATGAAAACTCATCTAAACCTCTTATTATTTCTAAAGAAGATATTTAAAATTCAAATCACCGCTCTCCATATTATTGAAATTTTTTTAAAGAGAAAAAAAAGGAACAGAATACCTATCATACAAGTATAAACTTTTATTGTAAGGGAAAATTTTCTTTTACATTGTACCGTACAATGTAAATTTACTTTGTAAGCACAAAAAGTGGCAAATATTTTACACCCTTTACAAAAAGGTTTACATTATTTGCCAATTTTTGCGGATTAGGTATATTTAGTACCATGTAAACCTGTAATTTCCTTACCATAATTCTAACCTTCAAAATGAAAACACCGCTCTGTTGCCTCTTTTACAAAAGGCGAAAATGGGTAATTACCCATAAGGATGAAACTATTTAGTTAGTTGGCCCGGTTTTGAAAGTTATTGGCAAACTAGCAACTCGAGCCTCAGAGGCTCGATTTTGGGCCCCTAAATCGAGCCTCTGAGGCTCGGTTTACGTGCTTTGATGTGGCAAAAATCCACGTGGCGTTTACATGAAACTCGAGTCTCAGAAACTCAAGTTCCACGTAGATGCCACGTGAAACTCGAGTCTCTGAGACTCGGTTTCACTTTAAGTAAACCGAGTCTCAGAGACTCGAGTTTTAAGCAAAAAAACGCGCGCATTTTAACTTTGAAACCGAGTCTCTGAGACTCGAGTTTTAAGGCAAACTGAACTCGAGTCTTAGAGACTCGAGTTTTAAAGCACTCTCATGTCTACCTGTCTGGTCATATCAAGCTGTCTTTGCTGTGCTCTGTGCTAGTCTATTAGCTGTGTGCTCTGTGCTAGTCTATTAGGTGAATACATTGTGCTCTGTGCTAGTGCTGAAGGACTTGAATTATTTGTCTGTTGCTTGTTAGCCTATTAGTCTATTTTGGTGCTTGTGCTAGTCAACAACAACAACAGTCTTTGTTGCAGGTACACGTGAATATAATTGAGTACGTTGCTGAAGGACATGTGAATATAATTTGTCTGTTTTGAGACATATTCAAAAAATATGTTAAACTAGCACAAGCACCAAAAACTTCTCTCAGACTATGTTGAACCACAACTCTCAGACTATGTTTTGAATCACAAAGCCTCAACAACTCTCACACCTTCAGCAACTTCAATCACAGAACCTCTCTTAAGAACTCTCACAGAGACTGAAACTCTCATACATATTTAGCAGCAAAACATTGCTCCTCTCACTCTCATACAATCTCAGCAGTACATTTGCACATCATTATGTCAAGTAAGGATCTCCTCACTCTCTAATTAGTTGTTTAGTGTATATAGCTGCTTTAACCATTATTGCTTGCATTGTTTTAGTGTATATGCCATTTCGTAATAAAATATTTGTTTGTATTAGGCAAATATATTTGTTTCCTAATAAGATATTTGTTTGTATTAAAATATGTATATTTGTTTCCTTATAAAAAATACGTATATATATATATTTATATTTATATTTATATTTATATGTATATTTATACAACTATATAATTAAATATTTATATATACATATTTTTATTTATATATTTATAAAACTATATAATTAAATAATTAAATATTTATATAAATATATTTATATTTATACAACTATATATATAAATACTTATATAAATATATTTATATAAATATATAAATATTTAATTATATAGTTGTATAAATAGGCTAAATATAAATATATTTATATAAATGTATTTATATAAATATTTAATTATATAGTTGTATAAATAGGCTAAATATAAATATATTTATATAAATATTTAATTATATAGTTGTATAAATAGGCTAAATATACAAATATATTTATATTTATATATTAAATTAGATGATATGTCTAATTTGATTGATCATGATTATATTCACATTAGTGTTTTTTTTTTTCTTTTTTTGTCTGATGAACCCTGCTCTATGTTATTTCATCAATAGTAGTGTAATAGGGTATGGCATTAATTTAAAATTACTTGAATGATGTTGTTACATAATTGCACTCATTCATTTGCACATCCTCATGACTTTTGTTGTTTGGTTTGATATTTTTATTTATATTTTTGTTAGAGCTGAGTTTCAATTTTGTAATGAGGGTGAGTTTTGTCTTCAGTTTTTTTATTTGTTTGAGTATGAAATTATAATGATTGAGTGTGTTTGTATGTGATGTGGGGTGAGTATATGCAATTGTTACACTTTTAGAAGTTGCGATTGTTGTACTTTGAGTAGATAGAAAAGGTTTTGTAATTGATGTTAAATCAAAGAGATCAAATATGTCACTAACATAAATTTACTTGGCTCTCTAATAGGTTCACAATCTTTGAAGAATATTGACATAAATGTATACTTCGGTGGACCCCTTTACAATCCTGAAGGGATTGACGGATTTCCATTTAGAGGGGAGGGTATTGAATGCTACTACATGATGTTACGTCGTAAGTTGAAGACGTTGACTGATTTGAAGAGGAAAATAATGGACGAATTGAAATTGAACCCTGCTTGGTATGACATCAAGATTATTTATCGTTACCCACAAGAAGTTCTTCATGAACGGATAAATTACGGGTATATGGCGATTAAAGAAGATAAACATGTAAAGATGATGTTTAATAGGATCCAGAAAATGTCCCAAGTAAATGCTGCTGAGTTGTATGTAAGTTTGGAGGCGAGTGTAGACAATAGTACTGAGGTGGTGCAAGAAACATCTACGGCTTTACAATTTACAACCCTAGATAATGGATGCACTACAATGGGAGGGTATGCAATGGGAGGTTATACGCTCCCATCTCAAGATTATGTTGCAAATACTGGTGAAACCCTCTACTCTCAAGAGACACATTTAGAGGAGGAAGACGAAGACGAAGACGAAGATCATGCTGCGAATGATAACATAAATAATGATGATATGGATCAGTACGAAGAGAGGATTGAGCAAGGTGACTTTGAGAACGATGTGGATGAGCATGAAGTCGTTCCTAATTTTGAAGAGGAAAATATGGAGTACCATGATGAAGGTGATGCAGATGATGATGATATTGGTGTCCAGCATGATACAGATACGACCATTGGCTACAGAGCTCCTGCGGACTCATTCTACGCAAATACTTGGGAAGATATGGTTGATCCTTCACTTCTTCAGATACCATTTCTTTGTACTTGGCAAGATGGGATGCATTTTTGTAAAGGGTTGACTTTTGCAAATAAAGCTGCGGTGAAGCGTGCATTGATAATATACGCAGCAAAGGATAATAGAAATTTCTCCATCCAAAGGTCGAGCACAACTCAATTGTGCGCCGCATGCGTTGACGACAACTGCAAGTGGTACGTTGGGGCATACATGAAGTCTAAATTGAATGGTCTGTGGATGGTCACGTCTTATGTGGGTCCACACAGTTGTATACCCTTTGGGCTGCGAAGAGACGGTAGAATGATGGATTCTAATTTTGTTGCATCAGAAATTGTGGGAAGATTGCGAAAAAAGCACACTGCTACTATTGATGAGCTTTGGGAGATCATACGTACTAAGTATGATCATGAGCTTTCTTACTATAAAGTATGGGACGCAAAACAGAAGGCAATTGCTAAGATTTTTGGGGATTGGGAGGAGTCTTACCAAAGGTTGCGAAAGTTGTTGTTGGCATACTTGGATCAGGATTCGGGTACCCAGTATAGCTATCACACCATACCTAAGCCATTAGAAGGTACTACGTTACTGCGCTATGTATATTGGGCATTCGCTCCATGCATTGCTGCATTCCAGTATTGCAGGCCAGTGATCAGTATTGATGGAACTCATTTATATGGTAAATACAAAGGGGTATTGATGATTGCAATGGCAACGGATGCTAATCAAAAGGTTTTGCCTATCGCCTTTGCTGTTGTGGATAAGGAGTCAGGGGCTAGTTGGGGGTGGTTTTTAGAGTGTCTCAGGACTTCGATAGAGCGTGTTATTGAAAACAAGGACATTTGCATTATTTTTGACCGACATAAAGGTATCAAATGCGCCATTCGAGAGTGGCCTAGAGGGCAAGACGGAAGAGAACGGGTATATCATCGATATTGCCTTCGACATGTTGCTAGCAACTTCAACACACACTTTGATAACCCGACTCTAAAGGCATTGGCCTTGAAAGCTGGATATGCGACTCATGATGCTAAATTTGTGTCCATAATGCAAACCATTAAAGAGGCCGAGATTAATTTACTGAGGGGTGTAGACCCTACTGATCGCCGGATTATACGTTATATGCCATACACATATCTAATGAGTGAGGATGTAGACAAATGGACCCAGTCACATGATGGTGGAAGACGTTACGGGGCAATGACAACCAATATCTCTGAGTGCTTTAATGGGGTTCTTAAAGGTGCCCGCGGTTTGCCCATTGCTGCAATGGTTGAGTTCACTTTTTTTAAACTTGTTGCATATTTCCATGATCGACATAAACAAATTACTTCTGATCTCTCTCGAGGTAAGGTGTGGAGTGATTATGCAATGGAGATCTATAACAAAAATGAGCAGAAAATTGCAGGACACACTCTGAGGAATTATAATCATGCAGAGGGTATATATCAAGTGGTTACCCCGTATAACGACCATAGAGCTGGAGGGGGAAATCACAGTCATGATGTGCGCATATTTGATAGAACATGTGGTTGTGGAAAGTGGCAAAACTTGAAGATCCCTTGTTCACATGCAATTAAAGTTCTTAAAGGTCTGCATCTCGATGCGCCCAGCTATATTGACCCATGTTACAGTCTGAACAACGCCATTCTCACATATTCACATAATTTTGTGGTGCCAAAGTCAGAGTCATTATGGACAGACGTTCGCGGACCACGGTGGGTGCCTGACCCACAATTGTTGCGGGCCAAAGGTCGTCCTACGATGTCAAGAATAAGGAATGAAATGGATGGGGTACGGCGAGAACGGGGAAGCCGGAGGGAAGATCCGGAGTTGAGGGAGATTCAACCGAGGCAACGATGTAGAGTGTGTCATCAAGAGGGGCATAACCGTAGATGCTGTCCCAATTCCCATGGGGCTTCGACAAGTGGTAGTGCTATGAACTAGGCAAGTGCCGTCACTGTTTTTATATAATATACTCAGAATGTCATTTGGTTTTTGTTCTTTGCATTTGGAAACTAATAACCGTATTTAATGTTTGTCAGGCAAGCGGAGACTTGATTTTCGTAAGTGACATTTTACGTGGGACTTGTCGTGATCTTCTGTATGGACAAGCTAGGTGATTATGTAGAGTATGTTGTATCAGTATGGACAAGTGTTAGGTGAATATGTATAATATGTTATATCAGTATGGAGCTTCCGCTAGGCGAATATGTAGACTATGTTGTATTAACTTAGTTGTTATTTTGTTTATTGTTGTAAATTACGAATAATTGAACTATTTGCTATCCATTTTACTCGTTACATTAGTTGCGTGATGCAGCTTTTTCCTATAAAACGAACAATGATATTACTTTGGCAAGTTGCCCTTCTAGTATTGAACTGCCATTGTGTGCTAAGACTTTTTGTCCAACAATAATTTTATTGAATAGTTACTGTTTTAATCTGGTTGTAGAACTTTAATGTATGCTCCGTTCGCGTATCACAGCGTATGTAGTTGTTTGATGTGTTCTGGACCCTGGAAAATTTGCTGCAGGGGAGAAAATTAATTCTGGTCCATGCACCTGTTGCAAAAAAAAAAAAAAAATATCCCAGTGGAACTCGAGTATCTTATACTCGATTTCTATAAATAGAAATCGAGTCTCTAAGACTCGATTTCCATTTATGGAAACCGAGTATAAAATACTCGAGTTCTACTGGGAATTAATCTGGTCCATGCACCTGCGGCAAAAAAAGAAAAAATATCCCAGTGGAACTCGAGTATCTTATACTCGATTTCCATAAATAGAAATCGAGTCTCTAAGACTCGATTTCCATTTATAGAAACCGAGTATAAAATACTCGAGTTCTACTGGGAATTTTTCCTTTAATGTTGCCCCAATTTGGTGACCTGCGGCCAAAAAAGAAAAAAAAATTCCTAGTGGAACTCGAGTATCTTATACTCGGTTTCCATAAATAGAAATCGAGTCTTAAAGACTCGATTTCTATTTATGGAAATCGAGTATAAGATACTCGATTTCTATTTATGGAAATCGAGTATAAGATACTCGATTTCTATAAGTAGAAACCGAGTCTTAGACTTGATTTCCATTTATGGTAACCCCTCTACTGGGATTTTTTTTTCAATTTTTTGTTATTACCCCATTTGAGAACTAATTTCAGGTAATTTTTTACTAAACCGCCAACATCGAAGAGTAAACCTTGTAAATCCAAAAATATAACTGAAATGAACAAAATAAAATTATACAATCTGGTTTTTTTGTTTTCAACTGCCAACATCTAAGTAACCCAACCCTGTAAATCCAAAAAAAAAGAAAAAGAAAAGAAAATCAACATCTCATGTCTTCACAATCCAACAATACACAAAAAGCACACATTCAGTATAATTTCATATCACATTGTAATGCACAAACTATAAGCAAGAAAATTGAGTGGAATATTAAAAGTTCAAACTTGTTCTTTTTATTTTATTTTGAATATAATTGAAGTTCTAACTCTAATTAGCTCATTTACAACCACTACATGGTAGGATTGATCCCTGAGTGCTATGTCTCATGCTACAGCTACACATGCCCAGAAAACTAAGCCACATGTGCTTGTCCACTAAGCACAGATTTTTAATTATCATTCTGGTCGTCTAACCAATAGATTGATAACAGATTGACAGTCATTGTCTACGGACATTCTTGTCAGATACTTGAAGTAAAACACATATTACATAAAAATGTATCACAATAAGAATATTTAACAAAATAAACAGAGATGCCAGTGGTATTTAAAAAACTTCAACAAAGTGTGGGCACCCCCATGTGGCTTTTATATCCATACAAAGAACAGAGCTGTTGGCTGTGTGTGAAGAACAAAGCCACGGATCAATTATATTCAGGGTGGTGGAGTGAAACAAAACATTAACATGGAGACACACTACTTCCATAGCTTCCGCAATGACATGTTTTTCTCGGTCTCCTTCTTCATTACCTTTGCCACTACCATCTCAAAATCTTCTTGTGTTACATCAACCCTCCTCTCCCTCAGAGCAAACATCCCAGATTCTATGCACACAGCCTGCAGCAAACAAAATAAACGAAAAAAGGAAGAAGGGATAATATGATTATGCACAGAGAAAACACACAATCTTTCACTTCTGAAGACTTTAATAGCCCAGTGCAATAGGTCGTTATGGAATTAACAAGACTATACTTATCATTCTGTCCAAATCCATCGAAAAGAGTTGAGATTGTTTAAATTGAATAAAATACTGGCAATCTTTATTTTATTTGATGCTTCAAATCCATCCAGTTGGTTGAGAAGCTCCAGCATAGTCCGCAGCACTTCACTGTCACCATTGCCACTACCAGTTTAAATGCAGAAAGTAAAAGGGTACACGAGGCAAACCTCCTTTATCTCTTTAATTTGCTGGTCAAGACCGCCAATCATGTCATATGTGGAATCTGGAACCTTTTCAACTTTCATGAGGTTGACCAATGGATCAACTTTGCTTGGCAAGATTAAATGAAGCACATAACTGTCATTATGGAGAGCAACTCTTGTTGATGGAGTTATCTTGGTGATATCGATATTTTTATCAATGTCAACAACATATTTCCGTTCAATTGTAAGATTGTAAACAATATGAAACATTAGATAAAAATGTATTCAAACTGTTTTCAAACCATCTCTTATTAACAAAAAGGCACTCCTAAGGCACTCCTTGTGCATGTAATAGTCTATTCCCTTGCTAAAATATCATTACTTTTCAAAAAAATATATAGTTAAAAAACAGCTGCAAATTTACAATTGAGTGCATTCATATAGGACTATTACTTACCTTAACTAAAACGTTATTCTTCCCCATTACTTTGACAAATAGTGTGTATATATATAACTTTAAATTGGCATCAATGTTAATATAAATGTGCTAATTTCGACTTTCAACATTTAAATGAAGTTAATTTTATTCTTAGAAATTGGTTTTAAAAGTGTATGAACAACACTATTGATACAACTAATAGTTGGGGAAATTGATTTCAAAGTCGAGGGACAAAATTGATACTATTAAATGGCTTGAAAAATTTACGATGCTCTAAAAGTATAGGTTTAGGAACTATTTTTAAAAGCATTTGATAAAAAAAAAATTAACTAAGTTTTTGTCCTTAAAAATGATTTGGTAACAAATAATCTAAGGGCATCTGTTAACAAGACCCAACTAAAACTAAAACTGTGACAAATTTTTAAAAACCAAAATCTCTTTAATTTGGCCATTTTATTAATTTTTTTTTTTTTTTGGAGGGTGGCCATTTTATTAAAGTTACTAAAAAAATTCACACCTAATGATGACATTGGCTTGATTTTGCCACGGCTGAGTGATTAAATTGATACAAATAGTATTTCTAAAAAAAAATTTATTGATACAATTATACAAATAGTGCTATTATAACGCTAGTGCTATTACAACGCCCAAGGAGTCCCTTTCTGTCATCACTTCTCCAGTCCTCTGCAGCTACTTGAACGTGAGAAGTAGGGTCCAAGGAAACTGATGAAAAGGCTGATGAGGTTCTAAAGTCGGATATTCTGGACTGTTGGACTCCAGAAAATCATTATCGATGGTCTAAACCCAACATGTTTAACACTCAGATTCAGTCCATCGATAGTGATTTTCTGGCGTCCAACAATCCAAAATATCCTACTTTAGAACCTCATCAGCCTTTTCACCAGAAGGGAGAACAAAGTGCTCTCGCTTACAGAATTGATGGTCTTACTCTTAAAATTAAGCCACATGTTTGCAAATATAATACATTATTAGTAAGTCTATGTCCAATAATCTGTACTAGATTGTGGTACAACTAAAATGTTGCACTCCCTCAGGCAATTGTACTGCTGACTGCCAATAGCTTCATATATTGTTTGCTGATAGAATCAACTGCAGTAAACACCAAACTCATGGCATCTGGGTGCCTTATGGTCCTCTATGAAACCTGCTGTGTGCCTTTGTATTCCTCCCAACCTTGGTGTTGGTAATAAGCATTTTTCAGTGGCATATTGGACTTGATGAGTGTGAACATACTTTAGTTAGTGTGAAATCCCTCAAGTTTGCAGCCATGCCAACCTAAATAATGTGAACATACTTTAGTTTATAGTTAATCCAAGATTGGTAGCATTCAGAACTAATCTTGTCCGTATAGGCATGTTTCTAAATTGACTCTCCTGGTGCAAGACACTAAGTAATTCATTGAGATTGTGGTGTAACAACTTACTCTTTTAGGGAGCACTGATGTAAGACATTCATAGATCAACACCCTCATCGAGGCCTTTTGACCCAATCATCACATTTGAATCAATTTTCTTGTCAAACTCCTTCTTTCTTCTTGCTTCAAAATCTTGAAATCCTTCCATCTAAAAGCGTTTACGGTTCAGTTGGGTTGAAAATACATATTGGCTTTTTGCTGAAATATAAATGAATAAATTAATAACACTACATGCAGGGACTATGACATACCTGCTGAAATTGATCCATTGAAATAGGATTGCCATGCAGGGAGATATTCTGCAGAACTTTGCAGTCTTTCAGTAGATTCAGAGGTATCTGTCCAGAAATAAATACTAAATATTAATACAGGCAAGTCCAGCTATTGCATAAATAGACTAGTACAAAGGGAATCAAAAGAACCATGACTCTTCGATACTTAAACCACCTTATTCAAAACAGTACCAAATAGTAAGGCTTCACAAATAGATTAATAACCATGAATGTTGAAACTCCAGAATTCAACATTTCCAACCTAAAAATTAAATTTATATAATCTTCAGAAAATTGCTGAACTCTCCAGCCAAAGAAAAAAACAAACAAAAACAAAACAATCGTGACTCATGCTTAACCAACATCAAGTGGCGACATGGTATCAAGATGAGATGCAGCCCAAGTTTAAAATGTGCATGCCCCACTGGCCCTCAGTCTCACAGAAAATTCCTCAAGCTTTGACTCCTATAAGTGATGCTGTCTAAAATTGTGTTAGGTGAAAGAAATGAACCAACTCTACCAAGAGGGAATCTAGAAAATGATACAACCCAAGTAGGACCACCTGTATAGTCAAACATATTTGGTAGACTTTTGTCATTAAATGCTCTTTCCAAACCAACCCGTCCCAAACAAAAATGGAACAGATTGATCCATGCTGTAAAAGCAATCTCCACCATCATACAACTATTGTGAACAATTACCAATATACAACTACAAGATTCCTATGATCAACAGATGAATCATATCATACACAGCCTAGTGAAGATGTTCCCAATGGAGTAGTGCAAGATTGCTGGTAAATTGGTAAAATAAGATATTGGAAAACTGAGATTTTAATGTACTCACAGCTGAGCATCGTAGGTTAGGGGAGTATTGTAGTAGTCTTGAAACCAGATCAACAGCCTCTGGAGGCATACGCTTGTGGAATATCTAATAAAAGAGGAATGAACAGATATTAGTAGGAGGATTGGTGATAAAAATATATACTATGAGACCTTAAGATTCCCATCTTGAATACCTTGTGCCATGGATGGGCTTTAATCTGAGGGAATTTGAACTCTGTATAGTTAGGGTTCATGCATTTGATTTCCTCCCTTGTAGGAGTGCCCAAAACCTACAACACAGAAAAATTCATATCAAATACAGCAGTGTAAAAAATATCCATATACCATGTAAACATGCATGACCATAATTCAAACCAACCACTGCCCAATCTAAGAGGCTAAAAGCTAAAGCATCTGCTAGGTCAGCCCAGTGATATAATTGTACTCAAAAGACTTCATTTTGTCTCATCAGCTAGTTCCCAACCAGCAAATTTCATACAAAAAATCCCACAATAAATAAATATCCCAAGTTCCATTTTTTTTTTTTGATGGTATCCAAGTTCCATTACATAACAAAATATTATATTTACCTTGATTATCTCCACGAGCTGGTCGACTCCACTCTCACCAGGAAACAAAGGCTGATAGAACAAAAAGTTCATTTTAATCTTAATGTACAAATTACAAATCCAGAAGTTGACCAGAGCTTATATGAATAATCAATTACCTGTCCAAGCAGTAACTCAGCAAGAACACAGCCAGCAGACCAAATGTCAATAGCTGTAGTATACTCAGTTGCTCCAAATATAAGCTCTGGTGCTCGATAATACCTAGAGCAGATGTAAGAAATGTTTGGCTCACCTTTTACCTGTCCAACATTAAAGAAAATAAGGATATTAAGCATTCCAATTACAGCAAAGACAAAAATAACTTCAGGAAAAAGGACATAAATTTGAATTATTGACAAAGTTTTCAGAAATTTAAAATGTTTTCATGAATAAATTCAATAATTAAAGGATCGAGAGATCTAAAAGGCATTTTATTGTTTATTTTAATTTATGTGACCAAAATTCATTATAGTTTTTTGTTTTGACAAAAACTCAGTCTAACACTGTGCTTTCGCCAAGTAACTTAAAGTTTATTTTATAATATCATTTTTACTAACTATTTTATTGTGTAATTTAAATTATATTTTGGAAGTATTTTCTTTATTTACGTATGACTTTTGATCAATCTGTGTATCAGACATGCCAATGATTAAAAATTTTATATTACTATAACTGTCATGAATCTCAGTAATCCATACCTCTTTTTAAAGGTGAATCATGCATCAATAGATTTAGGTCAGAAATGGCAGAATGTTCCATTTTCTGGTCATAAATGTTTCTCTAACTTAAAACTTTCCACGGTTTTTCCACTTTTATAAGTACGATATTTCCACAAAGTTCACAAACTCAAATAAATCAAAAGGCAGTAAATGATATTGACTTTTTTTGATAGGTAAATGATATTGACTTATACCTTGTATACTTTCAGCTGGATCCTTTGTATGTCCAGCAATAGACAGAAGCTTATTCTCCCATGGTATCTACAGAAATAACGCAAGATTATAATTTCATCACCACTTAAAAGAATTCATTACCGATACAAAAAATGTTACAACTTACAACACATGCCAGTAGAAACAAATAGATAATATGCAAAAGTTCATATATTACTGAGAAAAACTTTCTTCAAGAAGTCCACATAATGAAAACATAAAACTGCTCTTTACTAACCAAGGAATGACCAGCACAAGGAGCAAACGTTACTGGAGACGGTGACTCCAGGGACTCAGCCCCAGACTTTGCCTCAATCTTTGACCAAGTCCAACTTCTCAAATCCAGTACCTGCATTATTACTCAAGTTAGGGAAGGTGGAAAAATCCGTAACCACATCAATGCAAAGGAAAAAAACAAAAAGAGTTTAAATGTAAAACCAAGATTCCATCTAAAAAATGAACACACAAGAAAATAAAGCTCAGAATCACAAAAGCACAATGCTAAATATTCAAAGTTGCCCAGAATAACTCTTACTTTTACTTTCTATTTATTGTTCCTTTGTTTTTTGTGAATGAGTAACTACTTATCGAACGTATAAAAAGAAAAACAGAGAACTAATGAAAGCAAAGGAGACCAATTCAAATACCAAGTAAACAGGAGACAACAACCAAAAAGGCAGTGCCCTAGCGATAGCCCGAGGAGCAAAACAAAATGGGAGATGTTATTTCTATATCGCATGAGGCCATCAACACATGTATATGTAAAGAAAATTTTCTTACATGAATATCATTAAGGTAACGACCATTGTGGTTTCCGCCATATATGTACATCTTGTCTTGCACAACTGCTGCAGCATGCTGAAAATATGTGACCAATGCTTTGTTCAGAGAATAGAAGAAAAGGCCAGAAACAAATTCATACTATAACAAATAAATAAATAAATAAATAAATAACAATACCTCATATCGGGCTTTTGGGCGTTGACCAGATATTGGAGGTGCAATCCATTGATCATACATGGCAACTGAGCCAAGGCCTTCCACAACAATATCTTTATCCTGAGTTTCTGTCAGGCTCCCATTTTCAGTGGAAATAGTCTTTGTCTCAGGAAACGAATTCCCATTCTCAACCACTAGCTCAACTTTTGAATTATGCTATGAACCATCCAAAAAATTATGCAAAAAGACGAAGAAAAAGTGAAAAACACAATAATCATAGTAAGAACAAAGATGAAAAAGAGCTGGATGCTATACATGCAGAATTAAGGTATAATTATTACACCTATGGCTCTCAAGAACACAAGACTTTGATCACTTAGAGCTCCCTCTTTTCCAATCCCAATTTTAAAAACAGACGCATAGTGGAGTATGAGAGCATTTTATTTTATTTTTTGGTAAGTAGTGGAGTGTGAGAGCAAACAAGAACAGATACATAAGAGAACAAGAATATTTCCTTTTTTTAGTGGCCTTTTCAAAAGCAGAAGAAACATGAATGTATTGAGTGATCCACTTAATGCATAGATAATTTACCAACAAAAAATAAGGCAGAGGATTAAAAATAGATGAAATGTGATGTTGGTTATGTAATTCAAGATAACCGTGTAGTGGTGGTGGTAGGAGGGTCGAAATCAGGGAATGCCAGTGCAACAGCAGTGATTGGATAGGCAGTGGTATAGTGACAGTGGTATGATAATGGAGGCTTAAGTGAGACATCGTCACTTTGGTCGCAATGCTTTTTTGTAAATTTATGGTGCCTTGCTAGTAGCATCAATGTAAAAAAGATGGTGTATTTGCCATAATACAGTGCCAGCAACAGCAGCAGAATAGAAGTAATAGTGATGGGTAACAGCAATGGTAGTGATGAAGCATAAATGGTAATGGTGGAGTAGATATCAGAGTGGTTATATGGTTATCGGCAGAGATTTTTTTCACATTGTTCTGTACAGTTATCTATTATGACAAAATATGAAGATGAAATTCTTAACTGACATTGATTAAGTCAATCAAAAATAGAGGAAGAAGAAGAAGGAACTACACAATATAAACAAGTTCCATGATACTCACATTCATTTGCACATCTACTACAGGCTCTGCAACAAAGTTAGAAGCTCTTGAATACCAACTTGGATCATCTTCCTACACAAAAGGAAAATATAAAAAAATCAATTACCCAAGTTTCTACACGACATTACAAGAAAACGCCCCTAAAAAATCTTAATTGCATGGACCTCCAATATTTTCACAAAGAGACGCATAGCTTCTGTGGGAGACGTGTTTCCAAGCCCGCTCCAGTTGCATAAATAATAAAACCCTTGAGAAAACCAAATCCAGCAAAGGCCGCAGATATCAAATAAAGTCCGCAAGTATACCATGTGCCATATCACCAATGATGTAACAAGGATCCGAATCATTAATAACATCATCATCATCATATTTAACCAAATTCCTCCACATCCAGCAAACTCATATCCAACTCTCCACAGAAAATATAAAATGATTCGGTAACTGCCCAATTTTTTTTTTTTTTTTTTTTTTTTATAAGTGGTAACTTCACAATTTTTTAAATGCTAACATTTCAAACTTCTCCCTCAACCACTTTTCAGCTTTCCTCATCCTAAGGCTTCAAGACCACTTTTTTCCTAATAGCATGTGTTCATTATAAGAAGCTACAAAAAAAAAAAAAAAAAAAAAAGGTACTCAACAAGATAACTTTCAAAAATCCCATTCCCTAGCAACTAGCTAATGCAATGGGTTCCCTAAGCAAAGCTCAAAACCTAGGCTCATCAGCTCATGTATGTGTTCTAAGGTCTGACAATCCTTTATGCCGTTTCCAAATATCACCAACTCATTTTAGAATACACAAATTAAAATATTGTGTTACAAGTGCAAAAATAAGCACAAATTTGTGTTTAACACATACACATTGGCATATGAAATGACAGCACAGGAGAGCTTAAGAGCACAAACCTCTTCCATTTGGTATGCTCAACAACTTTCCAAGAATTAGGTTCCGGTATGTTACAAGCTCCAACTGTCGCCTGCAACAGAACGAATAGCAAATTCAGCAATGAAATTCTTTTTAACAAAAATCTCAAATCAAACAAGTCATTCCTCTCTACAAATAATTCATGAATCAAATACTCCACACATAAATACTTAATTTGACATGTAGCTTAAGGTTACAGTTAAGAACCATCACACTATCCAAATTCCTAATTCTTTTCCGTGATCTCGCCTTAACAAGAAACATTGTTTCTTCATCTTCTTCAAACTCGTCGCTAAAACAATCATCTTCGGAATAAAATTATATGTAGATTAAAATAACAAATGATGCAAGGAATAAAATTGCAACAAAAGCATTTAACAACCAACACATGTTGGGTTACCTCCATTGTCACATTTAAGAACCATATCCTTGTTGGAATATCTACCTCCAGCTAATGTCCTTATTTGAGGCATTCACCTAGTTCCAATAATGTACGTTCAAACCATATTGAAAACAAAAATAATCTTATTGAAATGTGAAAAGAGAAATAATAATGGAATAAAGTGTGTTGTTTCACATTAAGCTTTCAGATACCTTTTTTGAATCTTACGCCGTCTCATATAATGAGGAGGAGGTCTTGCATGTCCTTTGTCAGATGCCTCGGGCCCAACATTGTGTCCATGTTTGTGCCCCCCTGTCCCACACGGAGGTGCCTTTGATATGCGTTTAGGCCGACCTTCAGCCTCTGTAGGTAACCCAACCGCCTGCTCAGCCTGAACATGGGGTGGGTCAATGGCTGAAGAAGGGGTACTAAACGAACTATGGGAGGGTGGCTCCTGCTGCATGTCAGGTGGGGTACCCAGGTCAAAGGATGGAATGGGTGACAGCTGAAGAAATGACTGTGGGGTGGGTGGACGGACGTCAGAGCCAGAACAAGGAAGTGGGGTGGGTGGAGGGATGGTGGGGCAAGGAGATGGATGGGGGGTGGGTGAAGGGATGGTGGGCGTAGGGGCTAGATGTGGGCTAGGTGAAGGGATGGTGGGCGTAGGAGCTGAATGTGGGTTGGGTGAAGGGATGGTGACGGTAGGGGATGGATGTGGGGTGGATGAAGGGATGGTGGGGCTGGCAGATGCATGTGGGGTGGATGCAGAGGGATCGGGGGTAGGGAGAAGCTGAGGGGTAGCAACAGGCGGACGGGATTGACATCCGGCCGGAGCTGTGCTCGTGCTTGGGCCGGTAGGCATAGCTGCCTCCTCAATCGGGGCCTCAGGGATAGGAGGTTGGACACGTGCCATCGCCTGCACTGCCGTCAGCACCTCAGTAATGTCATTGTGGTCCTCCGTGCCCACTGGATGACGCCTCAACAAACGGACGTATCATTCAATCTGCACATGAAAAGACCACACATATTAGACCTGCAATACGAAATCAACAATGCGAATTGATAATAAAATAAATGTTGGTTCTGCTACTAAAAATTGCAAATTAAAGGGAGATGAAGTGCTAAGCAAAAAATACACGAGGCAAACATCATGCTCTCTAAACAGTGGTTTCATGGTAAGAAACACGGTAACTTGGGTTAGAAATAGAGAAGTTACCAGCAGAGTCACTACAGCACCAGGCCTATCGATGAACCTCCGAGTCACCCTTTTGAACCAGTCGTGGTACTCGTGCTCTGGAGGCATATCACCAAGCACTGCTTCACAACGCCGATAAACGCGATTACCCCACTCAAGGATATGCACAGCATGTTTCTGCATCCAATTAACACCGATCTTCCCCCTCAAATCAATGCCATGAAGCACTCTGTCAGTGTTAACAGCTTTGGGAATTTCTTGGATCATCCCGAATTGACGAACAACACGATCCGGTGTATGTTTCTCTACTAGGTGGAAACATACAAGCGGCACCGTTGCCGTCCATACGGCCCTCCCTGCAACACACCACGGCGAGAGGTCGTCAAAATGAGCTTTATATGGCTGCCACACCACCTACAATAGCCAAAAAAAAGTACACAACACATTAGCGAACAATGTTTATATTTCAAAGTTCACAAAACCTATATGGATGTTCGTAAAAGCGTAAAAGAAGGCATTTTCATACCTGGTCTGGCAACATGGAAGCTAGTTGCTCGCGATACCTGTCCCTGAAAATGTGGGCGGGCCTATTTTTCTTGTTTGGGACCCACAACCACCTACAATCAAGAAGAATGGATCAATAAGTACTGAGATAATCTTAAAACTATAATGTAATCACAGATATTAAATATCAATATAATACTAAAAGCTGAAACGTAGCAATTAATGTTAATTGGATGTTAAAACTAAGATATTAAACTAATTAATAATATCAATATCAATATAAAACTTATGAGTCTGTTAAAACTAAGATAATGTAATCACATATAACTACTGAGATAATCTTAAAGATATTAAACTAATTAATAATATCACTGGAATAAGAAACGGCCCTTTTAAAAGACAAAGCACAAACCAGCTATATTGAAAGTCACAAAATTATAGTAGATTAACATAAAATTCTACATTGGACCTCGGTTTAAAATGTTGTTATGTTGACATAAAAAATTGCTAGAAGCCTTTAAAATCAATAAATAAAATCAAGTTACATGATTGTGGAGTGGGTAATGATTAATCCGGAATGATAAGTGTTATTGGACCCCAATGTTTCTGTGTAGTTCATGATTGGGATGAAACAAAGGAGAAAAATCAAGATTTCGGTGGCTGTGAACAGAAAAATAAAGAAAAAGAGACTCGTGGCTGTCATCATTCTTTTAAAATTCACTCTCTCTATGAGTGTTACTGATTACAATAAAGCCTTTATAAATAACCTAAAGAGACTAGGACTTCAAATAGCAAATAAAAATACTCAAGAAGAAGTTAGAACCAAATAGAAAAAGAACTCAAAACATAATATAAGACTCATGCTTTGGTGAAGACAGTATGTTATAGCAGTATGAGGTAGAGACTTACTTCAGGGATAGTGGACCACGTACTGGAGGACCGTAAGCATCCACTGGCGGGCCTCGCTCAACTGTCGGGCACAAATAGGGGAACCTAGCCCATGCCCAGTACTGGAGCAACAGCAAGCACCCACCAATCTGACTGGTGTCCTCGCTTGCCCTGCATAGCTCTCGATACAACCATGCAAGGCAAGCACTTCCCCAACTGTACCTCCGTGGGTTGTGAAGGTCTTCCAACTGCTGCACCCACATTAGATGCACCCTATCGCCGGATTTGTCCATGAATATTGTGTCCCCCAATAGCGCTAGGATGTAGCATCGTGCGTACTTATGCAGCTGATCCTCTTCAGCATCAGGCGGCAATGGGTTAGCAACTTCCTCCAAAAGGCGGTTGATGAGAATCCTCTGCCCATCAAGTTGCTTATGGTTGTTTTGAGTTACAGGTCGAAAGCCAAGGAAGTCCCGGCACACATCCACCCAAGTTTTTTGTGTGCTCCCTGTTATAGCCTCACCATCAACAGGAAGCCCGAGAAGAATCTCCACATCCTGCAATGTGATGGTCACCTCACCATGTGGCATGTGAAAGGTGTGAGTCTCGGGCCGCCATCGCTCCACTAAGGCCGTTATGAGGCCATTGTCAATCTCTCTACCCGGGACCCACAAGAGTCCCTCCAAACCAACTGTGGTGATGATGTTCCTCACTCGGTCGTCCACCATTGGAGGTTGCTTGGAGAACTCTGAACTACGACTACGGCAGGTAATGGACCCTGGATCCTGCACATAACATCTCGTTATGGATTAATATAGTATATGCAAATACATGTACATTGTATGGATTAAATGCATGTGCACAAGTAAATATTCAGTTGAGTGTTTTACCCGCCCATTCCAAATAGTTTCGGACCGATGCGTCGCCTGCTGTGACAACACCGAGTCGTCAATGGGTCCAGGCTGTGTATAGTCAATGCGTCCAGCATTTGCAGCAGCCATACTGAAGAAGAATGATAAGCAGTTAGTTTCAAAATTGAACACACAATATGCTTAAATATATAGGTATGAGTTAGAGCAACTAAAGCCAATTTGTACAATGAGAATTCAGTAAAAGATGAAAGAGTAAACCAAAAGAGACCAATATGAACACAAAGCTTTTTAGACTTAGGATTTTATTTTTAAGGTTACAGTTTTGAACACACGCAGTTTTTTTATTTATTTTTATTTTTTAGAAGAAGATCACACACAGAATAATGCTTAGTTACAAATACCACAATACAATGAAGGGCTTTGATAAACTTACTATCAAACATGAGATTAAAGGGTAATTTAGGAACATAAAAAAAGAAAAAGAAAAAAGAAACTAATGTATTAAATAGTATTGATTGATTTCATATCAACAAGTAAATAAATTAATTTTTGAATGAAAGAAACAATTTTTTTTATATCAATTTTATTACAAAATGCTTACAAATTGACATGATAATTCTTCTCAAAAAAAAAAAATGACATCATAATAATTGTGATTGATGTCATGACAACCACATAATAAGTAAATTTCTTAATTACTTTTTTTTTATGTGTTTTAAATATCAAAGTCAATCATCAGCAACTAGAAATTCTGGTGGCAGCGGACTTGGCCTTGCAATTTGTAAGAGGTACTTAAATCTTTTGTTGTTAGATGTTTAGCTTTGGTTTGGTTTTGTTAGGCTATACATTCAGTATATGCAGGTGTCTCTGCCTGTTTTTTTTGTATTGCAGTTTTTGTGGACTAGATTTGAAAAGACTATTTTCATATAAAGATGCAGCTGTAATTCTTTTTCCTTTCCTATGATGTGATCAGGTTTGTAAATCTTATGGAGGGACATATCTGGCTTGAAAGTGACGGCCTTGCCAAGGGATGTACTGCCACTTTCATTGTAAAACTTGGAATTCCAGAGCGATCAAATGAATCTAAGCTTCCCTTCACACCTAAAGTACCAGCAAATCATGGTCAGACAAATTTTTCAGGGCTGAAAGTTCTTGTCATGGATGAAAACGGGTCAGTAACTTTGCCATCTTTTGTACTTAGTCCTGGAATTGTATCTATGGTTGCGAAATAATACCAAACAAAATGTCATTTAATTGGTTCTAAGATCATTAGACCACGTAATCCTGGATTTTGATAAGGACATAATTCTCTTAGCAATCGAAGTGCGTTGTCTCCCAATGTATTTATGTTACTCTTTCTCTTTTTCTTTAGTGTTTTGTGGATAGGTGCAGTTCCCCAAAATAGTTTTGGTGGCCAACTAGGTTGTGGTTTGTCTTATTTATAAGACTTTAAGTAAAAACCTTATAGAGAGATTGAATGTGGGATCCTTAGTGATATTAATCTTTAGCTATAAAAATTAATCATTTCCTTTAAAAGGCTATTGACATAAACTTGTAAACTCTTTTCCGTAATCAAATCATTCAATTGACCCTTGAAGATTTGAAAATTACAAGTGAGGTCTGCACCTACAATTTCTCATATTTTTCCTTCCTCCATTCAATATTCCACATGAGCCTCTACTTCAAAACAATTTCTAAAAACTCTTAATACATGTGTATATATGTAGTTTGAAAAATGTCACCAGCCAAGTTTCATTAAAGTCCAACCCCCATAGAAATTTTTGCTATATACTATCTCCTTTTAGAGACTATTGGGTTCCTTGCCTTTGGTTCATTAACCACCGGTATGATTTTTCTAAATTGATGCCCTCACAAAATCTATGTCAACATCATATGTCTCACTTTATCAATAATTATACCCATAATAATCATGCATGCGAATATGACGTTTATTATTAAATAATAAATTCTTATACTTGGTTGTTGAGTGTTCAATTACCATTTCTCCCAAAAGCTTCAAGTTATTAGAAAATGGTAAATTTAATCATTTAACAATAGTTTTAACACCCCCCCCCCCCCCTTCTCTCATATGAGTCTAAACTCCCCCTTAATAAATGGGGCCCAACAAGTGGGATTTTTAACATTTTAAATAGAAGGTAGAATCAGAATCTCCTGCCATGATACCATGTTAAATTGCCAGTTCTCCCCAAAACTTAAGCTATTAGAAAATGGTGAATTTAATCATTTAACCATAGTTCTTATATTGAAGGTATAGGAGTCTTATACGAAATTTTTTTTTAAAAAAAATTTCTAACATGTACCACTATCTTATTAGGGGTTTATAAATTATTTACTCACTTAGTGAGGTATAGATAGGCTGGAATACAACAACGTTTAATCTATGGTTACAATCCTTGAAACAGTTAATAAAAATGGCTCTTTTTTTTTTTTTTTTTGATGAGTAGAAACAGCTTGGGAAATGAGAGGCTGGGATTTAATCTGATTTTGAGAATTAAGCAAAATGCATTGGTTTAATATTTGCCAAAATTTGTGAAATTTCTTGGAGATACTGAAATGATGTCTTTTTGTCTCCAAAACATTTCCCATGGCATTTCTGTTAGTTCATCTATGTTTCTGTTTGACTTTGAACACACTATAAACAGAATCACACTTGAGATCAGATGTTCTGGTAACTGGGCTCTAACTAATCCTGAATCACTTGGGATGTGTCATATTTGACCTCTAGCTCAGGCCTTGAGCTTGCAAAATGTCTCCAACCAAGGCAAGGCGGGCATCTAAAGAACATGAAATCCAAGTTAGCTCAGACTTTGAGTTAACAAAATGTCTCCAATGAAGTTAGCCTAACCTCTTCCTTTTGCAGCTGGACATTTGGCAGGTAAGGCAGGTCATCTAAAGAACATAAATTCCAAGTTGCCACCAGGCAAACTGATAGAAGTCATAATATAAACAACAACAATTGGCAAAACCTGGCATCTCAAACATTGACAAGGGAGAAGGCTTTAATAAGGATGGCATTCTTTTTAGGGCAAGGCTTGCTAATTAGGTTAAGGAAAATATAGTTACCATTTACCACTTTCCAAATTTCCATTAATATCAGCTCTCTCTCTCTCTCTCTCTCTCTCTCTCTCTCTCTCTCTCTCTCTCTCTCTCTCTCTCTCTCTCTCTCTCTTGTTGTGTATGTAAGTCTTTATTTACTTAATTACACCACTGATCGTGCATAAAAATTTGGACTTAAAGCCCTGGCACTTGAAATGCTTAAAAACAGCTACAATTTGCTTTACTCTACGGCTTTATTGTGTTGTGTTGGTTGAAGTTCTTGAAAACTGGGATTTTAATTTAAGTAATCTTGACAAAGTCTGAACTAGACAACTTGTCTACATTGGACTTAGACTGTAAGAAGTCTAAATTGTATATTGAAATTACAAACAATGGGATGGTGTGGCACTTCTAGTTTAAAATGTGTTTATATTTAGTGATAATTACTATCATTTCAATATTTCATTTCAAGTTCAATGGAACTACTGTTAGCAATTTCAATCACATTACTGAATGTTGAATTTTATTTGTGTTATACAGGGTTAGCAGGATGGTGACAAAGGGGCTACTTGAGCACTTGGGATGTGATGTGTCAACTGTAAGCTCAAGCGAGGAGTGCTTGCATGTTGTTTCTCATGAACACCAGGTGGTGTTCTTGGATGTGTGCATGCCTGGTATAGATGGTTTTGAGCTTGCTGTCACTATACGTGAAAAATTCGCAAGACGTCCTGAAAAGACGTTGACTTATAGTAGCACTTACTGGAAACACAGACAAGGTTACCAAGGAGAACTGTATGAGGGTTGGTATAAATGGAGTAATACAGAAACCCATTTCAGTTGATAAAATGAGGAGCATTTTATCAGAACTTTTGGAGCACCGAGTTCTATACGAGGCCCTATAAGCAGCAGAAATATGCAGCACCATTTGAGTGGTTTCAGTCTTGTGTATATACCACGTGTATTGGAAACTTACATTAAAAATGAAGCAATGATGCAAATAACATGACATTCTATAAACGGTTTTATGTATTCCTTCTGTGCAATTTGCTAAAAAACGTTGGCAAGAAAGAATGATGACGGCTTGCTGCCATTTTTTTTTGTAAACGAGTTGGTTCTTATTCGAATCAAAAAGGAAATTGTCATTTGGTAACTTTTACAATGAATTGCTCTTCTATTAATTTGAAATTTTATTTTGAGTTTTAATATAGAAACATCCAATGTTCCATTCTCTATGCTATCAGTCCATGGGAATTCTGAGGTGTCCTATTAATTGGGAGTGGAATAGTCCGATAAAGGCTGGGAGATTACTTCCTTATATGGAAATTTCTAGATACCTAAAACCAATTTATGCCAAGCCAGCTAACGTAAACAAAACTTCTAACCAAAATCCCTTAATCAAAACTAAATCTAATCCATCTATTTAAACTAATTAAACAAAACCATTCCTAACCGAAAAACCTAAATCATAGCCAATCAACCAAAATACATAACTGAAAAAAGACTATGTAATTTGTTTCTTCAATAGCAAACTACCAAGTGCTTTTTTATATGCATATAATTTAGTAATTTGTAATGGTACGCAAGCACTATAAATATATGAGATAACTATTTCATATAAACTTGTAAGTTCTAAGCTCCTAATAGACAAGCAAATGGGCCTAATGAGATATACAATTCTCTCGTAAAAGCTATAATCCTAATCAGCAATAACAATCTAACCTGAAGGCAAAAATTTGGAAACTCTTAAGGATGGCAGCAACAATATGCACTATCCAAGCAACAATGTCATCTGCACTCACCAAATCCAAACCCAAATTTCATAAAAATCATAAAATAAAAATTAAATAAACTATCTACCACAAAATCCAAACCCAAATTTCACAAAAATCAAAACTGAAAATTAAATAAATAACCTAAATGTTAAGTATCCAAATCCAAACCCAAAATTTCACATTAATCAAAACAAAAAATCAAATAAATAACTTACCAAGCAAAATCGGAATGGGTAACCAAGCAAGTTTGACTTCAGCCAAAGAGAGTTGAATGTCATCTGCACTCACCAAATCCAAACCCAAATTTCATAAAAATCATAAAATAAAAATTAAATAAAGTATCTACCACAAAATCCAAACCCAAATTTCACAAAAATCAAAACTGAAAATTAAATAAATAACCTAGATGTTAAGTATCCAAATCCAAACCCAAAATTTCACATTAATCAAAACAAAAAATCATATAAATAACTTACCAACCAAAATCGGAATGGGTATGGGTATGGGTATGGTGAGGAAAAATGAATGGGTATGGGGGTGGTAATGAGAGAGAGGGAGAAAAGGAGAAAGGATCTCCTAGTGAGGGAGAGAGAGATCGATGAGGAGAGGAGCCGATGGCTGGGCTCAGCCTCGTCGGCGTCGTCGCTGGGCTGGGCTGGGCTCTGCTCGTCGACGCCGGCGGGGTTCTGTGTGTGTGTGAGCGTGTGTGAATGTGAGAGGCCGTGTGAGAGATAGAGAGAAAATGAGAGAGTTTTGTGAGTGTGGGAAATGAAAATGTAAGACTGAGGGTGAGAGAGTGAGAGCGCTCTGGTTTGTGTGAGAGTGAGAGGGTGTGAGCGTGAGTGTGAGTGAAAGTGAGACAAATGCAATAGACGAAGACGTTAATTTTGAAAAACCCCAATTGGAAACCGAGTCTCTAAGACTCGATTTCCTGTTGGAATACACGTGGAAATCGAGTCTAAGAGACTCGATTTCCATGTCAATGCCAGATGGCAACTCTGCCACATTAGACGTGGTCAAAGCACGTAAACCGAGCCTCAAAGGCTCGATTTAGAGGGCCAAAATCGAGCCTCTGAGGCTCGAGTTGCTACTTTCCCAATTACTTCCAAAACCGGGCTAACTAATTGAATAGTTTCATCCTTATGGGTAATTACCCATTTTCGCCGAAGAAGAAGTGTAACGGTCAGCAGTCAGAGTTTCCAACTAGAGCTAGCCAAAGTCTTCATTTGTTTTTTAAAAGAACATCAAGTAGTCCCAACAAAACAAAGTCTCTTGTCCTGTTCGGCGAAAGTGGAAGCTATATGGATCAGTACCCGATCATTTTCCTCATTCTCAAACTCAAACAATTTTCACAACGAACCTGCAGTTTGTTGCTTCCACTCCACAAATGGCGGCCGAGACCCACCACAACCCCTTGTTGGAGGACTTCGTTTTTCCTCCTTTTGATATTATCGAGCCCCACCATGTTGGTCCGGCCATTCGGTCCCTCTTGAAACAACTTGTATGTCAACCCTCCCTCCATTTCTGTTACTTTCTATTCTGGTTGCTAAATACTAAGAGAACCATGTTTTGTCTTGTCGATTTTCTTTGCAATATTTGTATTCAAGTACTGATCATGTGAGTTTGAAAGCAAAAAAGAAAAAGCTGATTGAATTAATGGGTCTATTCTATTTTCTAGGATGATCAAACACACCCTTATGAATTTTCTCAGCAACCAATTAGAGTACTAGCGATTGCATGTGTGATAAATTATTTTCTAGTAGATGATTTGGATGAACTGATCATGTGAGTTTAAAAGAAAAAAAAAAACTGATTGAATTAATGGGTCTATTCTATTTTCTAAAATATGATCAAACACACCCCAATGAATTTTCTCAGCAACCAAGTATAGTACTGCTGATTGCACTGTGTAATAAATTCTTTACTAGTAGATTATTTGGATATGGGCAAATCTTCTAGAGTTTTTTACATGTTGTACCTTAGACCACGCGGTTGCATTGACTAATGCAGCATAAAAAAGGTGTTATCTTTAAATTCAACTATGTGGACCATTGGCTACTACAACCATATTGTTAAATTTAATTAGGGAACCTAAGCTACAACATCTAAGACTCTTTACCTAAATTTTATCTTTTGTGGATATAATCAATGGTGTTGCAGGAGAGGGATTTGGTTGAATTGGAAGCTACAGTGGAACCAACATGGCCAAAGTTAGTTGAACCGTTGGAGAAGATCATAGATAGATTATCTGTTGTTTGGGGAATTGTGAACCATCTCAATGCTGTAAAGGACTCTCCTGAACTCCGTTATGCTATTGAAGAAGTTCAGGTGTGTTTCGTTTTGTGTACCTTTAAGAAAGATTAGATTCATTAGAATAAATGCTTTATTAGTTATTATTTATTTTGATTTTTGGCAGCCAGAGAAGGTACAATTTCAACTTAGGTTGAGCCAAAGCAAACCCATATTTTATGCTTTTAAAGCTATCCGAGAATCTTCCAGTTGGGAAAGTTTAAGTGATGCACAAAAACGTATAGTTGAAGGTTAGAAAATACTTGTTTGTGGTATGAATAAATTTGCATTTACTTGATTGAGTTAAGTGGGTTTTTTTTTTCTAGTTTTGAATTGAATAAAGGTCAATGGTGTGGGAAGAATTATGCTTTTTTCACTCTCAGATAGTAATTACATACTAGGCAATGACAACCATTAGGTCTGCACTCTACACGCATAACATCTATTTATCTTAGTGGAACCATGCAATAATGTGAGGACCTTCTAGAGATGTAAGAGCTTAATAACCACCCATAAAATTTTTGCAAAACAAAATGCTTTACAATTATTAAACTTCAAGAGATTTCCTGTGGGGAGGTTTAGGTGAGGACTTCAAATTTCACTTAGTCAATTGGAGGGTTTGTTGTGCCTCAATTAGCAATGGTAGATTGGTTATCAAGAATTGGTTGCTTTTTAATCAAGCTCTGCTGGGAAAGTGGTTGTGGTGGTATGGGATGGAACATGATTAGCCATGGAGGAAGGTGATAGATATGAAGGATGGCACACTTGGGAAAGTTGGTGCTCTACTAAGGTTAAGGGGCTGTATGGGGTGTGCTTGTGGAAGAATATTTGTTGAGGCTGGGACAGATTCTCTCATTAGATCAGATGTGATGTTAGAGACGGTCTCAAAACTCTTATTGGGCTTTATTTGTGGACCGGTGAGTCTATTCTTCACGAGAGGTATCCCAATCCAAATAGCTCAAGACAGGGATGCTAAAATGGCCAATTATTTAGAATGCATAAATGGCTGATGTTCTTGGAGTCCTCTCCTCATTTGAGAGGTGAATGTTTGGGAGCTAAAATCTATGGCACAGCTGGTAAATACTTATATGCTGCAAAGATTAGGCATGGGGTGGCAGATAAATTAATATTCGATCTGGATTCCTTCTAGAAGCAAAAGATTCCAAGTGAAAAGCTACTACAAGGTTTTATTTGGTGCAGGTAGTTATATTCCATGGAAAAGTTTCTGCACCACCGAGGGTATCTTTCTTCTCCTGGTTTGTGACATTAGGCAAGACCTTGATTATAAATAATTTGTGGAAAAGAGGAATCGTCATTATGGACTGTTGTTTTATGTGTAAAAGACATGGTGAGAATGTGCCTCGCCTATTTCTTCATTGTGTGGTGGCTAATGAATTGTGGCCATTGATTTTGTGTGTGTTTGGGGTTGTTTGGGTTATGCCTTCTTCTGTCATGGAGCAGCTGACTTGTTGGGAGGGATCTTCTGGTAAACATGTTAATGGGAGGATTCGGAAGGTGGTTCCTTTATGCATAATGTGGTGTCTTTAGAGGGAGAGAAATGGCTGTTGCTTTGATGTAGAAAAACAAGACTTCACTAAGTTGAAGTTTTTATTGCGAAAGACCCTTTATGAATGGACTTTTGCCTCCAGCCAATTTCCAGTGAAAATTGTTTAGATTTTTTGGATTTTTTTCACTTTAGATTTCTGTTTTTGGTGTTCTGTATGTTTCACTTTAGATTTCACACACACACACACGCACATTAAAATTACTAGTTGGATGGAAACTACAAGTTAGTCAGTGGCCATGCTTGCCCTTGCAGGTGATTTAAATATACTTGCATTATGAAGGGTAACTACAGCTCTACAAGTCCCATAGGTGATGGAAGTCATTTCCCCAAACTAAATTTGACTTGCCTTTGAGCTGCTCATAGTTATCAAGCATCACATTTATGTGACACCACTGAATTGAGATTTCTAACTTCTTGTGGTCCTCCTTCTTGATGTGCCATTGTCCATATCAGTTTAAACCCAATCCAACTACATGACTAATTAATTGATCCTCACCCCTTGCCCGTGTAAGTGTTTATGTGTTTTAGTCAGAGGCAAATTGGGTGTGGCCCCACTGGCAGTAAGGAAGATGAACCTTCCATTGCAAGTGCATCTTACATATGATCAAGTTTAGCGGCTCTAGTGGTTTAGCCCATGGAAGATGAACATTGCATGTTAAAACATGGCCATCTATCAACCATGCTTGCATTTCGGATTAAACTCCGATTGCTGTTTTCATTTTTACAGTCATATCTTTAGTGACATTGGCTTCTGGGAATTTTACATATGTGATGCACAATTTATGTTTTGTGCAGCTCAAATAAGAGATGCAGTCCTCAATGGTATTTCCCTTGAAGATGATAAAAGACAACAGTTCAATAAAATTGAACAGGTGAGTTTTCCATCTGAATCATAACCTTAAGGAATAAAAAAATTGAAAAGAATTGAAAAGAAAAGGATTTTAATAAAACTAAAGAAAGGTAAGCATTTAAGTTTGTCCATACTGTTTGAGTTCAAAGTTCAGACGGTGGATATACTAAATGCTGGTTTCTTCTTTTTAACTCCATGGCTAACAATGCCTAGCCCACAGAGAAAAGGTACGGGCTCCTTCAAATCAAATAATGACATAAAACTATTATTTCCGGTAGCAAATATGCTGGTACGACTAAATTTACTTTCATTACTGCTCTGACGTAGATTTATAGCATTCTTTTCTAAGCAATCTGATATATAAATAAGAAAAATCATCTCCATGATAGTCAGTTATTTTCTTCTTCATTTGATACATTTAAAAATCTGCTATAGAGGGTGACTGAGAATCCTTCTTCTCGTGCCCAGTCACCACTAGCAAAACTCATCCCACTTTTTTTTCCACGTTTGGCCCAGTTCGCTTATTCTTCTTCCCATTGTCTTCTGGGTCTATTCTATGGGATATTTCTCGACTTCGGTTGGGTTTGTTTTATTCCTACGCAACTTGTCTTGGCAACCAAAACTTCATAGAGAAGGCAACCTTTTGTCTTGTCCTAATCATTGATGTTTGGTTTCTTGCTCATATAGTTGTCATAGTAATAATAATAGAGATTTTTATTACTTATTTAAAAAAAGGAGATATTTATTTACACTCAATATGGAAAGAGGATTTTGAAACTTGTTTCTAATTAATCTAATGTATGAAACTAAATGAGAAATTATCAATATATCTATATCTATATATATATAAAAGCAGAAGCTGAGAGAAAATGAGTTCCTAGAATTAAGGAGATAATGACAAATAGGAAAAGTGCCCACTTAAAATTCAGACATGTGTAACTTTAAAAAGCGATACATTACATTGTTTGATAACGTTACAACACCATTTAAAAGCGATAAATTATAATATTTGACTACATTAAAATACTGTTTGGAGCCTCTTGGTATAAAAGGAAACTAACCGCTAAAAAAAAAGGAAAAAAAAAAAGAGAAAGAAATATCGCTTCACGGAGTAAGGAGCGAGAGATCGTGAGAAAAGAGAGACAGAAATAGAGAGACAGATAGAGAAAAGGGCGCCACCAAGACCAGATCTTCTGCCATCACCGTAAGTGAACCTTCCGTTTCCCCTATTCGGACACTTTCTTTTCGCTTCCTTTTCAATTTTCTTAACACCGATGCTTGCGATCCAGAGATAGAGAAGGAGGAAAAAAAAACCTTGCGATATAGAGATGAGAAGGAGACAGACATTGAGAGAACTACCACCGGTAAGTTTTTCTTTTTTTCATTCTTTCTTATATCTGGGTATGGGTATGAGATATGAATTAGTTTTGGGAAATTCGGTTGGATTGATTTTTATTTAGGTATTTGGGTAACATTAGGTTTTGATTTGATTTTTTGAAATTTGGGGTTATATATGATTATGTTTGGAGAGGGCAAAAACAGAGAAATTGTGCCTCTTCATACACAATAAAACAGAGAAATTCCGCCAGTCAGGCTACCGGAATCGTTACTGGTAAAGTTCTGATTATATTCCTATTTAAATACAATATCCTGCTTCTAGCCAAATTGTTTTTGTCTGCCACCGTCCATACACCAATCTTTCTCTCTCCAATTTATCCTATCTGACCCTCTTCAGAAATTTTAAATATTTACTATCTGACTATCAACAGATGCATTCAATGATGACAAGCCCTGGACTTCTCAACGACGCATCAAAGATATTCAGTGACTCAATATTGTTTCACTAAGGTATTTTTGAATTTGATTTGTGTTTCAATTTATTTCCATTATTACGTTTAAAACCTATGTCAATGCATGTAAAGAATTATACTTTAATTTGCACTTTATATATTTCCAACACACTACTCCAGCAGGAAATGATGCAACCCAAATTGACATGGCTTAAATTGCATCGGGATTGAAAGCTTGAACAACCAAGGCTAGATTGAATGCAACCCCTGGCAGTGCCTCAAGATTGGGAGCAACACCATAAACGTTTCTTTTTTTTTTTGGGTATTTAACTATCTTCTTCGTTTATACATTTTTGCTTTTGATGAAATTGTTGTCTAAGCTTTATTGCAAATTAGAGCATTTTTTTGAAAATACACATTCTCCCTTCTATACTTACTGCTGCATCATCCTCTGTTTTTCTTTATTTTTCTCCTCCGACCCCACCCAGGTTTAGATAACTTTCCTAAAGGCAAAAATAGTTTCACTTTCCATAGACGCGCACCATCTATTTGATAAAAAGGTTCTAAATTATTTTCACAACCAACCAAAATTAATACCAAAACAAGGAATCTGATTTGTTTTTTATAAAGTAAATAGGATATATTCATGATGTAGAGCATTAGATCAATTAGATAAAAAAAATTAAATACAAATTTAAAGTTCGAGTACTATTACAAATTTGCATAAGCATGTGCTAGAAGAAGTACATGGTGTTTTTTAAGTCTCTATTATGGTAAGTTTATCATTTTATCATAAAAAAAATAGCAAAAGAAGTCACAAGACACAAATTTTTATGTTTCTTTATGTGTTTGGTATAATATGGGTGATTGAAATGGAATGTAGCATTTAAGTACCTGGAAAATAAAGTGACATTTATATTATAAATACTATCGTGTTACAGACACTTACAGCCTACTTTGTTGGGTTCAAAATCGCAGCAAGGTATCATGTGCTTTCTTATGATATAAAATATAAAAGCCATGGAAGAGTTGGGTTTTTGGCTTTACATTGTTCATGGAATAAGTTAATTAGTTATGTAGTTTCGTGTATTTGATACTTTTCAGTTTGTTTCTATCTTATCTCTTCTATTTGAAAATGATTGTGATCATGTAGTCTTTTAATTTGAGTAGGCTGACTCCATTTATGGTTGCACATTATCATTATCTGGCCCACCAAGTGGATATGATGGTGGGCATGGTATTGGTGGTCGAGGGGGGTTATGGTGGTGCTTCTGCTGAGGCCCCAAATGTGACAACTAAAGAACTAAGGGAGCTTTTTGGAGGCATTGGACAAGTAATATTCTACATCTATTCTTTTGAACTCCTTGCATTTAAGTTTTCTTTAAAAAAAATTTAACATGGTTTTCATTCAGTTGTATTTGGTTACTAGGAAAATGTTGGAGCAGAATAGAACTGAGGTTTTAAAAGTTTTTATGTTTTATTTTTTTGGTTTTATGGAATCAAGAAAGCATTATATTTTTCTGGGAAAACTAATTTTGATTGGCCTTTTATTTTTATTTTTTTGGTAACTTGAAAAATGGTTTTGGGTTACTTTTGTTGAGCTTTTTATTTAATTTTCAAAACATCTGCAGCTTAAAATTTAGGGACACAAATTGGTTTTTCTGTTTCTTAGAAGTTTCTTTGAGTTTATGATTCTAATTTACTGTCAGTTGGCTTATGCTGTTGAGATATAGGAAGGAAAAGTTCTATTGTCTTGAAACTATTTTTTGATTTTGTGAGTAATTAGCAACCAAATAGCCCTACATTTACTTCCAAAGGAATTTATCGAAGAAGAAAAAATTATGTTTTAAGAGTGATATATTTGAAGTGTTCTTCAACTGCTTCTTTTCCCTTTGAGAACCAAAACTTTTACTTGAAAATATATTGAAAAACCAAACAATTTTTACCTTGCTTGGCTTAAGTTTGTAATTTTTTAACAAACCTAACAACAAAGAGGGAGGGAAAGATTCAAGATATAGTTCTTTCTTCCTTCCTTCAACTTTCTCTATCATCAAGTGGTGTAGTGTTGTTATTTCAGCAATTAAAATCTATTCTCCTTCACATCTAATCCCATTCTAGCTGTTATACAGGTCTCCATTCCCAGTGCATTGAGTTTGCTCTCAGTTATAGATGGCAAAGGCAAAACAAGAAGGCAGATCTTCTTTAACTTCATTCCATGAATCCTCTCCTGGATTAGGATCACCATACCTCTGGCTCAGATCGCCACGATCTGAGGAAGGAGGTTTGCAATTGATAGAACTTCTTGGAGAATGTGCTAGCCATGTAACTGCCAGATGTCTTCATAGTGTTAATACCAGGCTTGGACATATTTCCTATCTTGCCTCTCCTAAAGGCACTGTAATTCAGCAAATTGCTTCATATTTCATTGAGGCATTTGCTAATAGGATGCTTAAAGGCTTTACTGGTCTCTTTTGCAGTAAAAACATGATGTGTTCCAGGAATCAAAATTTCGTTGGATGAAAGTTAAGTTCAAAACTAACCCATCAGGGTAGTTGGGTTTTTATTTATTTATAAATTTGAGCTTACCAAGTAATATTTCTACAATCACTTGATAATTTTAGGCTATTTAGCAATAGGCGCTATCATTTGCCTAGCCAGTTGGCACAAAACCATCAATATAGATCATTAGATAGCTCATATTGCAATCTTTTCAATATAATTTATTTTTGTCTTACCAATCTATCAATCTAAGATTCTGAATTGATTTGTTTCAATTGCATTGGAATAGTCATGATATGTTTTTAACATGTGAGCTTTGCTTCAAATGATTGTATGAGAATAAAAGGAATTATTCATTGAAGAAACAAATGAAGAAGAATAATGCACTTGCAATAATGGTTTTGTAATATGAATATATATTATGAAACATTCATATACATGTAGGATGGTGCTATATATGTAGGAGAGTACACTTTCAAAGTTTCTTATTGAGTTAAAAGAGATTGCATTAAACAACACCATTGGGTTATTTTAGTTTTTTTTTAAAGGTGTAGGAGTGGAGGAAAAAGTAGGAGTAGAGATGGAGATGAAAGAGTATGAGTATGAGCAATTAGCTAAAACCCTTGAAATGTTTGGAAACAACATCGCATTTGCCTACAAGCATTATATCTTTCTTTTCTTTTTGTTTTTTGTTTGTTTTTTAAATATAAACATAAATTTGTTGATGTTGGGACTAGAGCATATTAGAGTTAGAGCAGTAAGACGCCAAGCTATAGGCCTAGAACTACTCTAAAGTGCTTATAGTCCATTGTAGTTTCATATACATTGCGCTCTTATAAAATACTCACTACCATAATTACAGTATATGAAGGATGGTACAATGATGGTTTTTTAATTTATAAAATGATCTTGTGCATTGCGCGGGTTAAACGCTATATATATAATAGCAGAAGCTGAGAGAAAATGGGTTCCTAGAATTAAGGAGATAATGACAAATAGGAAAAGTCCCTACCTAAAATTCAGACATGTGTAACTTTAAAAAGCGATACATTATATTGTTTTCAAAACATTAACACTGTTTGGCTGTAATTGTTTATATTTAAAAAAAAAAAAACTATTAAAAGAAAAAAAAAAACGTAGAAATTAAAAAAATCTACCGATCTCTATGAAATTAAAAAAAACGTTGAAATTAAAAAACCTTGCCAATATTGCGATACAGAGAAAGGGAAAAAGGAAAAAACCCTACCCTCTTAACATCAGTCTTCTTAATATTTTTTCTCTCTAAAAACACCCTAGCCATACTGCGATAGAGGCAATCTCTTCACATCAAACTCTGCTAGGAGAAAAAAAAAAAAAAAAAAAAAAAAAAAAACTTGCGCCACACTGGAGATTCGATTGGCCGACCATCGCTATCCCCTTTTGAGTTTTCCAGGTACGTTCTTCTCTCTCTCCCTCTCCCTCTCCTTCTCTCTATGAGTTTTTGTTGTTTGATTCGGTTTTGAAACTTCTCTGTGATTTCAGGATAAATTTCCCCTGTTTCCGTCAATTTACGGAATATTCTAGATCTGTTTTGAGAGTTTAGAGAAATTTGGTTGGATTGATTTGTATTTAGGTATTTGGGTTTCATTAGGTTTTGATTTGATTTAGTTTCTCAGAATACTAAAAACTTTTGGGAGTATTTGGATTCAATTAATTTTGTGTTTGATTTTGGTTTAGTTTTAGCGTATTTACAATTGGCTTTGGATAATCAAGGTTTAGATGCCAAAAGTCCGAGAACGGTAGAGAGAGAGTCGATTAGTCACAGACTTCAGAGAGATCGACCGATTGGATTTTTTTTTGGAACAAGAGGAAGAATAATCATTAGACTGTTAAGTTAATGCGCCATGGATTGAGAAAAGGGCACCACCACAAGTTCTGTCATCACCGTAAGCCTCCATCCACCACAAATGAAGGGTTTTTGGTTTTTATTTGGAGAATCAATTGGGGGTTAATTATTAATTTTGGCTTATTTGTTTTTGTTAAATTTTACTATTCAGTGTAGCTCAATGATTACATTGTGTTGGTTTTGAAGCATTTGAATTTCTATTTGTGATGATTATGTAATCATTAATTCCAATTCTTATTTCACATCCTCACCGCTATTTTTTGTTATTTGAATTTGAATAAAAATCCGGACGTTTATTCTCTTTCTTTCAATGTTTTGGCCTCAAGTTATAATCTTTAATTATTTACTGTTATTAGGGACAATCTAAGTTATCAGATGATTTGTATTTATTCATTAGGGACAGTCTAAAACATGATAGTTGCTCAATAATGATTGATTTCTAAACCTTTTTTTTTTCAATGTTTGTAGGTTTTGCTGTTTTGGGCTGCTTTGAATAAGTATATGATAGTTTTGTTATAAGATTTTTGGTGTTGGGCTGTAATAATTTTTCCTAAGGGAATATTTGCCTATATATATATACACATAATATTTAACAATGCTTTTACTTGGTTCTTTTTTAGAATAGCATTTTGTTATTTCCTATTGGCTTTTCTTTTATATATGGTTGTTAGAGCCATTTCTTGGGTTCTTCTTTTATCTCAATCGAAAAATATATGAGTTCTAATGTATATACTACCTTACTCTAAGAGTCTTTATGTATTTCATAGTATTGTTAATTAATTTTTTTTTTTCTTTGGAAGACTAAACTGAATGTATTGAATAAAGCTGACAGATTAGGACAACGTTACTATAAAATGTAATTATATTTCACAATTCAGTATGTTAGACACTATAATGGTCCCAAAATGGCTGATTTCAAAGTGTATAAGCTGAATGAAGAATGTAGTCAACAGGATTTGCTTTAATAAAATAAATAGATTTTCCCCTACTGTTCTGTTGTTGTAAAGTAAGAAGTTATGTGTGTTCAGCTACTGCATCTCTATTTTTTTAGTTATTTTAATTTTTCAACCAAGTCAATATAGTGTATATAATTGTATTGTGGCTGTTTGGATTAGTTATATATTTACTTGAATGCATCAAAATTTTCCTTATAACGTCTATTGTGACTATTTTTTCTTCTCATCATCTATTGAGGTTTTTTTTTTTTTTTTTTTAGAGAAAATCTTTTGAGTAGTAGAATGCATGCTCGGTTGCTTAATGGAACACTATGGAGTTTTACCTAAGAAATATGATAAGTTAAAACACATTGTTTTCTGAAATAGTATGCCGTGGTTCAGATATATAAATCTAACAATCTAAATTTTTCTTTCCATTTCTTTTCCTCTCCTCCTTTTTTTTTTTTAAAGAAATATAACGATATCTAATTCTTACAACTTTATTACTTCTAATGAAACCATTTTTATATCTATACACAGGTTATCATTTTGATCTCTTATTTTTTTAGGAGGGCTATACAGTGAAAAACATGTCTGTTTATTACAATGTAATTTGTCAGGATCCCGCGCATTGTGCGGGTTAAACACTAGTCTCTATAATAGCACAAGATATGAAAATCAAAAGTTAAACCAATTAACTTTCATTATTTCAAAATAAAGTCATATGAAAGTGTATATTCCTTTCACTAAAAAAAATGAATTGAAAACTTACAGGTTTTCTAGAGAATATTCATAATTAAAGCTGTTGATGATGCAATAACTGTATAAATTTTTGGGCTGGTGATTATTGCCAATCATTGTGAGTTATTTGTAGGAGTTAGAAAAGTTAGCACAGAAATTTGAAGAGAATGTTCTAGATGCCACAAAGAAATATGAAAAATTGGTTACTGATAAGAAGGACATTGAAGGAATGCCTACTACTGCACTTGCCATGGCTGCACAAAAGGCAATTTCCAAGGTATGTCATGTACAGTCCTAGTAACTAGTAAGCAATATTAATGGTCTTTACTTACTGATCAGGGAAAAAAAAAAAAAAAACTGCTGTGAAGAGGCAATTTTTACCGTGTTATAGTTTCTTTCATTTCTGATATATGCATCCTCCTAACATTAGGGCTATGAAAATGCTACTGTTGAAAATGGGCCATGGGTTATTACTTTGGATGGGCCAAGCAATCGTTCTGTCATGCAACATGCTCGGAACCGATTTTTGCGTGAGGAAGTATACCGTGCTTATATCACCCGTGCTTATATCACCCGTGCTTCAAGTGGAGACCTCAACAATACACCAATTATTGACCAAATTTTGAAGCTTAGGTTGGAGAAAGCAAATCTTCTTGGCTATGATAACTATGCTGAGGTATGATGTTTTATGTATTAGCAAATGTCTTCTTTCAGAAACTTACTTATTTTGAATATAGGTAAGCATGGAAAAGAAAATGGCTACTGTCAGTAAAGCAGAGGAGCTTATTGAGGAACTTCGTAGTGCTTCGTGGAGTTCTGCAATTCAAGGTAATGTGCTGTTAAGTTGATTTGTGGAAAATTTCATGGAATTTGGGTATTGTATAGGGTTTTTTTCCCCCCTTCCTTGAAGAGGAAAAGTGAATTATCGTTGTCTTTATATATGTTTTAAGTATCCAGAAAAAGAGTACGTTAGTAAATAATTGTTATATTTCATAATGGAATCTGTTGCTTTGTTAGACACATTGGTATTTTTATGGAAGAAATGAGATCTGAAATTGGTGCAATTGTCACTAGGTTCAATATTTTTGTGATATAATTGTCCATAGATTGTAAGAATCCTAGGCCTCACATATAAAGGTGAAGAAAGGATGGAAAGAAAGGGGGAGCTAACATTCTAGGCAACACATTAGGGTAAAACCATTTTGAGTTTTTCAATGAAGCATTTATTATATATTAAAAAAAATCCTAGGCAACACATAATGGGTACTCCTTTGTGGATGCTTAATTATATGTTATAAGATAATTGTTCAAGATGGAATAATTGTCTTTTTTATAAATAGATGTGTGGTATGTTCTCCATGTCTCTTGGAGTTTTAGAACTTTAATGATGCTTTCCTTAATTTTGTGAAGGATTGTCCTGGGTTTATCCGTACTTACTATAGTATAGCTTTTCTACAGATTAATAATTACTGATAAATGAAGAGAATATGGATTGTGGGTGCAAAGTTAAACTGCCCCCAACCTAAAACCTATTTTAGCAGGTTTCGGGTGGCCATAGATGTATGGAATTGCTTTTGAGACATAGACGAGAAAAAACAAATCTCATTTTCTTTTTCGTTTCCAATCAAATGTCACTTGTCTTGATGTTTTAGTGGGCTCACTATCTTTATTTTTCTTTGTAGACATAGAGGACATTAAAATTTTTGCTAAAGGTCAAAATGCAGCAGAAGCTGATGAATTGAATCTCTGGGACGTTAAATTCTGGAGTGAGAGATTGCGTGAGTCCAGTTATCACATAAATGAGGTAGGCCTCTCTCTCTCTCTCTCTGTGCATGCATCTGCGCATGCGTGTGTGAAAAAATTAAGCAAATGTTGATGGATACACTTCTGATGAATTTTTATTAGCTTTAGAAAATGCATAATATATAACCTTGATATTGCTTAAGTCACTATTAGAGTTTTTGGGCCCATCCAACAAGGTGAGATTTTCTTCTCAGCAGTGCCTCAAATCACTTTCTGTCCTGGGGTTTGGAAATGGCCCACTTAATTGGTATGTTTCACCCAGAAGCTCTACAGGAACCCTCCAACATTGCAAGAATGGTCAGACATTGACATGAAACAGGGGAAGTTTATCTCCTAGTTATCAATGTGTTCTTGAGTGTTCAAATATCCATGAAGTTGTGCTTGATAGGCTGCATCTCCCAGTCTTAAATTCTAGAGAAGGTTTTTGTGAGAAAGTTGGACAATTTGTCTGTGCATGCTCTTAGTATACGTATTTATCTGTGGTCTGCAATGGACTGATAGTCATGATACTATATTAGCCCTTGGAGGGTCATACAACATAAGAAAAACATCAGGAATGACTGAGTGACTGCCCTATGTAATTTTCAAACTATGGACATTAACTTAATCAAGGAGACTACGAATTTGAAAGTGAAATGATTACTTTGGCTACATGACTTTTGGTTGACTCATTGTTAAGTTGGCTGCACATGGCTACAGGACTTTTCTTCCCCCTTCTTACTATTTGAGAGTGATCTGAATTTTTATTTTTGTTAAAAGCTATTATTTGTGACATCTGTCTTTGGGCACATGCCAAGTATTCTTCAATGGACTTGTCTTTATTTAATCTTCTATCAAGATTTGACTTACAGTTCTATTTACATAAGCTTTAGTGTTACTTCACTTGATTTTAAACTTACAGGAAGAGTTGCGTCCCTTTTTATCACTGCCAAATGTTATAGATGGCCTCTTTAGCCTCGCAAAGATGCTCTTTGCAATTGATATTGACCCAGCGGATGGCCTAGCTCCGGTAATCTATTTTATTTACTGCATTCACTTGCTCTCTTTGATTTAAACATTAAAAGTTTCATTTGTCATGTTGGAAGTTACTCTTCAGGTATGGAATGAGCATGTCAAATTGTACTGTGTCAAAGATTCCTATGGTGCTCCCATGGCATACTTCTATTTTGACCCATATTCTCGTCCCTCTGAAAAACGTGGTGGGGCATGGGTCTCTATGGTTGTTGGTCGTAGTCGTGCACTTTCACGAGATGATACATCATCTAGGTTGCCCATTGTACACATAGTGTGCAATCAAACACCACCATTAGCTGGCAAGCCAAGCCTTATGACCTTCCATGAGGTATGGCACATCACACATTGCATATAAGGTGAAATCATTTTAATTCTGGCCCTTATAGTGTAACTTAAAATTGCAAGTAAATATCACCTTGAACAATTTTGTGATGATTTAGTCTTATAGTTTACTTATCAAAAGAGAAAAAGGTTTTTGCTATGTTTTTTTAGTTTCCTTTTTCTGCCCTCTTTCAGTGTTGTGTTTATCAGGGGTCTATTTGTTTTACCTAAAAAGGCCAACTTATTTTCATCACCGGCTTATCTACAGCCTTTTACAGCCTTGCTTTTCTATATATAACTGTACTTTCACACATATTTTGATTTTAGAACAAAGTAAACCAATGAAAATAAACTCATCCTAACGCACTCAAAATTCTATAATTTATAAGAAACTGATTCTTGTTTTCCAGTGATTTTCTGGGATTTGGATAATTCATTAATTTCTGAGTAGGGGCAATGGCATGTTACAACTAGTGTTGCTCACTGAGTGCATTGTTTCAAGAATGAATATTTTGATGTTGATTGAAGCCATTATAACCAGGTTGAGGCTGTCTTCCATGAGTTTGGCCATGCCCTTCAGCATATGTTAACCACGCAAGATGAGGGACTTGTTTCTGGTAATCAAGGGATAGAATGGGATGCTGTTGAATTACCTTCTACGTTCATGGAAAATTGGTGTTATCAAAGGTAATGATTTTTGATATCTATAGCGAAATATACCATATTGGATCAGACTCGATCGCTTCACAACTCATATGCTCATATCTTTTAATTTGACAGAAAAAAAAAAAAAAAAAAAAAGTGAATTTTTTTACTCAGTTTGAAATGGAGCAGCATGTGAAGTTGGTTGTACATCACTAGTCCATATACAGAATATCAAAGATAGTTTATGTTGATAGAAAGTGCCCAAGGAAGTTAGAGGTGAGACATGAGTTTTACCTCGCTTCCTTTGTTGGGATCTTAAGATAGGTGGTCATTAGGGACTTTAAGGATGTATATTCTGATCTTGTTTTTATTGTACAGTGCTTTACTTTAAGATCTTATTCTCCTTTAGTAAGTACCAAGGTGCAAATAAAACCCTCCAAAGCAGTTGTCAAGATTTTTTTTCACTTATCTAGCTATTAAAATTTGGTTGTTGATTCATTTCATGGGTATGTTTCCAATTTAAATGTAGTTATCAGAATTGTTAATGAAAATTTCCTTTCCAGCCAAAAAAAAAAAAAAAAAAAAAGATGGAAAAATCCCTATCTTTTTGCCTTCTGACTT
Organism: Quercus robur; assembly: GCF_932294415.1. NCBI lineage: Eukaryota > Viridiplantae > Streptophyta > Magnoliopsida > Fagales > Fagaceae > Quercus > Quercus robur. Next base: position 14,884,361 of record NC_065534.1, on the reverse strand, counting down.
CTATTGAAGAATCAAAGATGAAGGAAAACTAAAGGTTGAAAAGCAAAATGTACTAAAGTCATATAGAAAGCTAATCAAATTTGGTTAAAATTTTGTCAGACATACATACATACTTGTACTATAACATTAAGCAGAAAAAAAAGGGACTAAAATAATAGGTGGGAAAACCCATTTCATCCACACATCTAAATGTTTGCAAGGATTTTTTTAGATGTCTGAAGAGAGCTCTAGATGGCAATCTGACAAGTGAGCTCTGGGGCACTTTGTAGTGACTCATCCAGTAATTTCAAGCAAACATTAAAATTTGAGGAAATTCTATGATTTCCTTTGTACAATACCAAAAAAAAAAAAAAAAAAAAACTATAGGTCTGAATCTCAAGCACTTGATTGTTTTGTATAGTTATTCTAGATTTTGCATCTCTGGCATTCTATTTGAACATTCTCCTTTTGCAGGGATACTTTAAGGAGCATTGCCAAGCACTATGAAACTGGTGAGAGTCTCCCTGAGGAAGTATGCTTGAAACTTCTTTCAGCAAGGACTTTTCGTGCAGGTTCAGAGCTTCTTCGTCAGGTTGATTGAAGCCTATTGAACTTTTTCTTTTTTGGATAAGTTGAACTTAATTTTGCAAATTTCTTTGTTTCAAATGTTAATAAGGCTTCTTTCTGTTGTCTTCTTGTTTTTATTTTTTGCATTCCAAGGTCCAACCATATTCTACTTCAGGCAATAGATCGTCTCTTTTTTTCTTTCTAAGATAATTTATCTAAGAGATTAGTGGTAGTGCTAGGAGTTTAAAATTTAACAAATCTTTAAACAATGCTAATTAATATAAGTAAAAAGTAAATAAAAAATTAAACAAAATTTGAATCGTAATGCAAAATATAATATAAATGTGAACTAATTTATTTTTTTCACGTGATTGTTAACTTACCTAGCTGCATTGACAATTTATCATAATTTGAAATTGTTGCATTTTTCATTGATTGGATTCTTGCTTTTGAAGATTACTTTTATTATTTGGGAGATCTGTGAAGAGGAAAAAGTTAAACTTGTGTCAAATAATTTAGAAAGTTATGCTGCAGAATGGTGGGTTGATACTTGAGATAAAAGATGTTAGAATACATCAACGTAAACATGAAATTCATTCTTGGCAAGAATTTAAAAAGATGATGGTTGATAATTTTTTCCTTGTGATTATTATGGAATATTACATTGTACGAGTGACAAATAAACAAGTAAATTCTTGCATAGAGATAAATAATATGGGCTTTATCTTCCAAACACCAAAGAAGAATATTAATTTGAAGGTTGGAGATTCAAAGCCACATTTCAAGATCAAAGAAGTCCCACAACAAGAAAGTGGAAAATTTTCTTTGGAGAATCTGACCAAGAGGCACTGGTTGAAAAATCATGTGTTGAAGAGAATATTCTACTTGCAGATTACACAGTAGTCAAACAAGAAAATATGGAGATTCTCAAGGAGATTAATGAAGATCCTGTTATAGAGAAAAATCACAAGGAGATTGATCTTGTGCTGAAGAGAATATCCCAATTGAAGATTACACAAAAGTCAAATTAGATTTTGAGTCCATCACATACAAGTAGTGCCACAAGATATATATATATATATATATATATATATTTTGGGGTAATAATTTTATATTTTTTTCATTAATCTGCTCTTGATTAGTGTTTCAAATCAATTAAAGATTGAGGTGAAGAAATTTTGGGTCAATTAAAGATTGTAATATATTTTATTAAGTCATATGGTATGTTTAAAAATATTTTGATTGGAAATTAGTTTTTTTTTTTTTTTTTTTTTTTTTTTTTTTTTTTTTTTTTTTTTTTTTTTTTTTTTTTTTTTTTTTAAAGCCTGTTAACTTGGCCCCTAGAGTGTAAAACAAAATTAATACGTCTTCTATCAGTAAAATTTCAGTCTTTCATCTTTATTTTTTTCCTTTATATTCCAAATCTCTACCTTATAGATTCAAGGTTTTCCAGGGGCCTAGTTGTGCATTAATCCTTCTCTTTCTATAACATTGTGTTAGATTTACTTTAGCCCCCTTCTTGGGGGTGAGGTTTCCAGGGACAATTTTCCCCCTCAACCCCCTTGGGCCCTGCCCTTGTGAAATGGTATTTTTATTCAGTTCCACTGCTAGTCACCTCTTCAGAATGAATTACCAATTATGGCAGAAAAATCTTCAATGGCTGTAGATCTTATTTAGTTCACATATTTCACAGTTGATAAATTTAGGCTTAGGAAAAATGGTTCAAACAATTGGATCTGCCCATACAAACTCCTCATAAAGTGAGACTGAAAATAGAGAATAGCTTGTTTCTGCAGTAACTATAATTTGTGCTTTAGATTTAAGAATGGACTGGTAATTGAAGTCAGGAGTTCAAACTAATGTGAAAGTTCAACGATACCAATAACTCATCTTGGAAAGAAATGGAAACAAATTCTATCATGCTTGCCGGCTTTCTTGATGTTCTTTTAATTGCCTAATGATTATAAAATGTTTTAATAAAAAGAAAATAAGAATTACTCATTTTATCACTTTAATAGAATGTAATGTTTTGTGTAACTGTTTAATATGTTATCATGTCATTGTAGCTACGATTTGCGAGTGTAGATATGGAACTCCATACAAAGTATGTTCCTGGTGGTTCAGAATCCGTCTTTGACATTGATCATAGAGTGGGTCAAAAGACTCATTTGATCCCATTGCTTCCAGAGGACAGGTTCCTCTGCAGTTTCAGCCATATATTTGCAGGTTTGTGTCACAGATTATTTTACTATTTCATTTTACCTTATTGTATGATGTGTAATTACAAAGTTGAAGGAACAACTTCGCTTCAAAAGGTTTGAAATCACCACGTATCCTGCTTAGTTAAAATAACAATAATAATAATTACTAAAACAATAATAATAAGAAATTTTCTACCTTTTTTAATATTTGCAATCACAAATGTCTTGTTTTTGTTGAACATTAGATGATTATGCGGCTGGATACTACAGCTACCAGGTACTTTTTGGTCCCTCTTGCATACATAATATTCCTTTTAGTGTTCATGCTTTCTTCAGATTGCTCTTATGTAGTATGAACCTCAATTCTCACATTTTTCCAACAAGCTGCTTCTTTATTTTTCAAGTTTCATTTTAGATTGTTATATTAACTTTTTTATAAAGTATTTTTCTGACCTTAGAAGTCCAATTTTTCAGTGGGCAGAGGTGTTGGCTTTTGATGCCTTTTCCGCATTTGAGGAGGCTGGCTTGGATAATGACAAGGTATGTCTTTGAACTTGAACTTGACTTCAAAGAAGTTGGCGTACAAATCTTTCATGTGTCATATAAGTTCCCTCATATTAAGGTAGATTGAGTCATGTAATGCTTCTTGGTTTCACCTTAATGGCTACTAATTTAGATTATCTTTTGACCTCTTAATCTCACTGATTTAGTTTATTTATTGTCTAATGGTTTGGACTTCATTAGTCTTGAAAAAACCCTCTCACACTAGGTCTGGCATGTAAAAAACTTCCAACTGTTTATAGGGATCACTGTGTGTAAGAAATCAAGTGTGGGTTCAAGATAAACAGAAGTTAATCTTTTCCCCATCTTACCGCAGCTAGTGAAATGAAAGGAGCTTAAAATACCAATATCGTCTAGTAGGGTGGCAAAAAAGTAATCAGCAACCATGACATGACTATTCAGATTGTTATAAAATCATGCAGTCATAAACAAACAACTGACTGCCCCTGAACCTCATATTAGGGGTCACTATTGACCTGAGCCAGCAATTCTTGAATGCATCATAGATTTGAGGAAAGCCTGCAGTCCTTTTAGCTGGGTCATGTGGATTCTGTCTGTCACTGAATTTTATCATTATTAACATGTCAAGGCCATTAGATAAGTTTTTTCAGTTCCTGGTATAAATTGGCATTGTTAGCATTATTTCATAGTATGCTTTTGGTTACCAATGCAGTATATCATATTCCTTGCTTTTTCACATGCTTAATTGATATTTGAAATAAAAAATTGTGCTAGATTATTAGTGTTTTGGCAGTTATTGGTGTCAGTATCTTTGATCTATTAAAGATTTCTTCATATTGCTGGTTTCTTCTCAGAATCTTATTCAGTTTTGTGCATATATGATTCATTTCAAGCTCAAATTACTGAAAATTTGATGGAGATTCTGCAATTCCACTTGTGAGAGTAATATACTCCTGTTCCATTTATGGTGGGAAGTTTCTTATTGGTGGTTGTTAAAAAATATTGAATTTCACTCAGAAACAATATCTCAGTGATATTTACCTGTGCAAGTATCACAGATGCTTCCCTTTTTGCACATTGCATCGAAAAAACACATCCTTGTGAGAATTTTCTTTTAAAAATTATAATGGGCATACATACATGTGTGCACACACAGATATATTCCTACATACACAGCGCATGCACCCGCACTGACACACATGAAAAATATATAGAAGGAAGAACCTGCTAGCTGCTACTGAAGTTTTGAAAACTCATCCTGTTTAGATACTTACACACACACACACACATATATATATATTTAAAAGGAAGGATCCTGCTGTTGCTTTTGATATGATTGTAAGGTTGGTAGGTTGATTTTTAAAATTAGCAGTTGTAGTTTACTTTTCCATTCAACTGTTGATTATTTGCTCATAATGGTCACTTAATTTAAGTTTGATTTAATAAACATAACAGCATGAGTCTGGGAATACTTTTGAAGAAAAGATCCAACTCTTATTTAACTAGCTGTTGTTATTTTACATATGAATTTTAGAATTTCAATATCATAGATTTGTAGATTGAATGCTGATAGGATTTGAATGTAGCCATATTTGATCAAAAACTGATGTAAACTTAGAGGAGGAGCCGTCCATCCTATTAGGTGGTCTTGGTTGTTGCATAACGTAAATATCATTTAAAATTTTTGTTTTTCTTGCAAGGAACTGAGTAGGGGATCATTTTATTTTGAAGGTTTAATTTTCAGTGCAACAGTTTCATACACCAATTATTTTTCTAATTTAGAACTTAGTGATCATTTAATTATTCTAATAATGTTTGTTATTCGGTTGACAATATTGATATATCACTATCACAAGTTCATAATCAATTCTTAACCACCTTATTCCACCATTTTCAAGTGAACTGCACAAATATTCTGTTTTCCCTATATATCTTATTCCCTTGTGGTTCATATCTACTTTAATTCATCTACAAGCTTACTTCATGAAATCTATTGGATGAACTGGTTATTTCGTATCATGATAAGTTCATTACACTGGTCTTCTGTCATTAGTTTATTGATCAATCTGTCTTGCAACAGGCTATTAAAGAAATGGGTCTGAAGTTTCGAGAAACCATACTTGCTCTTGGTGGTGGAAAATCACCCCTTGAGGTTATACACAATTAACATACAATTGTTTTTTAGTTTGTAAATTGAAAAATCTCACCATGAAAGTGCCACGGGCTCATGGTTTTGGTTATAGTCACCATTTGAAATAAAACTTTGTTTTTGTATAATCTTTGCCATTCCTAATTGTATAGAGATAATTCTTTCAGGTTTTCATTGAGTTCCGAGGGCGTGAACCTTTGCCAGAGGCGATGCTCAGGTACAATGGCTTATTGCCTTGATTCGCATGCAAGGGCTAGCAGAATAATAAAGCCAGCAATCGACTTGTAAAGTCCTTGTTATCATGAGCATGTAATCTCAATCAAAACATGTTGTCCTCAACTTCTCCATCAAAGTAATATCAATACGTTGGGCACTTGTATAAAGCACTATGATTGTGAAGATTGTATAGGTTATGCTTAAATTATTGCAAATTGTAAGATATTGCATCCAAGTGTAGCTGCTTTTGGAGGAAACTATTCTCTCCTTCTCACTCAGTGCAGCAATAGCCAACCTTCATCACACAATCACTATCCTGGATGCATTTACGTTATCAAAAAGGACACCATCTGCATTAACTTTCAGTGCCATTTTTTGGTGGCTTCTGTGTCCTGAGTGTGTTGTGTTACTTGTGTGTATTACCGTTTTGCCTCTCCGTGGCTCTTATATAAATCCTGGTTGCTTTTTATTTAGGTGGGCTACTAAAATTAAAATGGAACGTTTTAGGAAGTACTTCGCTTTGAAAACTAGAGAAAACTTTGTGAAACAACAATTGATGTTATATGGTAAACTCCGCCATTATTTGGCTAAAAGACCCATTTTGAATGCTCATTAAGACCTCTAAATCCAAGGATTTTTATGCTATTTAACTTGATTTTCTTAACAATTTTGTTAGTTAGCCTGTTTTTAAAATTATTTAGGAAACAAGCATTTTGAGTCTTTTAAGACTCAAGTTCTATGAGGTGGTAAAGCTGATATGGAACTTGACTCTAAGACTCAAGTCCCACCAAAGAAAAAAAATCTCTTAGGCTAAGAAAAGAAGAGAAGTCCATTCCATGTCCCACCAATTTGAAAAGAAGAGAAGTCCATGCTGTGTGACCGTGTCCCACCGATTTAAAAAAAAGAGAAGGTGATCTCCCATTAAAACAAACTCAGCGTAGCAACAATGAAGAGAAGCCATGCCTCCCATTCACGTGTCCCGCCAATTTGATGTCCCATCAAAACAAACTCGGCAGAGCAACAACAAATCAATAGCTAGCCAAATGAAATGATGACAAGTGATAATACGTTCTTCCTACTTCAGCTTTGTTGGTCCCCCATCCCAACCATTAAATCTGAAGAGAATCAGTTTATTTTATTTCTTATTTTAGTTTTCTTTCGAGGAAGAGACTCGAGTTTCACGGTGAATTTATTTCGCATCAACTTTACCACCTCATGAAATTTGAGTCTTTGAGACTTGAGTTTCTTCATTGAACTTGAGTCTTAAAGACTTGAAATGCTAGTTTTTTAAATAGTTTCGAAAACATGCTAATTAACGAAATTGTTAGCAAAATGCTATTACATATAAACCAACTTTCGACTTAGCTATTGAAGCCTTCTCTCATCTCTTGTTTGTCCAGCCCGAGACTACTTATCATTGAGTTAAAATTTTCACATAGGTTAATTGGAAACTTGAAGCAACTCATGACATATATAGAAATGGTTTTGGCATTGACAACAACCTTAATATATATATATATATATATATATATGTAGGATAGGTAAGAAAAAAATTATTAAAAGAAGACTACTGCATGTAAAAGAACATAAGATAACCAAGAAAGTATAGTAAATAGTCAAAACTATGTACACGAATGAAGGGAATCTATAAGCATCAAAAGAAAATCACTAAATGTGAGTTAGTGGCAAAGCTAGACCATTTTCTTAGGGGGCCAATGTGTAAAAGTTAGTATATATATATTTCATAGAAATTGTGAGGAAGGGTTTTTTCAAAACCTAGGGGGGGCATGGCCTCTCTGCCCCCCTCCCCCCTCTAGTGTGTGGGTTTCCAAGCCCGAGACCAATCAAATAAAGTCCATGTAAATGATGCAATTAACTACTCCTTCAATCTCTTCACATCCTCAAAAGTGTTCCTATTTCCCTCCCTCTAAATACATTGTATCAAACATAATGATTTTAAATTTCATTTGTTAAACTAGTGTTTTCCCCAACCAATCCCTCCAATCTTGCAAGAGATCAATCACTTTCACCATAACAATGCATGCAACCCCAAAGATTTAAAAACAGAATTTCTTCGCATAGTATTCTTTTTCAAAAGACTAAATCGACAATTTTTTGTATAAAAAATAAAATAAAATAAGATATATAAGCGAATTGGAATACATGAAAAAGATATTGTATTTTGTAGTCACATGCTCTAATCTTCTGAGCTACAAGTCTCACATATTTCCTAGACCAATTAAAAAGCTCGTCTAGGTTAAACGGGTTACAAAGCATCTATCGAATTTGATAAATTCATATGCTTAAACCATCTAATCTAATTAAAAACTCAGATAAGTCTAAAATCTAGATATCCCTACTGTGTTTTTTAATATAAATAAATAAAAAATAAAAACGTAGCTTATTTTTACCTACAATTAAAAAATAAAAATAAATAAAAAATTTATACCGTAATTATTTCAGGGGAAATATATATACATGTAAAGTCCGGGAAAAAAGAAGGTTGTTTTCTTTTGGCTTTTCGTGAACTGGTCTCGTTTTGTTTTCCCCCCAACCTGGAATTTGAGAAAGTAGAGGAAGAGCCTCCAGAAATTTTCAAAATACAATAGTTGGTGGGTAAGGGTGACTTGTTATTCAGCTTAATCGAAGATATACTATGTCGGTGGACTCAGAACCAGCCCATTTAGAACAAGAAGAAGAAGTCGAAGAAGAAGTTGATGCACCGGCACATCACCCTTATGCTCCGCCTGATGAGGTTACTATTACATTCCATCGCTGCCTCTTTTTTCATTTGCTTTCTTATTAGCTTAGTTTTGTACTGCTTTACCATATATATATATGGAAAACTCATACACAAATAAAACTAGATAAATAGGATTTCATTGCTCGATTCATCACACTATTTGATAGATTTTTAGTTTATGGTTTACATTTTCTTGTGAGGCTTAGAATTGAGCTTTACTTGATATATAAAGTACTTGTTAAATAATGTTCATTTATTTACACCTTAGGTATATTTACTGGTTCTGATTCAACATGATTTATAGGTTACAATTAGCTCGACAATTAAAGTCTCTTGATACAAAGGGACTCGGGTTCATATTTCGCCTACACTTCATACATGTTTGTTAATAAATCAGTTAATTTCTAATGTTGAAACATGATGTTTATATTTCCTTCTCATTCTATTATGCAGTTATTTGACATCTCAACTACAGTTGATCCTAGTTATATAATCTCTCTGATACGGAAGCTTCTACCAACTGATGCCAGTAATAACGGCAATAGTCATGGTTTTGATGTGTGCATTGGTCAAGTAGCAAATACTGATCATGTGGAAGGAAGTGCGGCTTCTGTGTCTGGACAAGAAGTTTCGAACTTGTCAGACCATAAATCTGAGAGCATGGACATTGTTGAGGATTGTGGTAAACATGCTCAACTAGAAGAAGAGGATGAGGAGTCGTGCCATAGATTTGATCGGCCTAGTGTTTCAGCAGGAGAAGAGGCTTGGGAAGAGTGTGGTTGCATTTTGTGGGATCTTGCTGCAAGTAAAGCTAATGCAGAACTCATGGTAATCAAGTTTCCCCTTCTACTGTTTAATCTTGATGTTTCTTGTTGTTTATTTTGATTCTGATTACGAGTCAAGTCACCATCCTTCATCCTTGACATGACGATGCTACTATAACTCAAATAAACCATTGCCTATCTAGTTTGAATGTAACCCTGTTAATGTCTTGATCCTGCTTGGGATTGTGTAAGATGATTATGTTCATTAACAATTTCATGAGCACATGTGATTAATCATATTGATGTAGATTTCTCATGTCCCACAGCCCTTCTTTCTGCAAGCACCCCAAAAATTACTCCCTCTGTCCCATTTTGTTTGTCCTGTTTGAAAAGTCAAACTTTTTAAGGAAACATCATTTATTGTCTTGTCTACCTTTTAAAAATGTATAAGTTTCCAAAACTACCCTTAAATAAATTTATCAAAAAATTGAATTATTAATAAAATAAGGGTATAATATGAACATTAGTAAATTAATGACTTTTATTTTTAGAAATAGGACAATATTTTGGGACATCCCAAAATGGAATAGAGGACAAACAAAGTAGGATGGAGGGAGTATTAATTTTCATTGAAGTAGGCTTTTGAGCAGTAATTTAATTTGTTATGCTAGAGATGTAAATATAAATTATTTTATATCACAATCTAATTATCATATGTTTGCAGGTACAAAACCTTATACTTGAAGTACTTTCAGCAAACCTTATGGTTTCCCAATCAGTGCGTGTTAAGGTAAGCCAAATTTCAGCTTGTTGCATCATCCTTTTTGCATGATAAAGTAATGTTTGTTCCTTCTCTCTTTTAATTTGCTTTTTGTATATGGATGAACTGGGAACCTAGAGGTTTTGAAGAATTCTTTCGTGTGAAAATGATTCAGTTTCATGCTTCAGGAAATTAGCCTTGGAATTATTGGAAACCTTGCCTGCCATGAAGCTCTGTTGAAGCATATAGTTTCTACAAATAGATTGATTGAGATAGTTGTGGATCAACTATTCTTAGAAGATTCTCAGTGCCTTTCTGAAGCTTGCCGGTAATATATTTTTAGCCACTTGTGATTCCTGCAGTTATTTTATTTAATTTTTCAGATTTTGGATTTGATATCATATTTGGTATCAACTTATATATTTTGTGCCAGAATGTTTTATTTCATTGTGATATGAAGTAGTAATTATCCTTGCTTTCTACCCTATCAAGTTTAAACTTGTAGCCCGGGTGCATGAAAGTCATTATGCCTCTCTTGAAAATTATTGTGCTCATGTTCTTTTTCTTGGTGTTCATTGTTTCTTCTGGAAAAAAATTGCAAATTGGGGGGAGTGTGGGGGGGGGGGGGGGGGGGCTGGTGAAGGCAATTAGCTCTAGCTCAAATGGAACCTTCTCCCCTTATGAAGTGCAAGGTGGAGGGTGAGGTGGTGGGGTTCAAAATCAATTGGGTGCATTCGTAATTACAAATAAAAATAGAATTTAAATATTTATTTTTTTATTTGTTGAAAGGAAATACTCATTTTCTTGAAATGTTTTTTCTTTCTCATCCTCCCCCATGTAAAGTGTCTGTGTCTGACTCTCTTCTTGCTTGTTGCATCACTCATGTCATAGAAAATTTCATATGTCCAACTACACACATTATACTTCTTTCCATATTGTGAATTTAGTGATGATGCTCAAGTTATTAATCATACCTTGTAATATTGTAGGGCAGTGTCTTATACAGATCTGCATGTAAAATATTCTGTTTGTTTCATACTTCTCCTGTGGTTAATATTTTGATGCAGGTTGTTATCTTTGGGTATTCAAAGTAGTGAATGCATTACATGGGCTGAAGCATTGCAGTCTGAACATGTTATATACCATATTTTATGGATTGTGGAAAATACTCTAAATCTCCAGCTTGTTGAAAAGGTAACAAGCTTTCAGCTCAAGGAAATACCTTTAATTTTTAATGATCAGCTCTCATTTTGATTGGTGCTTGTGGTGATATTTTGTGGTAGTGAGTACCAATCTCAGAGAAAGTGAATAACATTGAGTTGCAGTTGCAGCGATAAGGATCTGAAACCAACTATGGAGTTGATAGATCCTTTATCAAACTCATTTTAGGGATTGGGGCTTCATGCTTCCAAAGAGGACTAATTGGTTGAATAATTTTAGGAATGAAGAAATTTTTTAGTTTTAGGAAGATTTTGGTTATAATAACTATTTAAATGATTTGATATGATTTAAAAAAAAAAAAAAAAAAAAAAAAAAAAAAAAAAAAAAAAAAAAAACAGAGAAAGATAATCTTTTTAAAAGAGCTTATATAATGGAAGTCTACTAACTTGGCAAGAGGGCTGGCTTATTCAATGGATTGTTGACAAAAGGAATTTAATACTCAGCACTGTTCAACACAACTAAGCATCGATTGCAGTGAAATAAACTTTAGGAATGTTGGAAAAGCTTTAGTAAAAGATTTTCTTAAAAGAGATACTTTTACCTTTTAGAAAGTGTTAAATTTATTGTAGTCTTCTTGGCCTAAAGTGTTATCTTGGTATTTTTATTCACCAGTTATTGTTATATTCAAACTCAATAAGCAGTTAGAACCTCCTTGTTTTTGAAAATGTTTTTGGTAGTATACAATCAGGGTTTATCATATTCTCTGATTTTATTATTTTTAAAATTCTTGAATTCTTGTACTTACGAAAAAAGGAAATTCTTGAATTCTTGTGTCTATTAAAGTTTGTGAGCTTTTTATAAGATTGTCAAAAAGACTTTGATCTTTGGTGTTATAAGCATTTCACTCCATATGATGTCCAATCAGAGATGATTAAAACAATATTACTTGTAAATTACAACAGAGAATTTAATTAACATTCGAATTCAGCTTTTGGGGATGATTAGAAAAAGCTAGCTCTTCTAGTTTTATTTGTTTTGGGGTAAATTATAAAACTATAATTTGAGACCTCGTATAGACTTTAAATATTCCCTTTTCATTGCTTCTGGAATTAATGCTTTAGAGAGATAAATATTGCTTAAGTATACAGTAAGTAAATGCTTTATTACTGAGTTGAAAATACTTCATTTGGAAATCTTAAACTTACTTTTCATTTGCTGAAGAGCCTTCCCTTTCTGAACAGAGTGTTGGACTATTATTAGCCATCATCGAAAGTCAGCCAGAAGTTTTGCATGTTCTTCTTCCACCTTTGATGAAGCTAGGTTTACCAAGTTTATTGGTTAATCTCTTGACTTTTGAGATGAGCAAATTAATGAGTGAAAGAATACCTGAAAGGTACGGCTTCACTCTGTTTTCAATTAGGCGATGCAATATGAATTTGGTAGACTAATTCACTTCATAAATGCTATAAAATGGAACATTTATGATTTACTATCTTGTTTAGCTATTACACATTATATACTAGACTAGTAAAACAAAGTAATAATCATGTGCTACATGAATCGGGTGTACCAAATGGCAGTAATATTTGGAAGAGGCATATTTCAGTGCTAGAGTGATGCTTAATGTGTAAAAGGTGTGGGAAATCAGTGGATCACCTTCTTCTTCATTGTCCTATAGCATATGAGTTGTGGTCTATGGTTTTTTGTTTGTTTGGTATACGTTGGGTTATGCCATATAAAGTTAGTGAGTTATTGGCTTCTTGGTAGGGCAAGTTTGGTAGACAATGAAATATAGATTTATGGAGGTTTGTGCCACATTTTTTGTTTTGGTGCTTATGGTGGGAGTGGAATGCTAGATACTTTGAAGATTGTGAACGGTCTATTCTTGACATTAAGTCTTTCTTTTTCCGTACTCTCCTTGATTGGAGTATAGTTTTGCCTTTTTATTCTTGTTTTTCTCGCCCCGATCTTATTGATCATTGTAATCTGGATTCTTGATATCTGCCACTATAGTATACTTCCAGTATACGTAGTTAGTTTTTCTAATAAAATTTCTTATGTTACTTATATATAAAAAAAAAAAAAAAGGTAATACATTTAGTAACATGATTTTAGAGTTGTGTATTGGCTGTAACTTATGAGTCAAAGCAAGTTGAATGTATCTTTATAGTTTTCCTTGTCATTGTTTATTCCTTAAAGGAATATAGCTGTGGATCTGGAGATCCATAACTTGTAAGGGCACATATCTGAACTAGTGTTGGTAAATTTGGTGTTTTTGTCAAAAAATAAATCTCTTTTAAAAAAAGAAAAAAGAAAGAAAGAAAAAAAAGAGTGTGGTTGTCCAATTACTAACTTCTAATACCATATATATAATCAAGTAATTTACCTCAGCTGGCCATTGTTGTTAATAATTTGAATATGCCATGATGGCACATTAGTCAATAAACATCAATGGGGCTCATGTTAGATGACTTGGTTCTGGCCATTGAATTTCTGGCACATGCTCAACAATTAATGACCTAGAACCTTAATACATAGGCGTTTGGTACTTCTAGTGAGGTAGATATTGTGTAATGCTCTAAAATCTCAGAATATTTACTTGTAATTTATAACTGAATGTTGTATAATTATCTAATTTAAAAGGGTTAAGTCGTTTGGTCTAGTGGCTGGTACGTGGGTCAGTAAGTATTTTGATGCTTTCATCATTGTTTATTGTATGGTTTTGTGATAGTAAACAAAGATGTTCAACTTTCATCAAGGAGATTCTAATGTCTTATGTGATTTTATAACCCAAGACAGCTGTTAATTATAGCTGCTACTCTCTGAAATTTATGGCTATAAGTGGTTTATATTGCCTCTGATGCTTTAGTGAGATAAATCATGCAGATGACTTGCTGCAAGTATTCTATTGTTTTCCAGAATTTATTTTCGTTCTTGTGTTTGATCTTCACTTTCATACAATTTCAGGTACTCAATTCTTGATGTGGTTTTCCGTGCAATTGAAGCTCTTTCTGCTTTAGATGGTCATTCTCAAGAAATCTGTTCAAATAAGGAACTTTTCAAACTAGCTTGTGACATGGTCAAACTCCCTGACAAAGTTGAGGTACATTGTAGGCTTGTAGCATACCCAGATATATGAAATTATTGGTGGTGCAGTCTCTTTTCATTCTTTCCAGTTAATTTTTTGATAGTTGGTTGCAAATATTTAAATTATCAATCAGTTCTTTTAAACTTTGGAAATTTCTGTCATTAATACTAAATGGCTACTATAAGAAGCATTATATAAATTGAAGTGACTACCTATTAATACTGATTTTTCTTGAAAAAATCTTCAAACATGAAAATTGTAAATCAGTAAGTAGAATTAGCGAAATTTTTTTTTGAAGGGCCCTCTGAGTTGATTTATACTTCTTTTGTAGGTTGCCAACTCTTGTGTTACTGCTGCAGTACTAATTGCAAATATTCTTTCTGAAGTAACTGATTTAGCTTCGGAGCTATCAGAGGGTAAATTATTTATGTTTGTTATCTATTAATCTATCAAAAAAAAAAAAAAAATTATGTTTGTTATCTGTAATGAATTTTTTTTTCCATAATGTCATCACCTTTTGTGTAATTTTTCTAACTTCTATTATGATTGGAAGTGACACTTTAGTTCCATCCAGATTTTCCATTCTTACAGGGGCTGCTTGATGTGTTTCCTTTTGCCTCGGATGATTTAGAAGCACAGAGTGCACTCTGGAGTATTATTGCAAGGATACTGGTTCAAGTTCAGGAAAATGAGATGAATAGATCAAGTTTATTTCAATATGTTTCAGTTCTTGTAGGCAAATCTGATCTGATTGAAGATGAGCTTCTCGACTGCCAATCAGATGACTTAAGCAAAGGACACGAGGGCTTGACCACCTCTTGCACAAAATCAAATGCTAGAACTACAGCTGTATCCTGTTTTGCATTGCTTTTTTCAGTGACAATGACATATATTTGGATTTAGAAACTTTATGTACCTTTTGGCTCATTTGGTTTATTTATTTATCTCAACTGCGGTGTCTTGCAATATTTTTGTTTCCCTTGACCTATGTGACAGGTTAGAAGGATAATCAGTATTTTAAATCAATGGACTGCTTCAAAGGATTCTGCTGTAGAGAATAATATGAAGGGAAAACTTCTTGCAGATAATGACAATATCAATAGATTGTTGGATTGCTGTCATAAATATCTGAGTAAGCTGTGTTTCTCTATCTTCATTTGTCAATCTTATTTGTTGCAATGCTTCAAATGGTATAAACAGCTTGTATTTCATTCACTACTGATTTGTTTTAGCCAATCGTAAAGCTTGAACAAAGTTTTTGCTTGTTAATTATCTTGTTTGACAGCATATTTCTTTTTTATTTATTCAGTATGTAACATCACTAAAGTCATGTAATTTTAGTTAGAAGTTGAAGATACTATGAACACAAGGGGACATGGCACTCATAGACAAAGGATGATAGGGAGAAAGATCCAAAGCAGTGTCTGGTCCTCGTCAATGTCATTTGAAGAATGAATTAGAAGTTAGCAAGCCTTGAGCATCGAGCCCATTTTCTATGTGATTGATCCCCAAGTGGGTAATGTTATTTCACTCGGTAATAAGATTAAAATAAAACAGAAACAAAATGTGGGAAGGGGAATGATCAAGGGGTCAAATTTATTATGGTTAACGTCAAATTTATTTCCTTTACATGGTTAACATCTTTGGGGGAGGTTTAGATAGGATGGGTTATTTATTATCTAAGAAACAGAAGTTTGATGTGAAATCTTATTATCAGGTTCTTTTTTATGGCAACCAATTTGGAAGTCCAAGGTTCCAAAGAAGTAGCCTTTTTGCTTGGACAGTGGTTCATGGCAAAGTTCTAACAGTGGGTAATCTTTGCGCAAGATCATCATTGTTTACTGGTGTTGTATGTGCAAAGTGACTGGGGAGTTGATCAATCACCTCTTGATGCATTGCATTATTCTAAGGACTTTGGTCTCTCATTTGGTGTGATGGCAAGTGCCTTCCGTCCATAGCAACTTGTTGCGGGTTTGAGTCTAGGAATCAACCTCTCCAAAAAAATAATGGAGGTAAGATGGCCTACCAATCACCTCTCCCAGATCCTGCAGAAGCGGGAGCTTTGTGCACTAGGTATGACGATTATTTAATAGGGATTGTTAGAAGTATGTGGTTAAATGATTAAATTTACTATATTCAAATAACTTAAGGTTTTGGGACAATCGGTAATTTAACATGGTATTTGAGTAAGAGGTCTTAAGTTCAATCCTTTTCTCCTCCACTCTATCTCCCATTTAAAATCCCACGTGTTTGGCCTCACTTATTAAAAAGATAGTTTCGGCCCACACGAGAGTGAGAGTGTTAGAAGTATGTGTTTAAATGATTAAATTTACCATATCCCAATAGCTTAAGTTTTTGAGACAATCGGTAATTTAACAGGGACATTTTTGGAAAATTGAATAGAGAATTCTCTTTTGAATAGTATTATAGAAAATAGAGACTTGGTTCCCAAGCAACTATGTGGTTAACCGATTTTGGGCTTTTATGGTTGGTTAACAGAGAGCTTAGGCAGTTTAGAAAGAAAAAGATTAAACAATTTCTTGATTTCTTCTACTTCTTTTGATTCTGACCTGTTAGGGCTTAATCTTAAATCTCAGGCGCCATAGCTAATTACCTCGGGCCTTGCTTGCTGAAAATTCTGAGAAACTGATCTGAAAAGAGATCTGCCAATTTACAGCTCTGATCCAAGTATTATGGTCATCTATTTGAGTGGTAGGTCTGACACATTAGGAAAGTGTTGTCAGTGGTGCTCTAAGCTCTGTCACAGTCATTGAGAAGCTGTAGGCTCTCTATGATATGCATGAGAAAATAGTAAGCAGAAGATGGTGGCAACAACAATATCACCTTAGAGTATGAAGCTAGTTTTTTGTGTTGCATTTTTTTTTTTTTCCTTCTTGACTGTGAATGTAAGCAGTATAAAGCTAGTTTCACACCATTTTGCTCTTAGATATCATCTTATCTTTTCATGTTTATTTATTGGAACTCTTAAAAATGAAGGTCAAACAAAGCGAGTGAGAAAACCTGTCTCACTGAAAAATATATAGAAGTTTTCACCAGAGGGGCATTTCTAATAACACAATGTTGGTTCATGCGGAAAGCAATGAACTCAAGAATTTTTGAAAAGCTTCTCTCTCTACAATTCTGTAATGGACTTAAAGCATGATGTAGTCACAGTTCTTGACTGTGTCTTAAGTATTTTGATAACAAGAGTAAACGGTTATCGGATGGAGAAATTGCTTCAATTAAGGGTTCTTTGTTTCCTGGTTTGGAGCAAGGAACTATCTTATCTAGAAGCTGAATTGTAAAGAGGGAATCTTAATGTACCAAAGCTGATTTGTTCCATCTTCATATTATGAGTCAATAAATTGATGGCAGTGTCAATAAGATTGGTTCAACCCCCAGTGTGTACATGTGTAGGTGTGTTTTAGAGAGAGAGAGAAATATGATGATGGACTTGGATCCCTATTTATTAGTTTATTATAACTATTCTTAATGTTCTTGCTGTTGTGTTTGTTGATACTCCTATTGATATCCAGTCCTACCAATTGTGATGGAAATAACTGCTTCTAATATCCTGTATTGACCCTAAAATGCATTGTTTGCCTTTTGCTGTTGCATGTGTGAATACGACATGTTAATTGAACTTTTGCTTGGAAAGAGCTAAAAATTTATGAATGATGTTCATTCACAGATGCTAATATTTAATCTTTTATTACAGATTCTCTGCATCATGCTTTGGGGAATAATCTTTCTTGAAAGTGTCATAATTGTGATCTACTTTTGAGATGTATGTCCCATACAATTACAGCAGACTCCTGCACAGAATATTGCTAGGAGGAACACCATTCTGGATCCTGCAAGGAATGTGGGAATTTCAGCTGTCATTACAACAATGCAAAAATTCAATTTATGCCTTGTACATCAAAACGATGATCTGATGAGCCCAGCCAGCTAACATTGCTCCAGCCCCCCTTTAGCAAGGTAGATTTTCTGATAGAAATCAAGTGGATCTTTGATGTGACCTTGGGGAAATTGCATGTAGATAAAGGCATGTCATCAGAAACATTTGCTTGCTTAATGCACTTCACTGGCAAAAGAAAGGGCTTGGGGCGGATGGGTTGCCGTGGTTAGTTAAGTGCTGCCCTTCTAGTACTTCTGCTTGAATCAAATCAGAGTTACTTAAGCCTGGTTGAAACATGAATCAATAGTACGACAGGGATGGCTTGTGATGGTTGATAATGTGCTGCCCTTCTAGCTGTTCTCCTTGTATCAAAACACAGATAATTTAAGCTTTGTTGTAGCATGATACAACTCTCTAATTCATGGTACACATTAGTTGGCAACCACAAAACATTTTGTTAGGACAGAACATTGTAAAAAGAGTGAGCATTAAGTTTTCAAGGTTTGATTTGTTTCATTTAGACGACTTAGTGTGAACTGGTTAAAAGAGGCTATAAATTTCGAGAGGCTGGCTGAATTTGGATCACCAAGTGTTGAAATATAGCGCAGAAAATGAAAAGTTATGACCTGATATTAATAGAGGCAGCTGTTTGTTAAGCTGCAGATATGAGAATAGAAGAAAAAATAAAATGCACATTTGGGTTTCAATTCTTTTGAACTCTTCAAACTAGGAGTTTTGATTCTTCATGTTCAAATTCCATGCAAAAAAGAACAGAGGATAACAAGCATGAAAGAATGTCATTAACCGTCTATAAATTTTGCAAAATCACATTACCGGTACAATTTACTAAAGGGGAGAAATAATTACAGGACTCCATCACTCAAGTTCAAATATCTATGTCATTATACTTGTCAAGGAATTAGTGAAAAAGAACACAAAATCAATGTCATTAGAAGTTTAAAACTTGTAAATCAATGGTGCTAACTGCTAAGTAACAATTTGCCAAAGAGGGAAACCATGAAGGGACCTTTGTGGCAATTTCAATCAGCATCATGGGGCTACAATCTGCATATGGGGTTACTAAGTTCACTATCTCTCCACTATATGATCTGAACAGAAACATACAAGTTCTTCAATTGGGACCATAGAACAGTTTGTATGCCTCAATAACTTCAAGATACCACATTGCCTCTCGATCCGGGAATGCTGAAAGATCAACAATCTTGTGAACCTGATATTAGGACACAACAGAGACTTTCAGGTGACCCCGAAAAATACTAAAATTCCATATCAACAACCATGTATGCAATGCCCAAATGTTTGCAATAGTTAAAACAAAAATTGTCCCAAAATATCTACCTTAAAAAGTCGCATTTCTCCTAAATTGTGGATAGAAGGAAACAATTTCTAAGGGTTCAAGATTCTTACTTCTAATCAAGGTTCAACAGTACTCATCAATGTCTATCTGATATAAAAAAAAAAACAGAGGGGTTTTGTTGTGTTTTGTACCTTAATCATGGGGGGCTCACCCAAACTCGCAATGTAACCTCCAACCACCATTACATACATCCCTGTCTTCCAAGGGCGGAGACGGAAGTCGCCGGAGAGGGAGAGGTGGATAACGCCGGTGCCGTCGTCGAGAAGCAAGGGGGCTCCCGCGTCGGAGGTGGAGACCAGAACGCCCTGACCAGTGATCACACAACAACGGATTAGTTTGATTTGTTTTGGTTGTGTTGTGTTGGGGGGTATGGTGTGATTAGAAGAATTAGAATATTCAATATTAATAGAGAGAGATATTAAGAAGAGTAGAGAGTAAAATGGAAGACCTGTAACCAGGCGCGTTGGAAGAGAATGCCGCCAAGAGTGAAGGAGTTTTGCGACTGTGTTTCCTTGGCCTCCCTCAGCTGAGCGCACACCAGCTTCAGCGCTGCTAGCCCGAAGTCCATCCCTCTTTCTTTCTCTCTCTCTCTCTCTCTCTCTCTCTCTTTCTCACGTTTTCTTTCGCATTTAGGAAAAAAGGAGGGAATTAGCCTATTACTCTGGGTGCAGTGAAAAGGGAAGGATGAAAAATTTGGTAGAGAAAATGCCGCTCACAATATTTTTCACACAATTTTTGCACGATTATTGCTGAAAATGTAATTATACACTCACTATTACACAATGCACACGTCATACATACTTTATTTTGAAATTATTTTAAAATTGTGTTTTAAAAATAAGATTTCGGCCCATATAATAATGTGTGTACTTTACAACGTTATTCCAACTATTGATCGTAAATTCGTAATAAACTTAGGTGAAAGTAATGTTACTTAGATCATTATAGGTATTTTTAACATTACTTAAGAAAATAAGGGTGATAAAAAAATGGGGTTTGGATGCACAAACTAAGGCCACTTGCTTTGATTCTATGAAAATTGGCCAATTTATGTGAAACCTGAAGGCTTTCTCACAAAATACAAGACTTGACTAGGTTTGACTAATAAATTAGATTATCTTATCAAAGAAAATGTTAGATAGACCTATAGATGATTTTTTTTTTTTTTTTTTTTTATAAGGACCTATAGATGATTTTATTTCTTTCAAAACAATTGGTTATGTACAAATCAGATGTAAATCAAACAAGATATAAAAAATATGGAAGTGATAAAACTCCATCTTGTTTTGTTTGTTTGTTTTTTTTTTTTTTTTTTTTTTTTTTTTTTTTGTCCCCAAAGTTTGACATTTTGGTCAAATGATCTTGGATTCACATAAGTTAAGGGTCATTGAAAAACTCGAGTGACAAGCTTCATTTTTTCACTACAACTTTTTAGATTATATGTTTTCAATCATCTTAACACGCACACCAAATTTTGTGTTGATCATATGTTATCTACTATCTAATCTAAAAATTCATGTTTTATTTTTAATTTTTAAAATAAAAAAGCTTGAAATTGAAAACAGTTCAGTTATGGATGAGATAGTTATTAATATTTGACCATCTTGAAATTTTGCCACAATGACTTAGGTTAGAGAATTGATTTGCCTATCATCCCTAACATGATGGACTATCCATTGTCATCAAAGTTCAAACAGCTGGAGATGTTAAAGTTTCAATGACACCAAAGATCTCTTCAACCATTGGAGACATATAATCCATTGATTCATTTGCATGCTATCCCAATCAAAATAATGTGCAAAGCCTTTCTAATCACACCAAAAGGCTCAATCATGTTATGGTTCAACAAATTGAAACTTAGATCAAGTTCGTTCACCCATCTAAGTAAGTCATTTACTCATTTATGAGACATTTTATTGGAGATCAAAGACAGAGGAGGCCTACTACTTACATCTTAAATACTAAACAAAGTAGGATTAATATATAATTAGCCTAAGACTAGCTAGTGTATATACCCTACATTGGATCAGTGTAACATAACAGATCTCAATAGCACAAAGACGTAGCCATCATAGGCTTTTTGTTGGGACTTAGACCATCAAGTCGAACCATGTTAATTATATATTCCACTTTCTCTCTCTTCTCTCAATTACCCAACAATAATTCTAACAAGTATATTTGTGACACAAATTTAAAGTAAGTAAAAGATAAGACAGTTGTAGTCTTTATTTTATTTCTTGTCAGAATATACAAAAGCAATTAACTTAAATAGAAATCTGAATATACAACTCACAAATCCTGCTGTTTTTTTACTTTCACCCAAGTAGAACCACAAAACAAGAGAAACACTAATAACCAAACTTGAAACAACATCAATCAAAGACTAAAGCAGAATAATGTTGATGTAGATGCAAGTGTTTGACTAGCCGATGAGGGAGATGCCATCTATGAGCAAATTATCGGCTAAAATTTTGTTTGCAGCCTCTGATGGATGGACACTGTCCCAGAATACATACTCCGATGCATTGGCACATGTGCCAACTGATTTTGGATTGCATAGTATTGATGTTTCTAGCAACCCTGTCCCACAGCAACCCCTTCTTGCCTCAAAAAACCCTGTAATCACACAGATTATAGTAATTAGTCAATTAATGTCAATGCCCAATGAGTTTGTTCTCTTAATAGAGGCTCACACTGAGCTGGGCCATGCTCAAATTTGTAGGATTTTTTTTTTAATAATATGGGTGACTGAGCAAAATTGGTTAATAAAAAATTTATTCTGAAATTAAAAAAAATTAAAAAAAAAAAAAGGAAAAAAGAAGAAGAGGGATACGTGATTAGGTCGATCTGGCCTTTCCCTGGGTCAAAGCAATCATGCCCTATTGGGTTTGAGTGGCCCAAAATGGTCTGACCTTATTGGCAGAACTAGCCCATGTAAAAGCCTTTTTAACGCTTAGGGTCTAACCTGAGCTTAATGGTAAGTCTAATTAGTCTGTTCTTTTGAAAATGGGGTTATTGGAAAAGTACAAAGTTTAGTTTTAAACAAATTTGGAGTTATTTATTTAATTATTTATTGATTTGGAACTAAATTTTTTTCCTTTATGAAAAAGCTATATTTTAAAATATATAAATAAATATTTTAGTCTAGAAAAGTTATACTTTGAAAAAGTGTAATTTGAAATTGCTTTACCAAATGAGCACTTTGTCTATTTTTGAACCAATTAGAGGAAAAATGAATGAATAATTTCTCTAATTTCTAACACTATTATGATTAATTAGACTAATGTTATTAATCAGTAACTAATAAGTTTTGTTTCTCAAAAAAAAAGAAAAAAAAAGTAACTAATAAGTTTTAAACAAAATGATAGTGTTTAAGGAGTTGGGCTTGAGATGTGGCACACAAGCCCAAGAGTCAAAGGAGTAATCCACGTACCATTATCTGTAGGTTTAGTGACAAGATCGAAGAGAGTTTTGTAGATGTCAAAGACAACCAAATTGAGGCCAGAAAGCTTTTTTTGCAACCTCAGAGATGTGGCATTGAGCTTTGTATTGAAGGAAACTGCATCATGGTTTAACCTAGCCACACACTTGTTGCTATCCAACCCAAATATTGTGATGGCTGCTGGCAGGCATCCCATTGGGGGCAGTGTTGTCACTCCAATTTTCCTAGCTCCCAAATCATATAGGTTCTGTCACAAAATGTTGTTTAGCAATGTGAAATTGGACTTTTTTTTTTTAAGTTGCATATAACTCACAATCATTCATATAAACACTTTAATACAGTGTTGTATTTTTGTAGAGTTTTTTTTTTTTTTTTTTTTTTTTTTTTTTTTTTTTTTTTTTTTTGTTGGGGGAGATAAATAGGGTATAATTTAAATCTATAGCGTGCACTTATAATGATTGCTCTTATCATCAAATTAAGACACTGGTTAGTTTTTGGTGTAGGATGTGTTTGAATCACAAATCTCTTATTTGACGACAAGAGACTTTAGCAGTTGAGCTAACTAGAACTTAGTTTTGATCCAATTGGTGAAAAATATGAACATTAAAAGTGAAAAAATTCAACAAATTTCTGGTGAGTCTAAAATAATGACTAGTCTCACTGTTGAACTAGCTGACTAGAACATGTAGGAAGAACATATTGGGGGCACTTATGACTTATCAATGTGGAAAGTATATGAGTGTTTCCGTGATTAGTGGGTGATAATAAGTGTAGCAGTAGTGATACAAATTTTTTTTTTTTTTTTTCCCACAATTATTGACTTAAAACTTTTGTGATTAGTGTGTGATAAAGTGGTGTCAGTGACTTACCGTCAAAACAAGTGAAAAAATATTGTGATTTTTTTTTTGGGCAAAGTACACTACAGTTACTTTCTATCTTATACATTAGAGAATGGCTAAACTGCTAAAGTAAACTCCATTGATGGTTTATATGAGGGACCTGAATGAAATCTGTATAGGATTGAATGAGAATGTCTGAGAACTGATCAGGAGTATAGGCCTCGTAAAGTAAAGGATCAATGTAATAGTTCTGAACAAAGTCACTGCTCCCAGCACTAATAAGATAGACTGCACCAGATATTATTGATGAGGCATTTGATCTCCCAGCAATTTCCGCCAACTTAGTCTTGTACTCCTTGTAGTACTCCAGCTGCTGCTCTAATGGGATCGCATTCTACACCACCAAAATCCCCAACAACATATTATATCATGTCATATGTGCATATAATATATGAACAATAAGGTTGCAATAATATAGATACAACCAATTTTATAACTTTTTTTCATAATTTATTAATATAAGATAAATTGTAATTAGTGTAGCATCACTTTCAAATAAAATCACCACTGACAATACTTGCATTGTATATTGATCACAATTTGTTAGCTTGCCAGTAGTGAAAATGTTATGTCATTAACTTTATCAATATAAGAATAAGAGTGAGAGAAGATATTATGCTTTCAATAATGTTATGAACACAATTTTTTTCACAACAAAATTTATAATTATTGAAGTGATTGACGGAAAGTGGTGGACACAATTGACACTCACGGACTCCACCATTAGAGTCTACCACTTGACCACTTTAACAATTGTGAAATTTGTAACAAAAAATGTCGTGTCTGTAACATTATTTTGCTTGTAGTGTCTTTACATATAATTTGGCTGTAGCATCAAAGTAACCAGAAGCAGCTGAGGCAAAGTTGGCACCACCCAAGAGGTTCTTTCCTTTGGCTTTTTTGCTAAGATAGGCTGGTGGATAAGAAGTGAAGCCTAAGTTTTCAGCTGTGATTGAAGAAAAAACAAAAATGAGAATTTCATTAGAGAACAAGTAGAAGACATTGACATTAAGAGAGTGAGAGTTTTTTGAGAATCAATTTTATGTACCAGTGAAGTCTGAGGCAAGCTTTCCATTGCAGAACCTCCCGGTTGGTTTGTGTTTCACAAAGTCTCTTCCATAAGGAAGGAAATTTGATTTTATAATGGTCTCGAGGTCGTTGTTGTTACCCACATCAACAACAGAGTCCCCAAATATGATCAATGCAGGAACCAGAGGCTGCCCATTTGCCACAAAGAGCAATAGAACCAGAAAAAGAAAGGAAGCCAAGAAAGAACTTAAGAGGCTCATTATTATAATCTGTTCTCAGCAGTGATTTTCTTGCTGTGAGAGAGAGAGAGAGAGAGAGAGAGGAGGTTCTGAACATGGATTACTAGGGAAGTGGGAATTTAATTTAAGGAGTGCATGGAAGTTGAGGCTTGAAGTTCAATAACTAGTCTGAGCTACAGGTACACGTTTCTCCAATAAAGAAACCGTCTTGAGTTACAGGTACACTGTCTATTTTCCTTCCTTCACCAACATTTTGAACCTTCTTAATCTTAGAATAGTGAAACACACGACTAATCACCAAGCCAAAAAAAAACGTCCATTGGAGGGTCACACAATAAACATGACCAATTATTTTATGCGAAAATACAAAGGTAAGGTTTAAAAACTGCGGTAACAATAAATGTGATCGGTTAATTTAATAAATATATATTTGAATTACTTTCTTGTTATTAGTGAGATTAATTTAAAAACTTATGTAGTATTTTAGTATCTATTAGTATAACAATAATGCTATAGACATGATCATCCAAAAAAAAAAAAAAAAAAAAGCTATAGACATAACATATTACTCCATATAACTTGTCGAGGTGACAAATTGTAATTAATGTAGCATCACTTTTATTGAGACCATGAGTGACTTTACTTTTACTGTCCACATATAACATACAATCACCTCAACAATTATTAAAAAATGTTGTGTCATTATATTTATTATTTTTATAAATGGTTAAATTTTGAGTGAGCCCAATCTAGATTATCCTTCCCTATCTACATAAGAAATGGTTGCAATCCTTTGGATAAGAAACAGAAACTTCGTAAAAGATATGGGATTATGTGTGTTACAAATTAAAAAACTACAAGAGAATGTGTCTAACTAAATTCAATTGAAGTGTCGTGAGGAAGTATGTTTTAGCTGTCCTGGCTTCTATGACAGCCTCCCTTATTAAATGTATTTAGCTCAAATAAAAGAGGATTGACTTAAATTCAATGACTGTATTCAGCCATTTAGACATATATGGCTGCAAACTTTAGTTTCTTACCCTTGTATTTTCTATGTTGTGTCCTTTACTTCTAGCAGCTCTTCAATCACAATCACAACCTTTGTCCATAAAATTCTCAAGTCTGAAGTCTGAAACATAGCCAGTTGGCCACAGACATGAAAAGCCCTTATATATTTCATGCTTGAGCAATTTCAAATTTTCAATCTATTTAAAGGGCAGCGGAAACCCAACTA
The DNA here is from genome assembly GCF_932294415.1 of Quercus robur. Taxonomy (NCBI): domain Eukaryota; kingdom Viridiplantae; phylum Streptophyta; class Magnoliopsida; order Fagales; family Fagaceae; genus Quercus; species Quercus robur. The sequence continues at coordinate 14,858,089 of NC_065534.1, read as the reverse complement.
CATGCATAATCAGCCTTTTCGATGTGGGACAATGATGTCCTTTTGCTATACATGGGGCGCCTGTTTTATTGCCCTTGATTACTTTTCTTAAGAAATATGGTATAATGCTGTATTACTGTGATTTCGTGTTCATTTATACTATTAATCCTATTTGGGATTTGGTGGGTAGTAATTGATGTTACCTTCCCTCCTAACTGGTGTTGAACCTTTCTTTTTGGGGAAAAAAGGTACATTAACTATTATTTTAGGTGAGAATGACCAGAGTATATGTTAATGCCAAAGGGTGAGATTTTCTACCATGCTATGGTTAGTTCGATCATGGCATGTGGCCAAAGGAAGAATTTCATATTTTATAAAAAATGTAGGCTAGCTATGTTAAATGACTCCAAAGTCTTGTTTGGTGTGGTCAAAGAAGTACATCCACACGAAAGGCCCAACTACAATGTACCATCTTTTGTTATAAGCAACTAAAAGTTGATGTTAGTGACATTGTTCACCTCAGACTATTTTGTATGTTCATTATACATGAATTTTAGTTTAATATTCCTACTTTGTAATGTTCATTATACATTAATTTTGGTGAAGTGGTTTTACACTACAAAGTAAGAAGTGTCAAATATATCCATAATGGCATAAAAGTCAGATAACATATTTTCCTTTCTCCTTTCCTTGCAAACCAAAGGAGTGGAAGATGTATTCCACTCTTTTTTCCCCACACCCACTCACACAGGGAAAATAGTTTTCTTCTCTTTTCTTTCCCTTACTCTTAAACCTTGACAATCCTTTAAGTTCATTATTAGTCCAATGAAGTGATCCATTAGAGACACTTTATTGAGAGTATGAATCAATAAATGTTCCTCCTTTAAGTTTATATTATAAGCCTTGACTATCCTCCACCAATAGGTTGCATCGTTTACAAAGGTAATAAAAATCAAACATAGTAGATGACTTAGAAATTTGATGTGCAATGATCTGGTGGAAGTACACACAATTGGGAAGAGCAATAAGTTAGTGGTAACATTCATTATATTTAGGGCTAAAGTCCACAACCATTAACCTCCAGCTCAATTAATTTATGCTCCAAGTTAAATGCATAATTACTCAAGAATATCAGACCACGAGAAACAGGATAAGATTCCCTCCCATTTAAATCCTCCAATTCCCTCCAATTTATGTGAGACATGATATTTATTTGATTTTTATGTGGTTTACATGAGTTTTTTTTTTAAGACCATTGGATTTTATAAGCACCATGTGTCTTACATCTCAATTAAAATGGGAGGAACTTGGAGGTTTAAATAGAAGGGGATCCTTCCAGCTAGAGACACCAGCTTTAGTTTCTCGTTCTTTTTTTTTTTTTTTTTTCCTGATGATTTCATTCCTTGGCTCCTTACTTCCCTTTGTATAAACAGCTTAGATATAATCAGTACACATACAGTGTCATCCACTAATGCAACTGAAGTTGCAAAGCTTTGTTGCTAGTTTCAAATGGATAATCACATCCTAGAGTGTCAGCCAAAGCCTTAAATTCATCCATCTCTGAGCTTACAACTTGGAGACCCATCAATACATTTCCACCACTCTCACCCTGGAAATGAGGACAACACATATTTTAGCGACGAGAGACATCTAAATGAACAGATCAGTTCAATGAAAATTATCAAAATAAATTGAGCTTTTGCATAATTGGGAGACCAATGTGCTAGAAGAATATTAAGCACAACCTGTCCTTGGTAGTGGAACAAGTTCATGGTCCAACGGCCATTGAAGGCATTTAGTAATTTCATCAGAACACCTGGCCTGTCTGGGATTACAAATCGACAGAGAATCTCATTTTCAAAACTTGATCGATCACACGCCTGAAAGATATCCAAGGGTTGGAATCAGAACTAGTGCCAATGTGATAACAAACTGAATATGAACAATTTCATAAATTTTTCTCTAAGTATATTTCTAACACTTGCTTATTGCGTTACATAGGAAAGTCATTAAAATTAAAAAAAAAAAAAAAAAAAAAAAAAAAGCTCTGGAATCTTATTATAAGATATTGATCTTAACAGAGCTATAATCAAAGTATTAAAATTTCAATTCTTCTCATATATAACTTGTAAGCAACTAAACTGAGAGTAAATTAAAAAAAGATGAGTATCAAGAGTCTAATTAAAATTTGTTGGACCAATAAACTATCTTGCTATGTAAACAATCTACAAACCATGAGCTTCAGATCTGAGAGCCATTACAAGTTCAATCAGGTATCCACAAATTTACAGGGTAAATCTCAACAAAGTGGAGGTTGGCACTCCCAGAGTAAAAAGACAAAAAAATGAAAGACAGTTAATACGATTTCCAAAAAAAAAGAGAGTAAAGGTGATCAGATGATTAGGGTAGCTAACAAAAAATGTAAATCATTCTTGACCAAGTCATTATTTTTGAGGGTGAGGTTTATTTTTTAAAGTTGGAAGTATATAACATTTGTCCGAGCTCAGAAACTTTATGGAATTTGACACAGCTAATAAGATGAGCAACAAGCAGTGAAAATGTGGACCAACATTTAACTTGTTTTTCTTTCAACATAAATTTCAGCACAATGAGTATATTTTATTTTACTGCCTTGGTTTCTATTATTTAGTTGACAACTTTTTGGAACAAAATTACTTTAAAAATGCATTCCAAAAACTGCAGGTTTTTTTTGGTGCATAAAAATTCATTAAAAAACAAACATCAACATGCAGAGATATTCTTTCCTAATTGAAATGATCAGCCCCAAAGGAAAGACCTCAGGCAAGAGAACCAGAAACAAATGAAGAGCAAGCCCATTTTGTTAGAAAGTGGGCAGTAGAATTCTGGTCCCACACCCCAAATCTGCAGGTAATTAACATCTTGCTTGAGGGTAATAGTTATCAAGAACAAAATGTTGCTCTTAGGTGCAGAAAATCCAATGAAACAAAAAGATAGAACATAAATGGCTTATTGGACATGATAAAAAGTACTTTGTTGCCATACCAGTCCGGAAAACTGTTCCAATTTTTCCCTCTTCTGTGGAACAATTGTCGAGAAGACAGCCTCAGGCTCATGCTGCCAACCAACATCAGCAAGTTTGGAAACCAACCTAAGTTTATTGAAGTTCATGTTTGCTCCACTGGTTACTGCTACAACATTTTCACCCTGCAGTCCATAATATTTGCAATATGCTTTTGCTCCAGCAATGGCAAGGGCCCCTGCTGGTTCAAGTATGCTTCTTTTTTCATCAAACATGTCCTGCAGCAAAAATTCCAATCATAATTCGTAGTACTCAAAATAATACAATTTCATTGCCACAATTCCTTCAAAAATATGTGCACGCTTAGTTAATAACTCTTTTTTTTTTCCTTTTTCTTCTTTCTTTTTTTCCATCTTTATTTTGAGCTGTGCAAGCAAGAAATGACTCCTTAACCCAACTAGAATGTAAGGGTTATCAATTTTCTTAATGAAATGCTCTTTCAAGATGCATCTGAGAAGGCTCTTTTTCCTTCCTTAATGAATCAGATATTGTTAACTAGCAGTGCACATTTACATTTTTATGTTGTCTTTCCTTACTGAAGAGGTGACTTCAAGAAAAATAAAAAGAATATTCGTTAATTCATTCTGTGGGAATCAAGTTGTCCACTTCATTATTTGTGAAACAGATATTTGAGAATCAGGTGCAAAAATAGCACAGAAATAACCTATAAACATAAGCTATGAAATGGAATGCCCATCTAAGGCTAATGAAAAAGACTAAAGGCTAAGCTGCATTTCATTAAATTTAAAAAGGAAACAACGGACTATTCCATGTAGTGTAAAATCAGGGGTCCTCTGTGATGCAAAGCTTGTGGGCTAAAAGTAGGAAGAATGACTAACCTTTAT